>NW_027270970.1:732500-1332500 GCF_040938485.1 Diadema antillarum | reverse complement strand
ATTCTTTATTATATCAATGAACAATGTAACATGACAGGCCTAGGTTGTCTCCTGGATTGAACAGGAGGCACAAGGCAAAGACAAAGGACAATAAATACAGAAAAAACATGTAAATACATCATACATTATAAAAAAAACCACACACACTCAGTTACAGTTGCGTATACTCACAAAGATACATTTATACACAAACGAATTAAAATATGCAATACATATTTCATTTCAAAACATACCTTATTATCCAATTAATACAACTTCATCTCATTCTATTATTTTCATTTCTTTACGTTTTACATAAATCGTTCTCATAAGACCTTCTATCTCTAGATCCCTCCCTCTCTCTCTCTCTCTCTTCTCTCTCTCTCTGCCTTCCCCCTGCTTTTCTTATACCTTTCTTTTACTCCATTACCATTAATTCACTTTACACCTTCGTAACTTCTTCTCCAAAAACTCTTCTTTAACTTTCTCAATAGAAATAACAACACCAAATCCTATAACATCACATCTAACATACTAACAATGAACTAAATCTCAAATTCTCTTTGCCTTATTATATAAACCTAAACATGAAATCATAACACTAAAAAAAAAAAAAACTTTACTAATAATATAAATGAATACACAATCATCCTATCTAAAATCATCAACCGCCATACATTTATACTCATGGTAAATCGAACGCCAATACTTGTTTTCAACTTCACAGTGTAAGTAAAGCTTTAACATTCCACGTGGCTTTTTTACGTGTATTATAGATGGCATAAGAGGAAACAATAGATATTTTGGACAGGGCCTGGATGTGGGGTTTCGTGTTTGCTTGTTCGTCTGCGAATCTTAATATGGAACAGATTTTCTTTTTGTTTTCTTTCGTAACTAGTCCTCGGGAGCCAATTGCGAAGAAATGAGATCACACTTGTAACCATGGGATTCAATGTCTGCTTGAAGGGGCGCATATTTTTCTTCTTTTCTTTTATTTGCATCTGTGATATTGGGCTCAAATGGAACTGTCAACTCTGCAATTACAACTTGCTTATATCTCTCTTGTTCACTATCAAAATATCGGGGCGTTCTGCTGTAACCACAACATCAGGGAGTATGGTGCCACCATTCGCGCGATGACCATCTAAATCTGCATGCATAAAAATCCAAATTTCCAGTACAAGTAAAGTTATCGCTGATAACATTCTTCACATAATTCAAAATGCTGTCATATCTGTAATTACATCGCTCTTGTTCCAACGCTTTTTTACAATTGTTCAATACGTGGAAAAGAGATAATCAAGTCGGGGCCCCGTGATAATAAGTCGGGGCCCCGAGATAATTAAGTCGGGGCCCCGTGATAATAAGTCGGGGCCCCGTGATAATAAGTCGGGGCCCCGAGATAATAAGTCGGGGCCCCGAGATAATAAGTCGAGGCCCCGTGATAATAAGTCGGGGCCCCGAGATAATAAGTCGGGGCCCCGTGATAATAAGTCGGGGCCCCGTGATAATAAGTCGGGGCCCCGAGATAATAAGTCGGGGCCCCGTGATAATAACACGGGGCCCCGAGATAATAAGTCGGGGCCCCGTGATAATAAGTCGGGGCCCCGAGATAATAAGTCGGGGCCCCGTGATAATAAGTCGGGGCCCCGAGATAATAAGTCGGGGCCCCGAGATAAATTAAAAAAAAATTAATCATTTCATGTCCCCTTAGGGGCTCCGTAGATTTCCTGTGCACAACGCGTGTATAAGCACCCGATTGCAGACAGCAGGTGGCAAGCGACCGTTGCAACTACTTACGTTATTACCACCTCCGAAGAAAATGCACCAGTCCGACTAGAGCCATCATCGAAAAATGAGAAGGAATGTGAAATATATTTGGTTGTTTTTGCTCCCAAACTTAGCAGTTATGTTGCTCATAAGGCTGCTACGTATCTAGATAATGTCTCACATACAACTGTATCTTGATATTGCATTGAAAATGATATTTGGCGAGAAACAAAAGCTTGAAATCACAGGAATTCACACTGCTGACGACGGCAGACAGTGAAGGTCAACGGCTCAAATTTTCGTTGGTAGTCTCGTCACGTGATAGCTCTGTGTGGATTGTACACGTTCCCTATGACAGCAATTGTGACTGGGTAGTCTAGCTTTACTGCTTATTTGCGTCAGGACTGCTCAACCAATGAACAAGATTCTTATATCACAAAAATGGGCAGAATCTCTACTTTCTAAAACCGTACGCCCCAAGTTCGTGCGACTTTCCGTTCTCGAGATATCCCGTGTGGAAGAATTGCAAGACGGCAAAATATGGTCAAATTCGTCAAATTTGGACTGTTCGCCATAGACAAATCTACTCATAAGGTACTTTTCTGATCAAATTTGCGTCACGACTACAAATGTTACAATAATGATATATACACATAAATAATCCCTAAAGTGTCTACATTCAGAATCCGGGCGCCCCAAGTTTGCTTCTTAAATAGTTTAAAAGTTATGGCAGATTTTGTGGGAAAATGCGTCGATTTTTGACCCGTTTTACGTGTTGTAGCGTTCGCGCGGAAGCGCGGCTTCGCAGATGACCGAAAGTTTTCAATATATATGTAATGCGAACTTGGTCTATTGTTACGTCAACAATGGAAGTCCTTGGATGAAACGCTCGGGTATTGCGCGTACTTGGATACAGTGCGCGTCGATAATGCTTGTTTACAGAACTGCAACTGTCCAATGTGGCGAATGTCAGTGATTCGTGCGACGAAAATGTTCCGACAACATTTTGTATGAGCTACACAGCTATGTCTAACGATGTAGAAACGAATATAGGATGCTCTGCAAAGCGTTCATCAATCCGATGATATGTATTCGTATCGTTATTTGTTGATGAGCAGCATGGATGATAAAATAATCGGTGTATTCACGCACAGTGTTACTCACAAGACGAGTCGTTAAGCTAGTCCATGCACGTATCTGCAGTAGACGTAGACGTGTTGTGCGCAGTGTCCTCTCGGGCGGTTTCAGCACAAGTCACTCATGATGAATTTCCCTAAGAAAACTTAAGTTCCGTGCTGATTTGGCATAAATCCATGTCGGCACCGCTGCCACCATGTTGTAATAGTGGACCGGATTCAATGATGAACAGAGGACTCAGTTGTTTAACGATAAAATGAACAACTTTAATCCACTATCACAAACTAGCGTCATGTAATGACTGCTGCTGTGACCGTATCACTCAAATATAGAATACCCGGTACATGGAATATGCGTACACTTGTGATAAATGTAGTGCGCTCATATATAACACAACATGTACATTTTCATCTTCTTCCTGAAAACCTCAAGATGGATTGCCGTCAAACTTGGCAGGTAGCATCCCTAGGGGGTCAGGATCTCAATTTATCAAAATAAGCACCATGCCCCACCCAGAGGGCCCCATGGGGCCCCAATCCCCTCAAATTAAGGAACCTTAAAAAATTTGGGCCCTTATTGTACATTTTCATCTTCTACTTGAGAATGCCTGGTCAAATTTTGGTAGAGCTGTGAATAATATAGGGGGCCTACAAATATTGACTGCTCATGAGGATGATGGTGGAAATTATCATTCCCGAGGTGCTTTTCATACCGACCCTTCTATCACCCCGAGGCGTTAGCCGAGGGGTGATGGAAGGGTCGGTATGATAAGCACCGAGGGAGTGATAATTTCCACCACCATCCGAATACAGAGCAGTTAATATTTGTTTTATATACCTCATCGTTTAAGACTTAACCAAGATCTAGGGCTAGGCAAATAAGAAGTAAATTCTAACTGTTAGGCCTAAACGTTAGCCCTAAAATCAGGCCACAGCCTGCGCTTGCTGGCATGGTTTTCGTGCATTTCGTACTACCCAGTACGCACGGTACATTGTACTCACAGTCACACGGCCTTCGGCGAGCTCCTGCATAAAATCTTGGCAGAAGATTACAGTATACATCCAGTTTCCCGTCGCTCGTATTTTTAATTCGATATTTTCAACATGCTGAGATTTGTCTCTGCTTCGGGATCCTAAGAAATTCTAATTGCAAAGTGTACGATCTTTGATCCAGCTCACTTCAAATCACGGAGGAGCGCTCGATCACCATGCCACGTAAACGTATGCCTGCTGTGCGCTAGTGCGATGATTTTGCATGTGTTTATACGATGCGCGTAGTAAACGTCCTTGGGTGAGTGGATGGCCGGTTGCGGACACCGCGCGCGAAGTCTAGTGTACTTGTTATGTGTACAAAAGTCGCGGAGGGTTTACGAATTCTATCACGAGGGTTTTGACTTAGGGTGGAACATCCTATTACCGGACGCTTTTCTTTGTGGCTTTGAATTCCGTACTCATAGAATGAAATTTCGGCTAAAAACAACACCACTTATTCACAGACTCATGGAAATTACGAATTCAGCCAACTTACGTCATTTCTTCGTTCCAGTTTTTAGAAAATATGCTTCAAACATACCCCTCTAAAAATAGTGGTTTTTTGCGCCGTGCAAAATTGCATTGTATTACCGGACGCTATTTTCGTAATCGAATAATCGAGGTCTTTCTCACCTAATCCTTGCACCAGAATCACAATTCATCCCACAAATCACCGTACACATTCTCACCGAGCGGATGACACACAAAAAAATCTGCAAATGAAGCTCAAATTTCGTATTTTACAGTAAAATTAGTTCCATCATTAATACTTTGACTTTTTAAGTCATATGTATTTTCTAAAATCTAGAGTGCTTTTTATGAATATTCATGAGCTATGTAAAAATTTGTACCACAGGAGTACCACAGGAGTACCACAGGAGTACCACAGAAGTCCTTATGAAATTTCTCATGCTTTACATCAGCACTTTCACTAAATAGGTAATACTGTAGGAGTATAGGACAGGATAAGTAATGGCAAATCAATTGTTATAATTCACAGCATAACTCATCTATCAATTAATTGAGGAATATTAATATGTGCTTTTTTGTTTGTATTTTTGTTATAAATTTCAGTTGATTCTGCCTTACAATTTTCCTGTGTGGTACTCCTGTGTGGTACTGCTGTTTGATATTCTCCTGATGTGATAGTCCTCTGGTATAAAATGTTAAGAAAAAAAGAAGAATATCCTGTACAGCATTTTTCTGTGGTACTTACGAATTTAATTTGCTGTGTGGTAATTCTGTGTGAAATAGCACCATATTATGATTTTCCTGTGGGATTTTGGACTGTTCCTGTGGTACTCTCCTGTGGTATACATCGAAAATTACCACAGGAATTCCTGTCGTACTGTCCTGTGGTACGTCCCAAAATTCCACAGGACAATTCGTGTGGTACTGTCCTGTGGTACGTCCCAAAATACCACAGGACAAGTCATGTGGTACTGTCCTGTAGTATATCCTGTGGTACTTTCCTGTGGTATTGTCCTGTGGTACTGCCCTGTGGTACTGCCCTGTGGTACTGTCCTGTGGTACGTCCCAAAATACCACAGGACAAGTCGTGTGGTACTGTCCTGTGGTACTATCCTGTGGTACTGTCCTGTGGTAATGCCCTGTGGTACGTCCCAAAATACCACAGGAAAAGTCGTGTGGTACTGTCCTGTGGTACTATCCTGTGGTACTTTCCTGTGGTACTGTCCTGTGGTACTGCCCTGTGGTATTGTCCTGTGGTACTGCCCTGTGGTACTGTCCTGTGGTACGTCCCAAAATACCACAGAACAAGTCGTGAGGTACTGTCCTGTGGTAATATCATGTGGTACTGTCCTGTGGTATGTCCCAAAATACCACAGGACAAGTCGTGTGGTACTGTCCTGTGGTACGTCCAAAAATACCACAGGACGAGTCGTGTGGTACAAACTTGTACTGTCCTGTGGTACTATCCTGTGGTACTTTCCTGTGGTACTGCCCTGTGGTACGTCCCAAAATACCACAGGACAAGTCGTGTGGTACTGTCCTGTGGTACTATCATGTGGTACTTTCCTGTGGTACTGTCCTGTGGTACTGTCCTGTGGTACTGCCCTGTGGTACTGTCCTGTGGTACTGCCCTGTGGTACTGTCCTGCATACATGGTACTATCCTGTGGTACTTTCCTGTTGTACTCTCCTGTGGTACGTCCCAAAATACCACAGGACAATTCATGTGGTACTGTCCTGTGGTACTGTTGTGTGCTATACGTCCCAAAATACCACAGGACAATTTGTGTGTATACTGTCTTGTGGTACTGTAATGTGGAACTTTCCTGTGGTAATGTCCTGTGGTACTGCCCTGTGGTACATCCCAGAGTACCACACGAGCCTGTGACACAGTACCACACAGTTCCTGTTTTAACATATATTTGTGTGGTACATTGTGTGGTACCAACCAGTACCACAGGGAGTACCACATGAGCCTGTAAAACAGTACCACACAGTTCCTGTGGTAACATTTATTTATGTGGTACATTGTGTGGTACTGACAAGTACTACAGGGAGTACCCTACAAGCCTGTGGTACAGTACCACACAGTTCCTGTGGTAACATTACAAGTGTGTGGTACATTGTGTGGTACCGACAAGTACCACAGGGAGTACCACAGGACTTTTTTGTTAGGGAATGTCTGTCTTGACCATTTCGAACAGTTCACGCAATAAAACCTTGTGAGAAATCGACAACTGGTTAGAGTATACGTGCTTTGTCTATGGGAGCTGCACGCGCGGGTGATGAGTTGCGTGCCCCTTTAGCGCACAACTATTCCGCATCGTTCGCGTTTGAGGACGATAGCTACAATTTTTCCGATATTGATCAGTGAACTTTTGGTTCTAATAGAATCTTCAGCATTTTTCCTGTATGTGAGTGGGATTTCATAGAATTTCAGTCGCGAAATGTGATTCAAACATGCATAAATATTAACTATACGAGGTGCGAGTCACTCAACTATAAATTTGAGGTAAAATGTGAATTTTTTCGTGTTTTTACATTTTTATGTGGCGTTTTTTGCGATTTCGGTCCACACAAAGTTCTGTGAGGCTAATCTACGAAGTCTCGCGCGTACAGAATGTCATTAGTACGCAAAAATGTGCGTGTCCGGTAATACCATGGTGTCCGGTGACACCATGCTTGCCCCTACTACACGAGGGTTTTGCCTTTCTATCACGAGGGTTTTGCCTTTCTATCACTTGCATGAAAACCCTTAGGCATGATAGACGGGACTACACCTTGTCACGTGATATACTTTTGACCAATGAGTGATACGAATCTCACTTATGAGGTATATAATTTAGATTAGTGACTGCGTGAAAGGTGAACTTGCGATACTCAGGTGAGCGCTAGACCCGCGGGTCTCTTGTAAAATAGGGGAATGGGAGGATTCTATATGTACAGCTTGTATGTTGTATAAGAAATTATGAGCTGGTGTATCATGTAGAGACAGATGAACTCTTTTTACAGTAATGTTATCGAGGGGCGTAGCCGTGCCCTGATTCTGGATCTCTATAAAGGCAGAGGTCATCACCTTCACCCGCATTTCCCTCCTGTCTCTAGATGTCTCTGGCAGAGAGATTAAAACGCGCCCTGGCCAGCCTTGCCGATCTCCTGGACTGGGTCACTGAGGCAGAGAGGAGGCTGGGATCCGAACAGCCGATGTCGGAGACTCCAAAGAACCTCGATGGACAGGCGAGAGACCACAAGGTAATGAAAGCAAAAGCTTCAATCTCTAGTTGACTGCTTAGAAGTGAAGGATTATGTGTACATACAATCAAGATCTCACAAAAGTACTGTTGTAGTAACGGTAGTACTTACCGGCACTACTGGTGAGTTGCAACTGTAACTTGTCTTGTAGCTCAGTCAGTATGTCTTTCAATCAGGTTCCAGGTCACAACTGAGGGATGCGCGTACAGGCAATCCCTTTTATACCTCCCCTGTGTAGACAGGGGGGTTAGGGTGAAACCGCTAGGGGGCGCTACTACTACATTCCCCCCCGTTTTATAAAACAAGGGGCATAATAGGAAAAAAAAAAACAGCCCCGGCCAAAATAAAAACCCAACTATAACCCCCAAATCCCGCACAACCGGGGATCTCGCAGAGCCCCACCCATGGGAATGCACAATCTGACCAGCCCTCGGGGGTCTGCCGAGGGCAGTTCAGCGGGCCACCGCCTAGGTCACTCATGTACTGAGTGGAGGTGCAAGGGACCGTTGATGTTGGGAGGGAGTAAAGACCCTATAGCCCCAACTAGCATTAAAAACAACACCTTAAAATAGGGGAAACACCCCTCTCATGGGATGACCTAAGTCCCAAAATATAAGACTGTTCCTATTACAAGGAACACCAATATACAAATAAAAACCGCCAAAGAAAACCTTCTTAAAACAAAGACGTGCATAGAATGCAGCAGAAGCTTAGTTGGCGAACCATAACAAATATATTGTTTTGGCCACCAAAACTCTCATAAAACCTTAATGTGTGACCAAAATGAATTAAACACTTCCATAGCCTAGCATCTGTTTTAAAAAATAAAACTAATAAACCGAAAATACTTTAATTTTTTTTTTCAAACAGATACCTAACCAAATCTTTCTTATCCTACAAAATCCTATACAAAATATACTTTATCCTTGCGTGGGGGTCTGATCCTCCCATTAGGTTATAAAACTAATAATCTAGTGGTGGCAGCCACCACTCTCTTTACAGGTATTGGGCTGTATCAGCTCCAAACAGGCATGGGCGTATTTCTTACACCCCAGAAAGGTGATGGGATCTTCCTCATCGCCTTTTAAACATACTCCTCCCTAGTGTCCTAACCACCAGGGAAGCTACTCGCCCAGCATACTGGGGAGCTACGCAGGGTAAACCCCTACATGGAAGGTGTGATAAATTCACCTTCCACAATCACCGGAGAAAGCATAGAGGTGGTTTGTTACACCTCTGTTAACACCTTACAGGGGGGTGGCCCTGATATCTATGCCTATCCCATCCCTTTCACCTTACTGCATAAGTAGCGTGGGATACCGCCAAGCATATCCTGGGTAAGCTTAATCCCAAGATCTTTCTCTGGCTGGTGTATCACACCAGTAATCCTCTTCAAGGTGTTTGGAGGGATGATTGCGCGTTTCAACAAGCACACGCAAGAAGCTCGTCCATATGGTGACTGTTCACCATGCATCATTGGGATGCGAACATTCCCAATTTCTAGCCGTGAATGTTGTATGTGCAGTATAATTCTATACTTACGGAGGAGATCTAACCCAAACAGCATTTCACCTTCGACAGGGGCCACACAAACCTCCGTCAAGAACTCACAACCCCCTAGCTTGATCCGAATGGGGTCTACAATCATACCTGGCATCCTCAAATCACAGCCATCTGCGGAAATAAACACATCCCTGATCTTTTGTGGACAAGGTTGTAACTTTTCATACACCTTTTGGGATATGATTGATATTTCCGCCGCAGTGTCCACCACTGCCTTAAGAGAATGGTTACCTACCTTTACAGGTACTGCAAACAAGGGAGTTGATCTCACCTTGCATACAGCCACCTCATCTAGGGGTGTTTGAGGGTCCAACTCCCTCAAGGGACTCACCCCAAAGGATTTATCTCCATCTCTTGACTGACCTGTATTTCCTTTCTGACTAGAGGGTGCATCGCCTACCTGGTTTACTCCCTCTCTGTCTGGTGACAATATAGGAAATACTGGGATAAATTCAGGCTGGCTACTGCCATCCTCATCTCCAGCACTGTACTGGATATCAGTGGAAGGGTGGCCCTCAGTTGTGCAGGTCGGAGCAGGGCCTAATCCTCCGACCCCGAGGAGTTTGACTCCTCGGTTTTCCTGAGTGGCACCTTCTTGTTGTTAGGTCTGGACATATTTGGGCAGTTCCTTTCAACATGCCCTTCCTTTCCACAGTGGACGCAAAGGGGTTGCTGTCCTGGAGAGTTTGGAGCTCCCCCAGGATTACGGGTGTTCTGTCTCTCCATTTGTTGATTCAACTGTTTTCCTAAGGAGGACAAGTTGTCTAGCTTTCTTCCCATGGATCCCAATACGTTTTCCATGGATGCTAGGCGATCCAACCTCTTACTCAGTCGCTCAACAGAGCCTTCTAAATTTGATAATCGGCGCTCCATTGTGGGCAAAGGTTGGCCATTTCGTGTACCTCCTTGACCTAAATGGAAGGGGGCATTTTCCACCCTACAGTCCTGGGCTTCTCCCTCATCTTCTGGGTTGAGGGCCATGGTCTTGACTTGGCGTGGCCTGCCATACACTGCTATACGGGAGTGTTGATACCACCGTAAGTCTTCCACTGCGTCGTCTACATTCAGGGGGTGTCGGTCAAGGGCATACCACCCTGCCTCCTTGTCAGTACACCCCTGGCATAGACGGAGTACCAGCTGTTGCTGCACCGCTCTCTCTGGGACTTCTGGAAATGCGCGACTAGCAAGTTCGTTCAAACGATCCGCCCATTCGCAAAGAGATTCCTCCGCGCTTTGACTGGCAGTGCTGAACTCTAATTGCGCGGCCTCCGCTGGCTCCTGACGATCGAACCGTTTTGCAAAGCGGTACACGACTTCACAATATTTGAGCTCCGGCTCGCGACTAATCAGGAACTCAAAGAAATTGCTAGCCTTGCCCACTAGGCACCAGCATAATTGATCCAAACGCTGGGCCGGGCTCCAGTTTCTCGCATTTGCGAAAGCCTCAAATTTGCGGCAAAACGCCTTCCAATTACCTGTTCCATCGAAGGTAACAGTCTTTGGGAGGTATTCGTAACCCCAGTGGTGTGGTGGGTCCATCCCAGGCCTATCATTGGAGAAGTCATGGGAATCACTTCTCCTGGCAGAGCTAGGAGGGTACCCCTCCTGCCTACCCCACTGGGTTTCATTGTAATCCCATTGCGATGCCCTGCCACCCATACGTGTGTATGAATGCTCTTTGGGTAGGGAGTGAATATTCTCCCTATCTCGGGAGTACTCCCTATCATTCCAACTCCTCCCTCTGGGAGCTCCACGTCGCTGAAACCTTTTCTGTCCGATTGCTACACCCTCAAATTCTTGGGAGTCGGAGGCAGAGGTGTCATGATCGAAAGCACCTCCATATGACTTCCCACATAGGGTGTCTTGTCGGGATCTATCTTGCTGCACTGAGCAGTGACGCAACTGCCCTGCATGGGAAGATGGGGTCTTCCCTGTTTGATCCTCCCTGGGGGGAGGATATGCATCATGGGGGTACGGGGAAGTCCCCCGAGATTGGACTCCTCCCCTTGATGTCTCAATGGGATCAGCAGTCGCAGTGTCTGAAGGTAAAGACTCTTCAGGCTCTAACTGCGGACAGAACACAAATTTCGGGATGAGATCCTCGATCCCTGGAATGTCAGAGGACTCCAACACGTCCTGAGTGACATTCCCATGCTCATTCCGGAGCTTCAAAATGTCATTGACTTGGATTGACGACAATCCAAGACGTACAAACTCACCACGGGATAAATAATTAATGGGCATCGCCATGACTAGCACCCATGCAAACAACCTATTCACTCAGCGAATATGTTTAAACAGGTACCAATAACTAAACTAAATCAACATGTACTAATGAAGAAAGGATCTTAAACATATACTCACTAATACTGACCAATGATATGCCAATTACCCCAATCTGTAATTATCATAATCAGCAACACATCATTTGACACACAAACTATTACTCACTTTAGTTTTTACTACTCAATCACTCACAAAATACTATTCAAAACAAACACCAGATACAATTGTAAACATATATGGCTACTAATTACGAACATAAAATGGGAAATTACAATTCGTTTCTTTTGCCTGATGTCACTTGAAAAATAATCACAGCTGTTCCGATCTCACTCCTCCCTTATCACAAAAATAGGGAGGTCACAGTAACAACTCAACTTGGGTAAGACTCGGGAGTCTAGGACCTACAAATATAAAACCAGAATAGAATATGACAATGCTAGAGAAATAAATCTGTGCTTGCAGGAAAACAGATATTTATGAAAACACAATCTCTTTACGCTAGAAGTTACCGTACAAACACAAAAAACAGAAGCAAAACAATCAGTCACAATTAACTTTACCACCATCACAAGTGAAAAGGACAACACGCAATCAATGTATGCGACACACTCCACGCACAGCAACAATACAGCACACGTCATAAGCAGTAGAAACTAGGCCCAAGTCAAATGTGGTTACGGATACAGAACTATTTTCGTATCTGCAAAACAATCCAAAATGACAGTAAAAGCATGAAGGTGTATACACTACCGATATTAAAAACAAATAATTATCCGGATAAACAAATCAAAAGTTAACGAAGTAATGTATCAGATACAGTGTACTCACCGGAATAAAATGGTGTCCTTCAGCACCGCAAAATGATGCAGAATGAATGAGCCAAGTTGTAGCACCAGTCAGGCAAAGGACAGTCACACAAACAATTAAAAATTATTGTATAAACGGTTGCAATTCCTCACAGCAAAAGGAGAAATGCAATCCAATCCTCCTTTTAAGTAAGGAGAAAATAATGACAGGCCCTCCTCACCAAGAGGAGTGAATGGTGCCCACCAACTTCCTCCCTCCTTCCCAATCGAAAAGGAGGACGTAGCACTCCCTCACGTACGTAGAGGGGGATACCTCCCACAAAAAGTGGGGAAATGCACAGACTTCCGCTGCCGCTAACTAATCGCGGGACAAAATACTCCCGCGAAAATCGAAAAACACGAACGTTCCACGAGTAAAGCAGCTTACAGAGAGGCGAGCACTGGAAAGGGCGGAATAGAGGTAGCAAGGAAAGTCAGAATGACAGTAGAAAATGAAAATGTCGACGCAACAAACAAAGAAAGAATGAGCGCGACAATAGAAAACGCGATCGAGAAAGAAATGAGATCGCGCCTCGAATCTCGCAGGTTGCGAAAAGTAGGAGAGCGCGACAGAGAAAACACGAAGAAAGAACACGAATAGCCGCTCTATACGAATATACACTGAAAGGGGAACGCGATGCCAGAGAGGTCCAGCACAACAGGCGCGCAGCTCACCGCAGGGAAATACCCTCCCTCCTTACACACGATGGACGTGGAGAACTGTGCACGCCAGAGCCTGAACACACTGGAAGCTTTGACGGAATGGCTAGCGAGTGCAGTGAATACACACCGCACACACGAGCTATCCGGCAACGCTATCGCGCGAAATATCAGGCAAGTTAAAACTCGCCTGAACTGGGACACACAGGTATACACAGGGATACAACACGCAACGAATACAGTGATATCACGCAACGAATGGGGCAAGGGAGGTCCACCTACCCAAGCCACCGAGACACACGTGTGGAACGAAACACGTGAAACAAATATGACAAATGTAGATCTAGCACGCAGACGACCACCACGCAAATACACGTAACGCGTATACAGGGCTAGACCGAGATCTAGACCTGGACCACGTTTAAAAAGAAAAACGCACCACGCTAACAATGACAATCGCACTCACAAGCTGAAATCACGCCGAAGAATAATTTCAGCAAACACCATCGACAATCAAACTAACAAACGAAACACGCTTGCAGCTAGAACAATCAGAAAAGATGATATTTCAATGAATTTGGAGCTCCCTGAATACAGGTGGGCCTGGTCTAGTGCAAGATGTTACAATTCACGCACTGTCACTCAAACAATCAACACACTCCTCCTCCCCAACAAGCAAAATTACCAATGAAAACGATTACACCAAGACAATTAGACAAAACAAGCACAAGACAAATTACACTACAGGAACAATCGACAAACGTGGACACCGCCAAGCTCCCTCGCGCTGCCAAGAGCTCTCGCCTCGGCTCCGTCGCATGTGCTCCACCCTTCGCGTATCGGTGCGGTATAGGAGTGCAACGCCTGTTGGCGAAAATAATAGCGGCAGCGGAGTCAGCTTAAATTGCGGCTCTATGTCCACGAAAACAATGGCACAGGAAGTAGGACAATTGTCCGTGACGCCACTGTTGTAGTAACGGTAGTACTTACCGGCACTACTGGTGAGTTGCAACTGTAACTTGTCTTGTAGCTCAGTCAGTATGTCTTTCAATCAGGTTCCAGGTCACAACTGAGGGATGCGCGTACAGGCAATCCCTTTTATACCTCCCCTGTGTAGACAGGGGGGTTAGGGTGAAACCGCTAGGGGGCGCTACTACTACAGTACACTGTATAAACTAACCCTTTAATGGACAAGTGTTGTTGGTTGAGATTTGTTTGCTCTTTTTGTCACATATTATATTATAAATCACCTCCTCCCCATTCATGTGATGAAATGTCTGGATTTGCTTGTGTAGAATCTATAATCACTCGGGGAATAGTAAAGAGTATGAAATGTTACCGTTTTATTATGATGTAACTTGCGGACTTGTTGCACAGAGTTCTAATGGTTGCATGTTTTTTGTCTGTGTTTCCCTCTCCAGGTTCTCAATGACGACATCGTCGCTCACCAACAGCCGGTGGTAGAGGTCGTCCAGTTGGCCACACAGCTCATTGACCAGTTCGCCGACCGCCTCAAGCCCTCAGACCGCGCCAAGCTGCAGGACCTCAGCACAGAGCTGAAGGTCCGCTACGATGCTGTCTACGTCCAGTCCCAGACCAGGCAGAACCGCCTGACTGCCGCCTTCCCCGAGCTTGCCAAGATCCTCGAGGACGACATCGAGCTCAGGCAGTGGCTCGGCGACGCTGATCGCCGCCTTGGGGTGCAGGATCGAGAGGGACATCGGGCGCGACCTCGACACCCTGAGAACGCAGTTTGAGAAGCAGAGCGAGTTCAACGAGGAGATTTTGACCGAGGGTGCGGACGTCCGTTTCCTGAACATGAACGGCAAGAGACACACGGATGGAGAAAAAGTGAGTGACCACAATGGATGTGGGGATAACTTGGAAGATGTTGACCTTTTGATTAACAGTGTATAGTAGCAGCCAGTGCAATAACCGATAAAATGCAGTTAATTCATGTTGCCATTCTCAAACGCGAACATTTTCATTCGGAAGAACTGCAAGCAGTATCGCATGCCAACAGCCATTGACAGTGCTACTGGTACCATTTCCAATGGGGGTTACCATGAGCTACATACTGTATGTACTTTATAACGTAGAATTTCCTTGAACAAAGTATACAGTACTTGTACACTGTACATGTATGATATCATTGATATGTATGCTGTATGTGAGCGGACATACTGGAGGTGTAAAGGGAGAGCTTTCAAATTTTGACATACTACACTTTGTATACACTGTAGAAACGTAGTTCCATTCAATCAGTAGGACAGTTTTTCACTTTCTTACACAACTTACATTTTGTATGTACCCGTATAGAATGCTTCACATATTTGTTACATGTACAGTGTACATTGTAGATGCTACCAATGCATGTTGTATTTAGGCTATTTCCTTTAAAACTATAGTTCAAATGTTTGTATTTTCATTGTTTGTGTCGTCATAGTAACTTTTTTTGTCTGTCATTTGCTGCTCCTCATCAAATGTTGCTGAAAAGTTTACATCAATTTCATCATTGTCTGTTATTTCCAATCCCCACAAATGCAAAATTCCCTGTCACAGGCCTACCGCCAGGAGCTCGGCGACTTCCGAAAGGCCGTCCTCCCACGAAAGTTCAACGACTCCTTCCGCGAGGAGCCGGAAGCAACCGTCATCCGCGACAAGCTGACCGAGGTCAACGGTCAGTACGCCGACCTCAAGGGCCGCTCCTCAAACCTGACCCAGCGGCTGCGCATGCTGGTCGACCCCCACCAGCTCTTCAACAACGCCGTCAACGGGATCACACCCTGGCTCGGCAACGCGGAGACCACGCTGGAGAAACTCCTGAAGGAGCCGATCAGCGCTGACCCGGCAGCCATTGAGAAGCAGATTGAGAAACTCCAGGTAAGCAGACAATCGCATAACTGTCGCATACTCATCTTAAACTCAACAGAGGGTGTAGACAAGCAATTAAAGTTCTTGTTTGTATTTTTACCTGTCAGCATCTTTAGAATTACATTTCACCAGCCCTTTCTTCTAGTGTTTGCTCACGCTCTCCATTTACATTGTATGCAGCCAATATACTCAGAAAATTTTCTAGAAGTGAAATCACTTCAGAACATATAACCCTTTTGTTGGAGTCATATTGGCCAACTCAAGTGAACTTAGTACGTGTATGTGGCAGTCATTAACAAATGATACTGTGACATACACGTTGTACAATGTATTACGGATTGATAGCGCCACATGATAGATGATCATTGACAGGTAATTTCAGGATATTGAATGTGTTACTGGACAGAGAAGGCATGAACCCAGTAAAATTAGGCTTAAAAAGTAGCTTTTCCTTTGGTTGGATTAATCCTTGTTGTTAATTTTGAAATCTATTCTCCATTTCACCGTGTAACCTCCTCTGCCTTGTCAGGATATGACAGTGAGTAAAAAAGAAATACACCATAGGTGTACACCGTGTAGTTCTTGTGTCTCTGAGTGTGTAGTGTACAAAATGTACATCCATCACGACAGTGTAATTGTATCATTTATTTTTACTCGTGTTATCTGTGACTCTTGTTTGCTTCCTGCTGTAACTGCATGCGTAGGCATGTGAGTTCTGTACTGTGTATCAAGTGTGTATGATTAGGTGTGTTTCTGTATGCAAATGTGTATTTTTGTTATCCATGTTTTATTCCAAATTTCTGTAGGTTCAAAGATCAGTGTTTCAAATTGTAATTACAATGTGAATGAGGAATACTCACAAGATGGAATATTGCTGGATTTTGTGTTTGGCCAAAACAGTTTACATTTCCATTAGTGTTACACAATACCCCATTCTGATTTATGGAGTTTACAGTGTACACTAAGCACTGTATTTGCAATGCTATGAAGGAAAAAACAAAAATGTAGAGATAGAAATGCACTGCTTTTGGCATATCAGTTTGATACAATGTAAGTTGCATGTAAATGTGAAACTTTTTAACAGCCTATCACTCCTACAGCATCAAGAATAAGAACAATAATAATAACGATAACAATAAAACAACAACAATAAAACACAAGAGGATCGAACAAAAAAAAAATAGTCAACGTCAAAGAAAATACAATTTCATAATTGAGCAAGCTAAGCAGGAGTGGCAATTTTGAATGCACCTGCACTTTATGGCACAGTTGCGTGTCTGTGCAAATATGTTTTACATGTACTTCTCTGTGCCATCATTGAAGACAGTTGGATATTGTTGGGATTGTATGTGAGCATGATATGAGAATTACTCAATAATACATTGTGTGTATAGCATGCAAAATGATTAAACTTCACTGACTTGACTGGAATTCAGATGCACGTTTTGGTTTGCCATATCTTCTCTGTACAGTAATTCACACACAGTGTATGGACAACTGTTAGATGTATATTGAATATGCATGTATTTTGTCAAACAATATGAAAATAGTTCTGTGGAGAGTTAAAGTTCTTAGGCGAGCAATTTAGGCAAGCAATAAAAATGCAATTTTTCTTTCATCCTTTAAAAAAAAAAAATTTTTAGCAGCTTTAATTGCAAATACTTTGTATTTCAACTTAGCAAGAATGGAGCAAACTCATTTGCGATTAAACTCATTGTATACTTGTACTACTGCATCCGCCGCTGACACTGACCTCTCCTTCATTTCCTTCTCTTGTGATCTTTTAGAATCTGCGCAATGACGTGGTCCAGCATTTGAGCGATGTGGAGAAGGTCAGTGACACCGCAGAAGACCTTTCGGCCGTTCACCCCGAAGTCCAAAGGGACGTCACCCAACAGTCCGGTAAGAAGGAGTCGAAACTCCCCTCTGTCATGTGTAGCACAAGAAGTTTTGCAAATTAGGAGTACTCTGTATACTATAGTAATGAATAAATTTACATTACTACTGTACATTGTACTATAAGTGCAAAATTACAGAAATTGTACAGTAGATTGGCATTAGGATGCATTGATTCGACTGTGTGATACACTTTCAGCATTTTCAAAGACACCTTTAGAAATTTGTGCCATTCAGTAAATGGAATATTAAAGAAAATTTCACAGTGGTGAAGGCAGATGTGAAGGCCAAGATTTTAACAAGAATCCCAATGGAATCCCATTTTCTTTGCTCAATTTCCAATAATAGGCCCAGATTTTACTCACAAGAATGTGCAAAGATACAGGATCTTTTAATACATGTAAGTCTCCGCTTCTCATGTAAAAAGAGATATTATATTCAATGCAATGTCACATATTTATCAAATACCAGAATAAGCACAAAATTTTCATACTACAGTAATTTACACTCAATGAAATAAACTTCAATGTGCAGATGACATCAATGCCCGCTACCGCGCTCTCTAGGGCAAGATCGATGACCGTCTGGCGGTGCTTCGACACGCCCTGAGCCAGTCGCAGGGAGTACAAGAGAACCTCGACATGCTCCTACGCTGGCTGGACAAGGCGGAGAGGGACTGCTACAACATGGAGAAAGGCACTCTGATCAGTCTCCAGAAGGAACCACTCCTTGAGAACGTGGAGTCACAGCAGGTCAGATTTTGTGGTGGATTTTATGATCGGATTGGATTAAAATTGAATTGGATTGGATTAGGATTGGATTGACAGATGAGGATTGGATTGACATTAGATAAGGATTGGATTGAAATTTTATTGGATGTTGGATTCATATTGAATTGACATTGGATTGAGATTGGATTAGATCGTGATAGGATGAGATTGAGATCAGCTTTGGATTGGATTGAGATTGGATGAGATCGAAATTGGATTGAGATTAGATGCATCAATGTGAATAAGAGTAGTTTTAATTTGGAAGCGAGTTGGTTTGATGGGCGTTGAAGTTGAAAAAGTTGGTTGCCTTTGTTTGGAGTTGGGTTGGGTTAGAATGGATTTGGGTCGAACAAAATTGATTTTGGATAGGATCGATTGCATTGGATCAGACTTGATTGATGTATTGCATTTAACTAGATTAAATTGCTGATGATAATTGGTATCAAATGTACAAGTGTAAGGTTGTGCTTGTGAGAAAGGAATAAACAGGGTGACATATTGGTTATCAAAGGCATAGAGATGATGTAAGAAGACATGGAAATATAAAAGATGCAGACATCACAGAAACATTTGCCCCTGTCTCTTTCACAGATCCTTCAGAAGGATATCGTCGCCCACCAACCCGACATCGACGCCATCAACGACGCCGCCACCCAGCTCATCCAGACCAGCGAGCCCCAGGAGGCCAAGATCATCCGGGACAAACTGGCCGAGGTCAACGACCGCTACCAGAAGGTCGGCGACGCCACTACCCGCCACGGAGACGTGCTCGACGGCCTGGTCGACAGGGTGAACGACTTTGAGGACCGCGTCGACAGACTGGAGGAATGGGAACTGCCGCTGATCAAGACGCTGAACGCCAGGGAAACTGGACAACTGGAGATGCCTCAACTCATCAAGAAACTCAAGGTTTGCTGGATGCAACATCTTGTTTCTTCATAGGCATATAAGTTGTAGCATGCAGCACACTGATTGGTTGAACATCCAATTTGAAATGCATAATGAGCCTCCAGCGAGTCAACTTTGGTTGTATTTACAAGATTGTATAACAAAATTGTATGGAGAAGTATGGTGTAATCTGATGCAGTCTTTTTAATCAAATTAACAGCATTGGCATTGGCAGACAGACTAGATATATGTATGCACCGTTAAACCTGTACATGTAGGTGGTGATGAGAGTATTGATTGTGACGGCCATGGTAGTGATGGTGATGATGATGATGATGATGATGAGTATTTTGTATGACTACTAGTATCTTAGAAATGATGATTGTTGCTTTAATTGCAGAAAAAGAAAAGAATATCTGTTTGGGGTGCTGTACAGGTTCCATCAATAAATCCCAAAACAAAAAAAAATAACAATAGCAATAACAGTCTACAAAGTAGCTCCAAGTACACAACTGTACATGTACTTCCAGTGATTATGCATTAAATAGTATGTAATCACTTTCAAATGGGATTACAATTGTTTCTTCATTTTCATTCTTTGCTTCTTTGTTTTTGTTGCACTTTTTATTCTGATGCCAATTCACATAACCTTATCAAAGTGTACTCTGTTGCATTTCAGCTTGTCCTAACAAAGTTACTTTATTTTCCTTCTCCGACAGGATGCTCAGCAGCAGGTGGATGGGCAGCGCCCCGCCCTGAAGCAGGTACTACAGATGGGAGAACAGCTGATCAAGGAGCCGAGAGCCAACGACACGTCACATGTTAAGGGCATCCTGGCTAACGTCCATCTCAACTGGGCCACGCTGGAGGACAGCCTAGCACAGCGGTGAGTGAGAGAGGAGGCACAAACAAAAGGAAAACACAAACAAACAAAAGAAAAGCCCATACAAACAAATAGGCACAAACAAACCAGATAAAATACAAACAAACCAAAGAAAAATGTAAACAATGTAAAAAACACACAAACAAATCAAAGAAAAAAATGGAAACAAACAAACGAAAAACACAATCCAACCAAAGAAAGTGTAAACAAACCAAAATGCCAATGAACAAAGGAAAATGCAAACAAACAGAAGACAAATGAAAACAGAATGAAACAACAAACAAGATATAATGGAAAAGAAGATGTTTCTCTTTTCATACCATCTGTTTAGTATCTTACACTGTATATGGAAGTAATGTGTGTTTTCACATTTCATGTTTAGAATCTTGTAGAAGAAAGACCCTTGCTCAGCCATTTTGATAAAAAGAAAATCATATGTTTTATCATATAACAGCAAACTTGATCATTATCTGAACTTGGGCCAAATTGAAGGGAACTCAATTATCATATGTATGCACACTACATCTTGTCATTCTACAGCATGAAGCAGGTAGACGACCTCCAAGCGGCCAGCCAAAAGTACAACGGTCAGCACAAGGACACAACCTTCTGGCTGGACGGCATGGAGAGGAGAGTGGACCAGGCGCGGCCAAACATCAGGGACAGGGCGGCCATCCAGGCCAGCCTGAGAGAACTGAAGGTGAGCTGGAAGAAAATGACCGATCGATAGATTAATGCTTTCTGTATCTTCTGCTTTGTTAAAAAGCATGCGACGTACGTGTATAAAGTCAACGTACATCCCAAAGTCTTAAATTGTGGCTGTACATAATTTGGTCATGTACACTGTATATTTTCAAGATTCAGGGTTGATATTAAAAAAAAACAAAACAAACAAACAAACAGTCCATTAAGATTAGGTTAACCCTTGTTGTAGCCCTTCCTAATGACATGGGCCAATCTACATGTGTATATTGAAAAATAGTTCAAGGGAAATCATTATGGTATTTGTTAGGGCATTTTTATTTGTATTGTACAGAGAGAGAATTAGATGGATATTTTTTTTTTCCAAACACTTGTTGCAATGTTGTAAATTTCAATATGGTGAACAACAAAGCAATTCAAAGCATATTGCATGTGTTATAAAGTACCAAGAGTCACTGTGTCTATTAATAAATTCTATTTTACAGGTAGATGTGCAAATATATTGTACATGCCACTGTGAGTGTACAGTGTATATTCATAAAACAGGTTGCAGTGAGGCTACTCGTAGACATACAGTGTATATACACCATGTATATGGGATACTGGGTGTATGTGTTGCTAAAGGCTGGTTTTTATGTTCTGCTATTTTTCTTGGTACTAGCCATTCCTGGAAGAGGTTGATGCCTACGAGCCCAACATCACCACCCTGAACCGCACCGGAGACTCCCTGGATGTCCTCAAGAGAGGCGTGGCCCAACCAGTGCCCTGCAAGCCCCTCTACCGGTCCACCCAGCTGGGTCTGGAAGCGGTGCCCGCATCTAGGGTGGAGTCAGAGCCCCACGTTGATGGTGAGGATTAGATCTGATTAACCATTTGTATGCTTTGAGTGCTGACTGGCTGGCACAGAAAACCCCTGGGTTAAACCCCAGCCACCCATTTTAGAAAACTCTCTAGAATTGCAATATTTTGACATTGATAATGGTTACTGAATTGTATGGCAGCACCTTTGTATAAAAGCTAAACAGCTGGTAGTATTTTTAAGTTGTTGCCTGCATCACAAGTGACATCAGAGGACTCTTGTCAATGGAGAAGATTATAGCTGTTGAGCTTGTTTGACAAACTTTTTTGCAGATTTACCAAATCAGGACATCTACATGTAACTTTGTTTCCACTGACTGAATATTTCAATTCAGATCACATTGAATATCAGATTTGATTTGAGAATGACCTAATTTTACAATTTGTAGGGACAATCAACCATTTTTATCCTGAAGATACAAAATGTAATCACTAGTCTGCCAATTTGATACAAGAACTTGAATTTCTCTTTGAAGCTAAACTTTCCATAGCACAGCCTAGTTCTCCATAGATTTTATCTATACATTGTACCCCTGTACTAGCCTCATTTCTAGCAATATGAGTTCAAAAACTTTACCCTGTAAATGTTGGAGTTCATACATGGTCAATCTCACTTCTCTCATTTTCTGTGGCATTACCATTCATCATTAGATGACACTCCGGTCCAGCGCGAGCTTGACAACGTCAACCGTCGCTACGCCGACTTGCGCAAGCGCCTGGTCGACTGCCTGGACGAGCTGCACGTGGCCGAACGTTGCCACGAGGAGACGGACAATGCCCAGCTGACCCTTGACTGGGTAGAGGCCACTCAGACCAAGCTTGACCAGTGCAAGCCCAAGAGCCAAGCCATTGAACCCCTACGGGAGGAGATTGAAGTCTTCAAGGTAACAGGATACAAAATATGTTTGATACTGATGTGAATATATCAATTTTTTGTAAGCATAATTATTGAGGTTGTATTTGATCCCTGCTTGCAGTAGCAGTAAAACAAGAATAAAAAAAAAAAAAAACTTGAAATGTGAAAGCCTTGCTGTAGATTTTTTTAAAGACCAATGACAAATTTTGTTATGTTACAATTGTATACAGTTATTCCAAATTGAATACCTTTGTTTTGTCACCGTTTGAATGGAAGTGAATGGATGTTGTGAGAAAAAAAAAATCAAGAAGCTGTTTTTACAAACTCCAAAGATCTCAATTTTTATTTATTCATTTTATGTGGGGGGGGGGGGGGAAATTGGGTGGTAAAATGTGTGGAACATGGTACAGCATACATGTATCTGTTCTTCAACTGCCCACACATTTACAAGTATATTTGTCTTTGGATATTTGTCCTTCCATTAATTTTTATGCAGATTTTATCAGGGGGATTTTTACATTTGTATACCATGACGCAAATCTCTCGTTTGAAGAGGCTACACCCCAGTAAATAATGCCAGTGCATATCTTGGCAATCAATGACTTAAAGTCAAAGATATAAAACACCTGTTTCTTGACCCTGGCCTAATCTAAGCATCAGTCATCGCCACAGCGCCACAGGAGGGGGGGGGGGGGCACCGCGAGAGGAGGAGATTGTTTTGGTTTTGGCATGGGCCATGTAGCTCCATGGTGCGTGTGTGTGTGTACGTGTGTGTGTGTGAGTGTAGACATTCAGCGTCTGTAGTGACCGGAACTATTGTCATTCCATTTTGCTCTCCCCTTCTCCCTCCCCCATCTCTCCCCCCTCTCCCTCCCTCTCTCCCCCTCGCTCTCCCTCTCTCTCTCTCTCTCTCTCTCTCTCCCTCTCTCTCTCTTTCTCAATGATCCAGTCAGCAGGCTGATTGTAACCAGGGAGGTAGTCTCACCTCCCCGTTGTAACTCACTGAACATACCGAGCTAACATTTTTGAATGTCCTAATAACAATAACAAAGCAAATGGCAAGTGCTGTCTCATAAGGACCGGCAAACTGGCAATGCTCTCCTTCTTATTCCTGTATTTTCGTTATTTACGGGTCGATTTTTTTCGTTCGAAATGTTAAATGGATGACCATAGAATTTCTCAATAGAATATAAAATTGAAAACTTTAGAAAGGATAGAGAAAATTGAGTTCACTTTGAATGGTCTGCCACAGGCAGATATCCTTATCATGCTCTTATGTAATACGACAGCTGCTTTCTCAACGATCCAGTCAGCAGGCTGATTGTAACCAGGGAGGTAGTCTCACCTCCCCGTTGTAACTCACTGCCAAATAGCACCGGCAAACTGGCAATGCTCTCCTTCTTATTCCTGTATTTTCGTTATTTACGGGTCAATTTTTTTCGTTCGAAATGTAAAATGGATGACCATAGAATTTCTCAATAGAATATAAAATTGAAAACTTTAAAAAGGATAGAGAAAATTGAGTTCACTTTGAATGGTCTGCCACAGGCAGATATCCTTATCATGCTCTTACGTAATACGACAGCTGCTGGAGTCATCAAACCCTGGCTTGGCCTCCAGGTTTGTCACGCCTGAGCAGAAAGTTTATTTGCAAATGGACAAGTACTTCGACTCCCAACTCCCAAACGACAAATATACGCACCCCACTTTGGGTAACCTCAGTTGAGGACTCGCCTCAAACGAGGGATTGACGGCATGCAATGATATAAAACTCTACATTTACAGTGCAGTAGCACTAACATTATTCTTTTTTTTGTGATGTGTAGACTCTACAGACAGAGGTCCAAGCCAAGCAGCCACAGATCAGCGACACGGTCAGCTCGGCGGAGCACTTCAAGCGCGGCTTCCGCGACAAGCTGACTGATGACCAACGCAAGCCGCTGGAGGAGAAAGTGGACAAGCTGAAGGTGCGCTACGACCAGGTCTACAACAACTCCAACGACTGGCTGAGGGATGCCTCCCAGACCCTGGATGACCTAGTGAAAGAGGAGGAGGAGAGGGTGAGTGGAAGGTTTTTCTGGCCAGTATATGTAGTCCCATGTACTGTCCTTGATGTAAGCTGATCTTTAACGTGGCCCCTTTCCGTTAGATGTTCAGACAAGTCTGCTGTCATAATAGATGTGGCCTCAAGTTAAGAAACTTATTTCATTAAATGATCATGATGCAGACTGTTACATTGTACCATTCAAATAGCCTTTTTGACAAATTAAAGTGTTGCACTCACACACCTTGTACCATTCTTGACGAGTGAAAATTTATAGTCATTAAATTGTTATAACTTTCTTAACAAATGAAAATCTCCACTTCTTTAAAGATGGATTCACTCAACAATGGGTGATATCCTTGATCACATCCAAACCAAACGTAAAAGAATGTATACATTGCATAAGCAATTATGGCATATTTGTTATGTCACATTGTAACTTAATTGGTGTACAATATACATGTACTTTGCAAGTACTAAATAAGACTTTATTTCACTCTGCATAAAAGAAATCAACTTGTGAACATCCTCTTCTGTTGCCATAGAAACGCATTGACACCCTCCTGCGTGAGAAGCTGACGGCCATGGTTGAACTCCTGGACTGGGTCAGCGAAGCTGAGCAGGCCCTTGGGTCTGAGCAGCCCCAGAGTGACCAGTCCGGACCCCTCGGACAACAGGTGGACAGTCATAAGGTAAACATGCAGGGCCATGGACAATTGTATTACAATGATTAAAATTTTTACGAGTAGAGATTACATGGTACATGCATGACTCCGAGATACTTTTCTGATCAACATACAATGTGTTGTTGGATACCTATTCATACAAAAAAATTGTAGATTCAGGACGTTTTGAATATGATTAACATTTTCTATATTTTTCTCTCTTTGTGGTTAATAATATTGCTTTGTTCCCCTGCATCTGTACACTCACAGCATGTACATATTCTTTGTAAAACTTCACACACTCCGGGGGTTTTAAGTTACCTTGCTGTCCATTAACTTAAGCTTTATAGTAATGAATTAACAATGTCACAGTCTTTGGTATAGCATAGTGCTGGTTCCAAACAAGATATCCTTGCACCATGCTGTGGACAAATGATGGGAACTGAATTCAAGCATTATTATCAACAAATGTGTTGGCAAATATTCAGGCTACATGAAGTTGCTTACAATGTATACCCAGTTTCGGTGGTGACGAATGGCTATAACGTCATACTTTGCTAGTCTTTGAGAGCCCTTCACATTATGTTTGTCGTGCTTTTGCATTTCATTGAGATATTCTTGTTTATCCCATATCTTAAAAAAAGGTGCTGCACGAGGACATCTTGTCGCGTCAGCGGCCGGTGGCCCGCAGCGCCCAGGACATGGCGCAGTTCCTGCAGCAGTACGGCGACCGCATCGCGCCGGAGAGCGCCTCCAAGCTGCGGGCGGGCAGCGATGACCTGCAGGGCCGCTTCGACGCCGTCCTCAACCAGTCCTACATCCGCACCAACCAGCTGGCGCCCGCCCTCGAGGAGGTGAAGAAGTTCGAGGTGGAGACGGATGAGCTGGAGACGTTCCTGGGCCGGTCCGAGCAGCGTGTGGGTGACCTTGCGGCCAACGTCGGCCTGGACTACGCCACGCTGAAGGCGCAGCTGGACGAGCACCGCGGCATCACCGAGGACATCAACGACCAGAAGGGCGACCGCAAGTTCATCAACAAGACAGGTGCGGCCTTCCAGGACCAAGCCAAGGTGAGTGTAGAAAGTACTTTTTACCACACATAAACTATACTTACGATGATACATCATCAGAAACCATATGATCTAGGAATAATCATTTTTACATTTTCACAGATATGCATTCTCCAGATGCTAGGCTTTAAATTGATATACATGATTTGCTTTACTAATATTTCATCGCAAGGAAAATGCGAAAATTAAAGTCATGAAACTTGTGAAGTTACAATATATGAGAAGTTGGATTTGGGCACAGGTTTCTTTCTTTTTACGATCTCCCAATTTAATATGTGACACTGCACCTCAAAACAAACAAAAAGTCGCCAGACATGAATTTTTAGTTAAGACCATATTCTGAAAGAGCAGACTTTAAGCTTTAAAATGATGTATAACTCAAATCAAATGGACTCTTCTAACCTGTATAAATATTGGAAAGAAAGCACCAACTCAGGAAAAGTGTGAACTGAGAAAAGAGGCTCTGAAGTACAGTGTCTATTCAAGCGCTTAATGTTTACCAAACCCTGCTGGCTGTGCGATGAATGGGACAAAAAACAGGAAGTAAACCACCAGAGTAACAACAATGAAGGGATTATCAGATTAAACTGAAATTAAGCATGCCTCATTAACACATTCTGTCCATAATCAATGCCAACTTTCAAAGCAGTAGCACTATCCTTTCAAAAGTTATTAGAGTTGAAAGTGAAGAGTGTGGACAAGGTTTTTCAGAAATGAAAAAGGGATTCTAAAGACACACCTAATCACACTATTCTATCAAAAGTGTTCGGGATAAACTGCTAAAAAAACACACTGTCCCGCCCATTTTATGATACCAAATCTTAGCATAATGTAAAAGAAGACCCGTTCTTTCCGGAAATATGAAAAAGTCAAGTTCGGCTAGGTTGACCCATTTCACTTATTTTCAGTCCTCACGCAAAATCAGTGTGTGCGACTTTATGTTCGTTTTGAGGTGCACGGTCACATATGTGGATGTGATAAAGTGCCACATTTTAAGCTTACATTTACCAATATGAGAGATTCCCAAAGGCAAATACAATGTACACAAGTATTGATATTGGAAGATATTAGCAAGTGTTTCCTACTGACATCTGTCAATGTTTGATGATGTCGTGAAAAAAAAAAAAATTAAAGTGTACTTCTTTGTAACAATTTACCTCACCTAGAATTAAGATTAAAAGTTTATTCATGCAATGTGTAGGGGTAAAACATCCTGATAAGAATTGAAGTGTGTGTACAAATCATCAAAATAGTGATAAGTGAGGTGTCCCTACCAGCTTCAAAACAACAACGATATTTCTATTATCTATTAGCTCTTTACGGCAGAGAAGCAATATCTTCCTTCTGTTGTTCACGTTGAAGTGCATTACTTTGTAAATTTGCTGTCACAAGCTTGATAATTTTGTATTCTTGTTAAAAGCTGTTTCCTCATTTTTTTTTTTCATTTTGCCATCTTGCAGAATATGGGGGAACTGACAATGGTATTCAAATACAATAATTATATTTGTTATCATTGTGACTTTAAGTGTTTCTTCATTTCTTTTCTTTGTCTTGTTGGGAGTGAGCATGATATCAGTTAAGTGAAGATGGTGATGATGATATTTGACTATTCTATCATACAACTGAAGATGCATGAAATTGATGTGTCTGGCTGTACATGTACTTCCACAGCTACAATTGTTTTGCATGCATGGGAGAAATTCAACAGCCGTATCTACTACATTGTATTGCTGTGACTTTACCTTGATACAGACTTACAGTGTGAACACACTTTCTAAAATACCGGTCAGTAAACACAAATTTATCAATGACTGGCCCTGGGATGATGACCACTCTGAAAGGAGTTGATAAAAATACACTGTATGATAGTGTAGTGCCAGATGTATTTGTGGAATTTTTCATGCCAAATTATGCATGAATGTGTGAATTTCATTGTGTCAGTACAGCATTGCTTGTGAATGTTTCAAAAGTTTTCTTATCGAGCTCACTGTTCATGTGTTGTTTTTTTTTGTTTGGGGGGGGGGGGGGATGGAAGTGGGGTGTTGATTTACTTGTGGAGTGTGTGTATATTCCATGCCTCAATTGGAATGCTGTGGTGAAAACCAAACCAAATAAGCATTGGCAGGAAAGGGGGGGGGGTGGATTAGTGTTAATGTTATGGGTATTTGTTTACAAGTGTAGGTTTCCCCAAAAGTGTTTTATAGTCAGTTGTGTTCTAATAAGTTTACATACTCAGTCTATACATGTGTAAGAGTGTACATACAAAGTATACAGTCATTTACAATGTACATGTAGTTTGACATCTGGCAAATTGGGTAATGCAGCGTTAGTTCCACAATATGTTTTTGATGAAAATACAGCAGTACCCTTGCCAATCGCTGTCTTGTATATATCTATGGGCATGTTGCTTATCCTGTGTTAGTGGAAGGTGTACAACTGTACACCACAAGTCGTGCAAATTGTACTATAAATTTTCATTGTGTTGTATGAAGCATGTTCACTGTTTACATTCCATTTCGTCTGTCAGGTATCATGACATCACTGTGCAGAGTGTTGCATGTTTCTTGAAAAAGAAGGTGTATCATGGACTGTACGGTTGCTCCTGAAAAAAATCAGATTTAGTATTGTACAATGACCACTGCAATACACAAGAACATATATACAATATAAATTATAGATTTTATGAATTTTAATAGCTGTGGTCACTTTGTGTATTGTGCGATGAAAATCAAACTTAAAGGTTTACATTGCAGTGACTTTAGTCTCCCACCTAAAAAATGTGTATACAAATGTAGGATTTCCCCTGTACTTGCATGCATGACATGTTTTCTGGTATTCTTCACTATTGCTATGCCATAAAACAAGACAAATTTGTTTGAATAAATAAACATTCTGAGCACAATTATGTTGAACTATGCAGGCCTATCGGGAGACGCTCGCAGACTTCCGCAACACCGCCCTCCCACGCACTTTCACGCGCAACTTCCAGGAGAACCCCGAACCCGACGTGATGCGCAACCGCATCTCCGCCATCAACGACCGCATGGACACGCTCAAGACCGAGTCTACTGCCCTCGGCGAGCGCCTCCACGACCTTGTCACCCGGCACGAGAACTACAACAGTGCCGTGGACGGCTTCAATGGTTGGTGTGGTGACGCCGAGCGCAAACTGGCTTCGCTGGAGAAGGAGCCGATTGGCACGGAACCTGTCTCAATCATGAAGCAGATCGACCGGGTGAAGGTACGCCTCGATCCCAACAGTCTTGAGTTTTGATGAGTGATCCATCTGTATATGTGAACTCAAAGAAACAAAGGACAAAACAAAACATGGCTAGCATGAATGAACATGAGGAATGTAGAAGGAAAGAAAATAAAATGTACATGTATTCATGAGAATTTTTTGAACTGGCACATAATTACACGAAATTACTAATACTAGTAATTACTAATTACAGTACTAATTCTCGCTATCGCCAATGACGTAAAAAGTACCCGGATGTTGATTTAAGCGTCATTTACGGTGCATTATGGGATAGTCCGGTAGCAAAGTCACTTCCGTTCGTACGCGCGTGATACGTGACTAATGCGATTTACACGCACAACCGACTGTATTCTACGTGTACTTCCGGTTTTCTCGACTTGAATTACAGCTTTAATATGATTTGAAATTTCTCCATTCTTAAGAAATTGCTGTTACTACAACTATTGGTCGTTGCTGCGAAGCTGCCATGTGTTGTTCGCACCACAATAAATGAAAAAAATCTGCAGAAATAGGACCCTTACTGGCATGCGAGACGTGACGTGGCAGCGTGGGTGAAGTTTGCGGGTGACTCCACAGCGCAGTACGTGCACGCGCGACTTACTAGTAGTGGTAGTAGCATTAGGTAGTAGGCCTAGCACAGTGCCTACGTACATTGTACGTACTTACTTGGAAGAAATTGCTTTGGAGACAGGATAAGTTCGAGATCACTGTTCGTTCCCGATTGTGTTCGCGACATTTCGACAGAGAACAAATAAAGAAAAAAGATGGGCATTCCATGACGATATACTGTATATCCAGGTGGGTGAATATTTTCCAGCATATTTTCAGCGTATGCAGAGATGACTGATCTGTGATGTACGCCGTACCGGTATGTGTTAGCTTATGCGCTGCGTGCAGTGAGTGGTGCATGCATGCTAGCTATAGCAAGAAAGGCCGGCCGCCGCCGGCGGGGACTACAGTGTACGAGTATGACAGGCCTGGCCACTCGCTGGCTCGGGCAGTACAGCGGCCTACTGTACTAGTACATGTACTAGTATCCGTGGTCGGCGCTGCGCTATAGGTAAGGTACACGTACGCGCACGCTAGCGTTGTGCAAATTATGCCCCGCGCCGGAAGTGCCCTTGCTACCAAGTGAACTAAATCTTGACGAGAAAGCCACATCCGGGTACTTTTTACGTCATTGGCGATAGCGAGAATTACTGTTTCCTCTTCTCCGTTTCTGTGGAAGGACTTCAACGATGACGTCATCTCCCACGGCCGTGACTTGGAGAGGATCAAGTCAACGGGAGCCGAGCTCGTCGACGCCCAGCCTGAACTCAAGCCGGAGGTCAATGACACCACTGGTAAGTAGTTTTTGCTAAATGGCGATTGTACTTGTGATAGTCTCCGATGACAGTGGGTTGTAAATTGATTGTTGTGCATAATTAGGATAATACTGTGAGCAATTTTCCTCTGCTTTATTTTACATGGCCATGATTTATGTACTGTAGGAGATTTTAGACAAAGAGCTTTTAATCTCTGTCTTGGTAGTCTAGCATAGAGCCAAAAACCTGCATCAATCTGTGGACATTAGCCATAAGAAAAAAAAAAAGATGTTATCTCATTTTGTTTTAAGTGGTTGATACTTTTATCACACAGGAATACTGTAGTTTTATAGTTTGGATTTTCTTTTTTTCCAAAGCACTGTCTGTTGATATTATCTCAGATTTCAGTAGATGTTTTAAAAATATGTCAGATTTTGATGAATAAGCACAAGTGTGGCAGGTTTAACTAAAAGGCAGGAATACCAAAATTGCAAATCAACTCATCACTCCTTCTGAATGTTGTCAACATTGTTAGAATTGCACTCAATCATGGTCATCCTCGTTTTTTGTTATCATCACTCTCCCTCAATATTCTTTCCTGCTTCCACCCTAGATGAGAGCGATGCACGCTACCAGGCACTCCTGGCCCGCATCGCTGATCTCCTCAACAAGTTGAATGGCGCCCTCGCAAATGCCCAGGGCCTCCACGGCTCCCTGGACGCCCTCTTGCGCTGGCTGGACCAGGCCGAGCGCGACGTCACCAAGATGGACCGCGGCACTGTCATCGTCGCCAAGAAGGAGCCGCTGCAGAGCAACATGGAGGAACAGATGGTGAGTTGAGAGGAGGATGGGGAGGAGGAATATGTTACCATGGTTACATGGCATTAGCATAGATGGCAGTCAAATTATAAGTCTCGAATATCATCTGTGGGCATTGGAGCATATCAGCAAATAAATCATAACTGTTCTTATGAGCCACTGCAGAGCAATGTTTAGGAACAGGTGTTGAGTTGAGAGGAGGAGGAGAAGGAATATGTCACCATGGTTATGTCATCTTTAGGCATCAGAGCATGATGGCATGCACATATAAATCATAACTGTTCCTGTGACTTCTGGTATAATCTCATTCTTTTCTGTGAGTACTGCACAGTTGTCAGATCTTTGATCTTTGATCTTTTGGTTCATCACAGTTGTTAGATCTTTGATGACATTGTCAAATTGTGCGCTAAAAGTAGGATCTCATGTAATCTCCCATGTTAGTTTTCATATATCATTATGTGGCTCAGATTGAACAAGTACAAAGCATATAGAAATATATAAAACAATGGTATTAAATTTTTCTACATCTTGATCTGTCGTATGTAGGTCATCAACAGCGACATTGTCAGCCACAAGCCCGCTGTGGAGGCGGTCGTCAAGGCGGCTGAAGATGTCCTCCTGAACAGCGAGCCGGAGGAAGCCCGCAACATCCAGGCCAAGGTGGACTCCATCCAGCAGCGCTACGCCGTGATCGACGACGTCACACAGGTGCACGGTGATGAGCTGCACAAGCTCGGTGGCAAGCTGTCTGACTTCGAGCGGGAGGTTGACCGGCTGGAGGACTTGTGATCCCCGGGCTGGAGACCCTCGAGGCCAGAGACCTGATGAGAACTGACATGAACCAGCTCAACAAGAAACTCAATGTGAGTGATCTCTTTAAAGATATTTTGTTCTGTTCTTAGTCTTGACTCATTTGTAAAGAAATTGAATTTGAAGTGATATTTTGGTAATTATTCACTCATCTACAACAATCGGCAAACCTCCGCCACTGACCCGGCACACCATGTATTAAGACAATGTGCAGTTTTATCCCTTTTAATGGTCAAGAAGGTATGCACTCACAAAGTTATGGTGTGCCAACCATGTCTTTTTTTTTTTCTGTATACTTTTCAGTGAAATATGATTCATCTGGAGAAAGCAAGTGGACAGAATGGATTTGGGCCACTCATAATCACAATAGAAATGTACAATACATGTATGTGTTTGCAAAGAGAATTAAAAAAGAAAAATGTGCATCTTATTTCAAAGTGAGAGATGCTTTACATATCATTGGAATTGAAGATATATATCGATATGGAGAGTGCATGTTGTGTAGTCTGTGGAGCTGTTCTTTTTCTTAAAGGGAATGCTTGTTATGAGTCCTTTTTCAGATGTTGTATACTCCATATCTTTCATATAAAGTGAAAGATTGATGGAAATGCACTGTTGCATATACATTGTATCAATTTCTGAGACCCTGCCCAGCCCTTAGTTATTAGAAGATCACTGCATTGTCAGTCTTTTAGATTAAAAAGATTATTCATTACCACTTTCTCCCCACCTTCCTTCCAGGACTTGAGTACACAGCTGGATGCCCACCGGCCCAACTTCAAGCTCGTCCATGAGCTTGGGGAGGAGATCGTCACCCAGACCAAGGCCAAGGACACCAGCTACGTCAACGCCGTCCTCGCCAACGTCGACAAGAACTGGAAGGACCTCCAGGATCTCCTCAGTCTCAGGTGAGGCGGAGGGAGATGAGATGAGGGGGATGACAGGGATAATGAGGGAGAGGAGGAAGGGGAGGGTGGAGATGGAAGAGGGATATACCTAAGATGAAGGATGAAAGGGAAGATGAGGATTTTGACGATGAGGAAAATGAGGAGAAAGATGAGAGGAAAATGAGGAGGGATACGAGAGAGACGGAAAGATGAAGAGGAAGATAAAGAAAATAAGCTGAAAGACATCAAGAGGTTTGAGGGAGAATATGAGAGGAAAGATGGAGAGGAAGATGGAGAAAGTGAGGAAGATGAAGAGAGATACTATGACAGAAAAGATGAGGAGGAAGATGAAGAGGAATGTGAGGATGAAGATGAGAGGAAAGATGAAGAGGAGGAAGAAGATAAAGGAAATGAGGATGAAGATGAAGAGAGATACTACAAGGGAGAATATGAGTCTAAAGATAAGGAGGCAGATGAGAAAATTTACAATGTAGGATTAAGATGGATGAGGGACATCAGGAAAAAAATGCAATGAGAGGAAAGTGAGGAGGGAAATGGAAGATCGATATGAGGGAGAAAATGAGAGGAAAGATGTGGAGAAGAAGAGGAAAATGAAGATGAAGATGAAGACAGATATAAGGGAGAAGATGAGAGAAAAGACAAGCTTACAAGGAAGAAAGTGCAAGAAGAGATAAGAGGAAGAATAAGAGAGGAACATAATATTTTCTTACATAGAGTATCTTGCGTCTTTATATCATTGCGATTACTCCACTTCAATTTCAAATCTTCATTCAATGTGACCTCTGACCCTTGACCTGTACAGGAAGAAGCAGCTGACCCAGAAGCAGGAGGCCACCAACAAGTACAACACTGGTTACCGTGACACCAACACCTGGATCACCACCAAGGAGAGGCAGCTCAGCCAGCTTCAGCCCATCGCCATGGATACCAGGGTCATTGACCGACAGGAGAAGGAGCTCAAGGTCAGTCTCCATGGAATTTGGGGCTTTTTTTTTAATGTATACATTGTAATTTTCTCTGACCCTCGTTCTTATTTAACCGTATGATAAAGTTGGTAGTACATTTGTAGGATAGCCCTCTTTTCTTGCTCACAAGTTATGATTAAATTTTGAAGCAGAAAAAAAAAATCAGTTGCCCTCTCAAAATGTTGAAGGATCATAACATGTGCAGCAGTTTCATCTGTACAAACGTAGACAAGATTCATAGCTGCCTCTCGATTTTGATCAGCATAAGAGGGATTTTGTGCCTGGAGTATTTTAGATATTCCAAAGATCAGGGATGTGGAAAAGGGGACTTTGAGTTGAACCAGCAAAATCCATCTTTTTCACAATTTGCACATAAAATGAATGATGCATTAATATAGGTTTCAAGACAAAAAAAAAAGAAAAAAAGAATAACTATCATATAAACCCTTCTACATGGCAAAAAGATGTAAAACTGAACAGGCGAAATTTATCCTGCCTTTTTGTTTGCTAATCCAGAAACTAATGTTATGAATCTTACAGATTAATTGAATGTTTGAGTTAGGTTTACAACAGATTTAAGCGTCTGCACACAGATAGAATAACACGCAAAAAGGGAGTTTTTATATCATGGAGGGTGTCTGAAATACTGTAACTAAAAAGTCAATCTTGCCAATATCGTGCAATTCCAGCCCTTCCAACTGGAGGTGGCAGCATACCAGCCGGCCATTGAGGAACTCAACAAGGTCGGCACTGGACTGGAGACCCTGCTCCGTGAGCTGGAGGCGCCGGTCAAGACCACACCGCACTACAAGTCACTGCAGCTGAGCACCGGTCTGTCCGGTGACCAGATCGTCCAGCAACAGATCAAGGACACCCTGGAGCAGACCCCCCACAAGGATGACACTGGTCAGTTGCGAAGACTCGACGGTCAAACGATACTTTACACTCATTATTTTCTTTTATAATGGTCATTTCACCAACGTACTAGGCGATTGCAGCTATGGTTCACTGTGTTGTGAGTGTGTACTGGTATGAGATTTAGGAGAATGCTAAAAATGCTGTGTTAACAATTCTGATGGCAGTTGCAATTGTACAAGTATGTCTTGTAGAGCTTTTACACTGTACACATAAAGATTTTGGCAGCTGTTGTGTTATGCATGCATATACACTTTCCTATTCATTTTTAGACAATCTCATATTCTAAAGAATATGAATATACTCTTTTGTATTCACACATGTACTCTAACCTAACAAGCTTGATGACCTTTGTTGCTGCGGAAATAATCATTAACCCTAAAAAGGCCGGGGGGGGGGGTTGAATCAACCCCCCCCTCGACATTTTTCGCGACTAATCCGCCGCGCGAAATTTGTTGACCGCGCCGTTCGCTCACTTTTTATTTTCAAGTATCGCGCATCTTTTGACACCATTTTCGCGAAAATCGTGCATACCGTTACGACGCTGCATAACGTTTTATACATGCCTGTCAGACCGAAAATGGCTCAAAAACGTGATTTTGTGTATAAAGTCTATGCAAATGGAGTTTTCTCTTCTTATTCATAAAGATATGATTATTTTCACTTTTATAGGCTGAAACTAATTAATTTTAGCACAATTATGCTTGATATAGGTTCTGTCATAAATTTTGCGGAAAAAAAATGATAAAACAAAAGGTCGAAAAAACAAGGAAATACATAAGAAATTCGTAAAACAATAAAATACATAAGAAATTGATTTTGATACCAAATTTTTTTTCAAGTACATTGTTACAAATGCTACAAAGAATGTTTTCACCAAAAATTAGGATTCTAGGAGCTTTAATTTCTGATTAAGAGCAAAATGTATGATTTTATGCATATATTAGCATAATTAATTATTATGACAAAAATTTCCATTTCTTTTTGTATAGCTTGGTAGATTACGCCACAGGTAATGCACGTGCCAAATTTCATGGCGATTGCGCGATCGACGGCCGAGATCTCGGGGGGGGGGGGGGGGGGGGGGGGGTTGAATCAACCCCTCCCCGGCCACAGAACATCCAAAAAAGCCTGGCCTGGTTAGGGTTAAATCGCCACCTCTGAATGTCACTGCATAACTTAGATTGAAGAAATATTGAACAAAACTTCCTAAACTTATCATATCTGTATGAAATCAGAATACAAATTACGTCAGTATGATACAGAAACATTGTCGTTTCAAGGATCTGTTATAAACTTTATATAATGGTGTAAAGGCTTTTGATGATTCTGCCACTGAAATAAACAGTGGTGTATGACCACAAATAATATCTGTCAAGTGAGGAGAAGTTTTTATTTTACCCTGTAAAACATTAGCAGTGTACAAATGTATAATAAAGATGACAAGTAAAAAAAAAAAGATTCAACAACAAACCATAAAAGAATGGTTTCTTGACACAGCATTATTTTCAAGTCAGAATTCTTCAATTCTTATGTCACCCTCCAGAGAGCGACATCAGCCGCCAACTCGGGGATGTCAACCGACGCTACGACGCCCTCAAGGTCCGCGTCAAGGACAGGAAGGACGACATCGACCTCGCCCGCCTCTACCTCGACCGCCTCGGCGACGTCAATGACCATCTCGACTGGTGTGCCAACAACGACAGCAAGATGATGAAGCTGAAGCCGACCAGCCGAGACCTGGACCAGCTCAAGCGGGAGGCGGACAAGTTTAACGTTAGTCGTGGTCCCACATTACATCATTTTTAATAATCTGCACTATTTTGTAGCATAATCAATGTAAAGAATGTAGATATGGAAAAGATCACAGTTGTAAATCTTTGGATGAGAATATAACTGGACTAAATATTAAGAATTTGATCGCAAAATGGCTCAAGTGCCATTTTAAACATTTTCAAGAATGTCCATCATCACATAGAGCAAAATAAAACCTCTCCAATGATACAATTGTAGGCCTGCATGTACACATTGTACATGTACCTCACTTGTGGCATAATAAGGAATATTCCTGAAATGATATCATTAAAATATTTTTTTTTTTGTTCTTATCATGTATCATTTATACAGTAGATATCTCAAATTGACATGAATGGGGTCAGCTTGTTTTAAATAAAAGGAATACATTCTTCTTGTAGTTTCCACGAGTGTAATGAATTAAGGCTACTGTGACATGGCAGCTGACAATGATTTGTGTATTTTCTTATGTTTTTCTTATGATTTATTTGTGAAAGGGTTAGTTATTGTTGTGATTACGCTCAGTTATCACTTTAAGTTTTTGCCTCCTTGTGTTGCCCCTCTTGCAGGACTTCCAGGCTAAAATCAACGCCAACAAGCCCGTCGTCCTGGAGACGATCGTCATGAGCGAGCAGTTCGGGCGGGAGAACGCCCCGCGCCTCCTCCCGGAACAGAAGGAGGAGCTGCAGCACAAGACGGACGAGCTGAGGTCCTACCTCGACTCGGTTGAGAACAAGGCCAAGAAGATCAGCAACGATGTAAAGACCAACATCGACAAGCTTGAGTGGGAGCTATCCGAAGAGGTTTGAGAACATACAATGATTACATGTACATGTACATGAATTTTTTTTTCAGTGACACATTAAAAGGCACCACTTTGAGTCACTGTACAATAAAAAAAAGGCAGTCTTGTCGCCGTGAAAAAAATTGAATCTATTCACTTGCATTGTTGATATCTTTGAGTAAGTCTGGCTTCAGCTTTATTTGCAAAAAGCTTAGATTTCTTGAAACTGCAACTGTATGGTGCATACTCATAGTTCACACAGTAGGTGAGTTCAAGAATTCAGTGTAAGTTTGCTAAACAGAGATGATTGATTTCACACAAACTTGCCTTAGCAAAGTGAGTCAGGTACTAGTATTGGAAACAACCATTTGTTATGTTTTTGGTCTGTGCCTTTTCCTGCGTAACTATAATTACTCTGTAAACACTCGCAAATTATTTCTTTTTTAAATGAGAATTCATTTGTACAATGTACAGTGTACCTTGGTATCTTTTTTTTAATTAATCCACCACCAGATGCGTGTGAGGAAGATGTACGATGATGCACTGAACGCCAACGTCGATCTCCTGGACTGGGTGTCGGACATCGAGAGGCATCTCGGATCCGAGCAGCCAATCAGTGAGGAGTCCAGGCCACTCAACCAGCAGGCCTCTGAGCACAAGGTTTGTGCAGCATCCTCCTCCACTCTATCACTTTCATCTCTCTCTCTCTCTCTCTCTCTCAGTTCACCTTTACAGTATGTTTTGTGTCTGTCTATCCACTTGGCTGTCTACATGTTCGTCCATTCACAGTACTTGTGTATACAAATTGTATGTCTGATTACATGGTGTTGAGTTTGGTTCACTTTTGTGCTCTTATTTTTCATGGCCTGTATTTCCATTTATTATTTCTGTATTTTTATGTCTCTTTGTCCATCAGTCTCTTAGTTTGCCTGTCTGTCTGTGCACGGAATGAGTGGTCATGGCTGTCTGTCTGTATTTCTGTTTGTCAATACGTTTGTCTCAAAGTCTGTAATGTGTGTCTTATGCACTATCCATCACTTTTAATGCCATGCATTTTATATGATAATCAAATACAATTAAAAGATACAGAATACATGTATGAGCTTGTGTGAAGGAGTTGCTTCTGTCTGTAATGTCCATTGTAAAAACACATTGTAAAAAAAAAACCTTGAATGTGGTTGTGATGCCTTTGTTACTATCTGCATTTATTAGGTTCTTCATGAGGAGATTCTGAGCAGACAGCAGCCGGTCATGGAGGCAGTTCACACGGCAACGCAGGTCACCGACCAGCACAGCGACCGCCTGAGCGACGCCAACGCCTTCAAGCTGAAGAGCACGGCGGACGACCTCAAGACGCGCTTCGACAATGCCGTCGTCCAGTCCTACACCCGCAACAACAAGCTGGGCTCGGCGGCCGAGGACCTGGACCGCCACGGCGGCGACATCGATGACTTCGACGGCTGGCTGACGAACATGGAGCGGGCGATCGAGGCGAAGAAGAAGGCCGTGCCCAAGACTCTCCCCGAGCTGGAGAAGAGCCTGTCGGAGACGAAGAGTCTTGAGATGAAGGTAGTCAACCAGGGAGCAGATCTCAAGTACATCACCAAGACTGGACACAAGTTCCTGGACAATGCCAAGGTAGGATATATACCTACTCATCTTCCCCTCAAGGTTTCCATGGTAATATACTTGTAGTTTCCTATTCTAGAGAAGTCCTCTGATTCTCATCTCAACATTGTTGACCTGAGCATTCGGTTCATTTAGATTACCAAGATTGTATTTTCAATGTACAACGTGTAGCACTTTTAACTTGTCATTCACATTACTCTCAGGCCTGCAAACTTAGAAATCATGTTTAGAGTTGCTCTGATATACAGCTGTAGGAGTGTCATTATGTTTTCTTGTTTGAAAATATTGATCTAAGATTGTGGACATTGGACCAAATTTATGTCAATCTTTTTGAGATTTCTTTGCATTTTGTAATGCCTTGCATTTTTGTCCCTTTTAGAGATACGCAATGGACCATGGTATGCGCACAGTCTGTGTACACTTGTTCAGCAATATCAGTTGATCTTTAAGCAGATCAGTGTATCATTGAAAAAATACATATACACTGTATACAGTGCAAAGATGTAAGACTCTGCCAAATGTACATGGACTTCTTTTTAATACATGAAATGCAGTCTTTAAATTGCAATACATTCAGTTTTCTTTTGTTTTTTGTTTCCGATAAATGCAGGTTTACAGGGAAGAGCTGACAGACTTCCGCAAGTCCGCCCTCCCACGCGACTTCAATGCGAACTTCCGCGAGGAGCCGGAGACGAATGTCATCCGCGACCACCTGACCAAGAGCAACGACCGCTACGACGCCCTCAAGCTGAAGACCAACGACCTGGTGAGGGAGCTGTCCGACGTACCTTGTGGATGGCCACCGTCGCTATGACGACAACCTGCGGACGACGGAAAAGTGGCTTCACAGCGCCCGGGAGAGTCTGGACCATCTGCTCCAGGAGCCCATTGCGTCGGAGCCGGTCAACATCCAGAAACAGATCGACACCCTAAAGGTGATTATCATACAAATGTAGTCTGGGATAAGATCCTTAACCATTTCTGTGCCAGGGACTGTGGGCAGTGTGTACAACTTTGTGAGGTTTCTGTGGCAATTGGCACTCAAAGCACAAGATACATTGTACAAGGTGTTTCTACTGCTACAAACATGTATGGCCATACTGTAAAAGATACATGAACTGATACATTATCTTCTTAGGTTTCCGTACAGAAATTCATATCTTTTGTCTATACATTTATATATTCTTCAACTCTGCACATTTGTACGTCGGCATAGTATGTTGTCTTGTGATTTCAAGTGCGACTATTAATCTATGAATTCAAAGACCCCATCTCAGCGTGATCTTTTTCCTATACCGATTCTTAAATCATAAGAGGGTGAGATTTGTAATTTATTTCTAAAGATTGTTACGCTGTAAGTAAGGGAAATTTGTAAGGAATCGTTATTGTTCTTTACAACCTTTGACCATAAGTTCTAACACTGTAACCAAGAGACCAGTGTACTTTAGCATGTGGTGCTACATGTACACTATTCACACAAAATGAGGCTGTTGTGCAAGCAAGCAAGCAACATCAAACATTTTGAATCAAAGCATTTTCGGCATTGAAGACATTACCCCATTTCTCTCCGCCTACCAGACCCTGCACGATGACGTGGTTCTCCACGGAAGAGATGTCGATGGAGTGAAGTCGACAGGAGAGGATCTGATCGAACTCCAGCCGGCGACCGAACCAGAAGTGAATGAAACCACAGGTAAGACACACAGATGCAGTAGTCTGTAAAAGGAGTGAGTGTACTGATTGATGTAATTAGTGGGTAAAAATTCTGTATTCTCACGTATAAATACTTATTTGACTGAGTGAAGGTGTACTGTATTTATTATGATAGATGGTGTTAGTCATTTATGATGCAGCAGTAAATGACGTGAGGTGACTGGTGATTATCTCAAATCACATGGATATATACTTCTTCTATGAAGCTTATATTGTTTGTATTCAAAGACCATTTTGAGGCATCAGCAAAATATGTTAAGCAATATTTTCACCAATTTTAAAGATACACTGTAGCTTATGTTTGCAGAATTGAAGTAACTTCAGATTTTGCAACCCCCTAACAACCAACCGTGTACATTGATTGTCTCTGTTCTCAGGCGACGTCGTCCGACGCTACCATGAACTGGAGGGAGAGCTGGCGGACCGCATGCGGCAGCTGCGTAAGGCGCTGGCCGACTCGCAGTCCGTGCAGGACAGCCTGGATGCCCTCCTCCGTTGGCTGGACGACAAGGAGAAGGCGATGATGAGGATGGAGAAGGGCACGGTGATCGTCGTCAAGAAGGAGCCGCTGGTGGAGAACCTCCAGGAATACAGGGTAAGGAGAAGTTGTATTAAACTGTGGTGGTGTTTGGAAGAAGGGGGGGGGGGATGGTGGAAGAATGGTAGGGGTGGTGGATGAAGGAGTGGGGTTGTGGAGGAGTGGGAGAGGTACATGTAGTGGAAGAATGAAAGGGTGGTGGAAAAACTGAAGGCATGGTGGAAGGAGAGCGACATTGGAAGATCTGAAGGGGTGCCGCAATAAGAGAAGGGGTGTTTCAAGAAGGGAAGGGGCGTTGGATGAGGTGGAGGTGTGGTGGAAGAAGGGAAGGGATAACGAAAGAATTGAAGGGATCATGGAAGAGAGCACTGCAGTTAAACTCTCACAATAACAGAGTATATTTTCTTTCCCCAATTTTCAAAGTTTCTTTGGTTTTGTAATTTTGTTGTTTTTGTTGTTTTGCAAATGCTGATATAAAGAATTCGTGATTCTGGTACGAAGTGCAATGTACAGACTGTAGGTTATTATGGCAGGAGTCTGCTGAATTCTTGTCAAGAGTTCTTGTAAAGAGCAGTTTGATTCTGTAAATGAGATAAAGACCCAGACGATGCACAGCATACTGCAGCACACTGCATGACTTATATACTTCTCCCACCCACACCCATACCAATCTCAGTTGCTGGAGAAGGAGATCGACAACCACCGGCCCACCATCGACTCAGTCTTCCGCGCCACCAACACGGCGCTGCGCACCTTCGCGCCAGAGGAACGCGCCCTCTACCAGGAGAAAAAGCAGGACTTTGACACCCGCTTCGGCCGCCTGACGGGCTCCCTCAAGGAGCACGGCGAGAACCTCCAGGGGCTCTCCAGCAACCTGGTGGAACTGGAGCAGAAGCTGGATGACCTCAAGGAGTGGCTCATGGCCTGGCTGGAGATGCTGGAGTCCAGCGAGTTCAACGACCGCGACATCCCGGAGGTCGAGGCCGCCCTGCAGGTCAGTGGAAGGTCGACGGCCGAGTGCTCCGAGCACTGGCAAAATGGTACTGCAGTTTTCGATTTTGATGGTCGATTGTCATTGTCAATATGCAGAATTTAATGTGAAAACTGTTGTAGATGAGGAGCTTGGAGAGTGGCATTAATACACTGTATATGACTTTATTAGATGGTGTGTCAAGGCAAATGGACTTGGTGGACATACAAACGTACACTCCTTGTACATGTACATGTATGGACAAAGAAACATACATATTAACAATTGTACATACATCGCACACACACACACACACACACACACACACACAGATATACAGTACATGCATGTACAAAACATATCTGTGATTGAAAAATGTGTACATACAATTGTTTTACTGTACATACATACATGTATTTACAACGCTTGTATACACATGTTTACATGTGACTAAAATTTGTGCACAGGTAAATGTACTTGCATTCAGTTTTGCATAGAGTTAACCTTATCATTCGAAATAATCTTGAATAATTGTGTGATTGGTGTAAAGTAGAACAATACACCTTGTCCATATGCCAGTGTACATGTAGTACATGTATTACACCAGTGCATCTTTCATTGTCTTCATCCAGGAGATCATTGAGGACGTCAACGCCCACCGACCGCAGTGCCAGGCCCTCCACAACCTGGGTGAGGCCCTCATCAGCCATCCCAAGGCCGGCGACACCTCCTTTGTCTCTGCCGTCCTCACCAACCTTGACCAGAACTGGACATCACTGGAGGATGTTGTTGCCAAGCGGTCAGTGACCTACATGTGGACAAGTGTATTCTATCTTCAGTAGATATTGATGTAATCCTGCTTGATGTCCCCCTAAATGTCACATACATGTACATGTACATACATGTACAGTGTATGTACATTGTACAAATTGTACATGGTGAATCCAGTTGATTGCAGTTATGGAGACACAATTCTGCTTGTTTAATAATTGCTGCAAGTTTGGCAGCTTGTCCACATTAATCCATCGAAGACTTACAGTGTAATTGTATCCCAAGCATACTGGAACAGGTGTCTATGGGAAATGTGTGTTATAGCCCAATCATCTCATCCCGAATGGGTTAAGTTTGAGGAAAGGGAGAGAGGATGTCACTGATTTAGAACCAGAAGGGCATAACTCCATGGACTTACAATTTGTATGTGCAGGATTAGACTTCTTGAGCTCTCGCCTGACCAAACAATATTTCACAGTGTACACTCATAGAATAAAGTGTCTGCATGGTACAATTGTACATGTATACCTTTATTATTTGCAATTAGTATCCTCATCAGTTGTCACAAAGTTAGTTCACCTTTGTGGAACTTTTTCTAGTGTTGAGATGTGAGAAAGATCTATGTAATAGACACATTTTCCATTGGAATAACTAGCTACTGTACATTGTACAAATTGTACTTCTCAGGTTTGTACATAGTGGTGAAGTTCCCCATCTTCAGTATATTATTATGACCTCACGTGATTGTAACCTAATGCTTTGCTCACTCGACTCCAGACATTCAACTGCATCTTACACCTTGGTGTCGCATACCAAACGTCCAAAGTTCTTCGAGCTTTAATGATGTCTCATTCATCCTGTTTTTTTCTCCCCCACCACCGAACAAAAAAAAAAAATATATATATAGAGTGCAACAGCTGGAAGACCGCAAGGTCGCGACCTGACGCTACCAGAATCGTGCAGGCGACGTCAACCACTGGCTGGGCAACATGGAGGACAAGTTGGGCAAGCTTGACCTGGAAGTACAAGACATCCAGTCAGTTGACCTCCAGATTCAACAACTCAAGGTATGCAATGTATCTTTACCCAAAGGGAAATTGGAAGAGAAACCTCCAAGTCATACGTTACACATACAACTGTAGCAAAGTGTTTAGTATTGAAATGCACTGTATATGTACTTGTAATACATTGTAATTCACCTGTAAGAAGTTTTGAAGATGCAGAGAAGTGAAATGTATGTGGAGAAAATTTGCTATCAAAGTCTATAGCAAGATCAAACAACTGTCGTACATTCGATATGAATTTATGTAAAGACTTGAGGTTTCAATGTCAAAAATTACATATGTACAAACATCTTTTGTGTAATTTCAAGACATCAGCACTCTCCCCACATGCCATCACTGTCCTTGGCATTATGGTTACACATCATTAAAATTGGAGATCGATGTTTCGTTCGCTCCAGCCCTTGCAGCGCGAGATCACCGACTACCGCCCCAAGATCGTGGAGGTGAACAAAGTGGGCTCCGCCCTGGACGGCCTGCTGCGGGACATCACCCAGCCACTGGACACCAGGCGACACTACTGGTCATCCCAGGTCGGGGCCACCCTGCAGACCGAGTGGACGTTGCAGAAGCCCAAGACCAAGCGGGAGGGTGGACGGGACGAGACTGACCGCCCCTTCCTTGAAGGTACGTCTGATCTTCGGCCTGACATGTGTCTGTTGTATTTTTTGGTGTAGCAAGGCATTGAGTTTCTAACAAAAGATGTATCAGTGCTGTTGAGTACACGTACATTGTACATTCCACCTTTTGATGGAAAAAATTTGTGTCTGTTAAAGTTAGTATTTAGTGTTTATGTGTTTGATATTTTCTTTTTGACAAGTTTGCTCATCAAACATTTTTAATCAGTTTACCTAACCAGTACTGTGTAATTCCTATTGTATTTCTTATTGCAAGAGAAGGCTAGACTTCACTTTATGCTATATCACACAGATGTACACTGTACATGTATGGTGACCGTCTTTAAAGTAAGTTAATGCCACACTTTGCATGGCGCTACTACAATTGTAACAGCGCTGTATCAGATCAAATCAATATCCGACCGACAGACAGATGATGGATCGGCTGCAAATGTAAATACATGTAGATCAAAATAATATTTGGCTTGTCAGCAGGCAGCGCATGTACAAATGTACATACATTATAAATGCTAACTGCTTGGTGTCTTTCTCTGCCATGTCATCCTCTGTGCAGAAGACACCGAAGTTGAGCGCGAGCTGGACACCATCAACCGTCGCTACGACGACCTCAACCGCCACCTGGCCGACGCCCTGGAAGACCTGCGCATCGTGCGGCTCTGCGCCGACAAGGTGGACTCGCTGCAGAGCATGCAGGACTGGGTCAACCAGGTGGAGGTCAGACTGACCGATACCCGGCCGACCAGCCAAGAGCTCCAGCCGCTCATGAGGGAGATGGACCTTTACCAGGTGAGGGAAATCACGACGAACAAGGAAAACCCAAAAAGCCCCACCCAAAAAAGCGGCTCAATCTTTCACGCTCACTTCTCCATTTTGTCTCCGGGGATCTGTTTCTGGTCTCTTCTTGTGATGTTTTTATGCCTCCGCCACGAAGTGGTGCCGGAGGCATTATGTTTTCGGGTTGTCCGTCCGTCCGTCCGTCCGTCCGTCCTTCCGTCCGTCCGTAATGAATTTTGTGGACAGGGTAACTACCAAAACCTTTTGAGGTATCCTAATGAAACTTGGCATGTATGTGTATTAGGGGGTGAAGTTGTGCCTATCAACTTTTGGGTGCACATGCTCAAGGTCAAAGGTCAAAAGGTCAAGGTCAAATGCTTAAAATTTTACTATTTCCCCCATATCTATGCAATGCCTGAAGATATTTTCTTGAAACTTGGTGTATACATGTACTACCCAATTAAGATTCTCTGGTGAAAGTTTGGGGTCATGAGGTCAAAAGGTCAAAGGTCAAAAGGTCAAGTAAAATGTTAAATTTTCACTTTTTTCTCTGTATCTTGGAAATTGTTCAAGGTATCTTCATGGAACATACATTGTGTAGTATATATATGGGTCAGAATTTTGAACGATGTACAATTGAGCCAAAACAAGGCAAAATTTAAAAAGTAGGAAATTCTCCAAATCATTCATCTTACCTGAAAGAGTATAACTCAAGCTTTAATATGAACCCAATTATACTAGGATTTTCCCACAGGAACAAGTTTTTATTCACCGCTGAAGTTTACCATGTCCAGAGCAGCGAACGTCCGTGAGGAATAGTACTGCACATACATTTGAATACCATTTAACATAGTTTCCAAAGATCTGATTCAGCTCAAAATCCTAAACGAAATATCTTGAGGGACATGTGTACGTAATTGCAGAATATTAAGCTTGTACTCTTAACCTGTACGTAATGGTAGACAACTGATGATTTAACTAAATTCGTCATTTCTGTGGAAATATTGCTCTTCCGCTAAACACTTTCTTAACTTTATGCGCATTTTACAGAAACTCAATATTTTCACCTCTTATTTCACTATCCCATACTTCAATCCTCACTCCCAAATAATAACATACCTTTTTAAAATGTATCTCATCTGGGCAGTCTCTATAACCCAACAAACATAGCATAGTTTTCATCACGGAGGTTCGCATGTAGCTCACGGACGTTCAGAATAAACAAGATATTGAACAATGCAGCTCTCTTGAGTTGGAAACGCATTCTATTCACGACAAACAGCAAGTTCATGTCGAGAACAAACTCCTCTGCAAAATCCTGAATAGATATTACCAATTCTCAGTTATATAAGCTTGTTTATCTTCTCATACTGAGAAATCAAAGAAAACAATTTTTTCCATCTCTCGTAAATGAGCGTACAAACGTACGTGTAATCTCAGTGACGTAGTCCATCCTTGAGAACGAATATATTTATCAAAATGTCGTTATCATGAAGTAAATATTCAGGTCCTAAACTTGTTATATAAAGTCCACAATATAACGAACATAGTCACAGCTAAAATTATGACAAAGAATTAATATAGAAAAACAACAGAAATGTGCTCCATTATAGAAATACGAAGTTTAGCTGGGGAGGGCAAACGAATACGTTAGGAAGAAATCCCTCTGTGTTTGCTCCTTGTGTTACACACTGTTACTGAGGAGAATTTGTGTTATTATTTTAGTCAGAAATGATAATAGGTTCGATACTGCGAAGTTTCGTCATAACAAGACACAATAAGTCCATATAACTTGGATGGATGTTTGTGACTTCGATATTATACAATATGGTTTGTTATAACAAACCTTTTGTAGCGCGTCATTTCGGAGGCTCGTTATTCATACAGTTTGTCAATATGAAAATTGATAGAGTTCGTATAATTATGAAGCTTTTTTATTCGGTAAATGATAGGAATCTCCGAAGGTTAATCGAAAGGTTTATCAATTGGAACATGAAAAATTATGTTCGCTTATCCAAATGTGGAGAAACAAGTTAACAACTAAAATCCTCCAATTTCAAAATCTCATAATAACCGTTTTCACCTAAACGGATATCAGGCCCATTCCACTTTTAGAAGAACGGACCTAAAAATAATGATCCTTAACATCTATTTTTCGAAGAACATTTCTAATAACAAACCTCCTGAATTAACTACATTTTTTTTTCATTTTGGAATAACAAACCTTTGGACATCGGAGTAACGAATCTTTGGAAGAGCGAACGTATCAAAGTGCAACCTTAAACCTATTCTTAATCATTCATGTGTTTTCAAAGTAAGCACAAAAGCACAAACAAATTGACGATCTCTCTGTCTCTTAAATGTGAAATGAAGAAAAAAAATCTTTGAAAAAATTACAAATGAATATTGCTTTTCATTGATGAGTATAAAACAACACAATGTGATGATAAGCGGAGGATTTGTGTGTTTTCATCAGACAATAATTGTATACTGCATGATTTTTGTTCGCTTGTGACGGCATTTCGATGAATAAAAAACATAAACAAACAAAAACTTCTCCAGAGGAATTTGGTATAACGGGAGTGCACTGGCATTTCTTTTCTCTGTGTGTTGGAGCTCGATCCCTTCTCTGTTTCTCAGTCATTTTCATTCAACTGCTTCCATGTCCTTTTGAAACTTTTCCGTTTCTTATTCAACACATGCTCATTGCAGACTTCTTCCGTCATTATCCTTCATGTGATTGCGTAGCACTTTTCGGATTTGTTTTGGTTTGTTTTGTTTTGTTTTTGTTTTCTGTTTGGTCGCAGCATGTTCAGGCTATTGAGGGAATGAGAGAAAAATCGTCATGAAGAGAAAAATAAGAATGAATTAAGGCATTTAATATCATGACAATTACAGCGAACGTCCGTTATGGAGACCAAAACTGGATGTGTTCTGTTTGAGACGGCAGCTACCATACTCAAAAGATAAACACTTAGAGCACCTGTCACTAAAAAGTGGCACTGATCCTCTTTCTCCTACTATGTAATCCACTGACTTATTCAACCAACGAACATCCGTGAAAAAAACGTTTTTCGTTTGTTATTACAGGTAAATTGAGTGCTGAACGCTATTCACTTTCGGGTATGAGCGGCTCAGTGATTTGGTAATATTTTCAACTAACATTAATCTTATGTGCAGTGATATATTTGTAATCGTCAGAAATTTCCTTTCTCGGACAGAACGTCCGTGAGCGAAACTTTCAGAACCTGTAACAGTACAAATTGTCTCCAGAACCTCATTAGAAAGAAATTTAAACGCACAGAAATTACAGATTACGCAACATTCCATTTTCCTATAACTTTGTTTTAAGTGTTTAGCTGTTTTTTGTATAATTAGAGGGAAAACAAGCGTAAAATTGTGAATAAATTTTCAATTGTTTGTTCATCATGATCACATAACGCCTTAAAAATTCCGAAACTACTGCTCTAAACTCATTTTCTACTTTGTAAAACTTTATTTGTCGCTATTCGAGCCGAAAGTTTTAAAGAATACAGGATACTTTCGGGACAAGTTATCCCTATCGGAGGGATTGCATACGTCACGGACGTTCTCTGGAATTATCACGGACGTTCGTTCTACTACTAGGGTCATGTTCCAGGACGGATAACTAATCGGCAGAGAGTACCTAGCCTTCCTAACTCTTTCAAAATTTTGAAAAGGTATTGTCAATGCAAATTATAAGAAATTTGACATCCTTACAACATATGTATTGCTCAGAGGGGGATCAGGAGGTGAATTTTCAGAGAAAATATTAATTATTTGCTTGGTTTTTGGTGAATTGCAAGGTCCAAAAACTGCGGACGAACCTCAGTCCGCTCCAAAAATGGCATGCAGCTCCTCGGCTAGAGAGCCAAAGGTAAAATGCACCTTCTCCATCAAAGCAAGATGGTGTCCCACTCGAAAACGTTTTAATCATCACGGACGTTCTTTTTTTCGTGGAGGTTCGTCTAAAAATATAATTTCGGTTCCTATTTGACAAAGGATGGATAGAAACTCAAAACAAGCATATTATCGTGTTGCTAGATCTTAGTTGATTACGACTCAGAACAATATCGCCAATAACGTTTCATGGGCTACGATCTGTATTAGAAAATAGCGGAAGCACGTCCGTGACGAAAACTGAGTATAATTTTGCATAAAAGAATATTACGTCCCATGTACAGCCAGCAGACGTACAATTTTTGCAGGATATGTTCATTAGGTGGAACACCAAATTTTCGTATACGTTACAGTTGGGACAACAAAGTAGAATTTGCAGCAGCGATAGAAATAAAAGCATCACGGACGTTCGTCTGTTTAGGACTTTGATATTTTAATTGTTCTCTGTAATTTTATACGTGCTCATAAAGTTCTTACAGTTTTGTGGTACATACCCATGATATGTCAAATCCAGAACATGGTCAGATATTAGATGCCACGTACCATTAAAAATGCACATCATTAGTTTGAAAAACAAAAATTATTGTGAAAATAGCGTTTTTACCGTATTTTTACGCTTTAAGTCCTTGTGAAATGAAAAATATCAGGCAAAAGTCAACCAAACCATATATTTCCTGAAAGGAAATTTACCAATCTTTGAGATGACATGAAAAAATCTGGTTTCTTAGATCATCCTGGCGTGTTCTAAGGGAAAGAATGTCATAAGGTACGAATATCGGCAATTGTACATCGTTCAAAATTCTCACCCATATGCATCTACTGACTGGCAGTGGTTATCTAGGGAATTAAGGGTTCATGGGGTCAAAGGTCAGGGGTCAAAGGGCAAGGGCAATACTTCAAAATTTTACTATTTTCCGTATATTCATGCAATGCCAGCAGGACTTTTAAAAAAAAAAACTTGATGTATGCATGTATAACCCAATAGAGATTCTCTGGGATTTTTTTTTTTTTTGCCAAGAAGGTCAAAGGTCAAAAGGTCAAAGATCAAGTGAAAGTGCTGAACTTAATTCTTTCTCCATATCTCGGAAGTGGCTCAAGTTATCTTGAAACTTAGAACATGCTGAATTTATGTATGTTCTGCCTGACAGTGATTCTCTTATAAATCAAAGGCCAAATGAAAATGATAACAATTTACTGTTCAATATAGAAATTGCGCTTTTTCTCCATACCTTGAAAATTACTCAGTGCATAAACTTATGAAATGGTCAAAGTCAAGTTAAAGTTCTTAAATCCCCAAATACATGCTCTCCTATTCATCCAATTGAACATAGGTCAAGGAAGGTAAACATTCGGCAATACATTTGTGACAAACATGTCATTTTAATATTTTGCCAATTTTGTGAAAATGTAATCGCACATTGTCCACATGTACTATAGAACTATTAGGAGAATCATGCATTATGGCGGAGGCATACCAGTCGCCATAGCGACATTTCTAGTTTTAAAATGTTTTCTTGTAGGAGTCGTGCTTAGCAGTATCTCTCGGAATCGGAGTCTGATTCGTGTTTGTCATAGCAGCCATGTTCTGGAAATGTTTTTTGTTTTTTCTCGAAGCAAGCCTGATTTTGTATTTTCATGTTAAAAGGGATAGAGGAAAGAACAAATACATATGTTGTATTATCTCTACATTTTCAATGCAAGTTGATGTGTGCGGTACCAAGCTCTCTTACTATTGTACTAGATGTGTTTCGGGATCAGTTAACTTACAAAGTCTGTTTTTAATGCGGTCGTGTTTTTTGAGTAAAAGAACCTGCTGTTATCTATGAATGCATTTGGTATATATTCAATGAACGTCAGAGGTCTTCGTGACAGAGTTAAACGTTTAGAAATGTTTAGCTGGTTACGTAGTAAAAACGCATATTTTTTTTAATTCAAGAATCTCATTCCTCCCCTCAAGATGAAAGTATATATGGGCGAAAGATTGGGGACATGGTGCAATTCATTTTTCTCATGGTGCCTCAAACAGTAGAGGAGTTTGTATATTGTTTAAAGACGCCTCGCTGGTTACAATTAATAAACAATATTGTGATAATAACTTCTTATTTTGGACGCTTTGCTTGATAATCAAAAAATTACGCTTGTCAACGTTTACGGTCCAAATATTGATGACTCTTTATTTTTTTTTGATGTTTTGGAGAAACTGTCTGAATTTGACTGTGAGTCAATTGTTTGGGGAGGTGATTTCAATTGTGTTTTAGATGTTAACCTAGATAAGAGAGGAGGCAGAGCAATTACTCATTATAATAGTGTTGCTTGTATAAATGAAATAATGGAAGAATAATTATAATCTTATTGATGTATGGAGATTCAGAAATCCTAAAACACGTACATATACTTGGCATTCGAGAAATATCTTTTGTCGTTTAGACTTTTTTCTTATATCATGTAATTTAGTTGTTCAAGTTGACAAATGTGAGATCTCACCTGGTTTTAAAACAGATCATTCAGCAATATCCCTTAATTTTTCTGTAGTAAATGAAATCAGAGGACGTGGTTGTTGGAAATTTAATACATCTCTTTTACAAGATGAAACATATGTTGAACAGATTCGTAATTGTATTAAAGAAACTAAAACTTTATATTTTGAAATCTTAGACCCAAATACTTTTTGGGATTTTTTGAAATGTCAAATGAGATCTTTGACTCTTAGATACTCTATTAAGAAAGCAAAACAGAATAAGATATATGAAAATGATTTGCTTGAGAACATAGGTAATTTAGAATCTGATTATGTTCTTAATCCGTGTGATTCTCTGGCCCAACAGATAAAATGTTACAGAGATGATTTAAATGTTTTGTATGAAAAGAAAACTCAGGGTGTCATTATTAGATCGAGAGCAAACTGGGTCGAGAATGGTGAAAAGAACACCTGATATTTTTGAATTTGGAGAAAAGGAATCAGAGACAAAAACTTATTACCAAACTTTACAATGATAATGGTGAACTTGTTTCATCGACAAAAGATATTTTAAACACTGTCAAAGATTATTGTAAGGTGATTTACACGTCGTGTAATCCTCCTACTGTAGAGTTTGAACATTTGTTACCTAAAGACACTCAGGAAATTAAATTGTCTGAAAATTTAAAAGAAAAATATGAAGGTTTGATCACACTCAGTGAATGTCTACACAGTTTTAAAACTATGAAGAATAATAAAACTCCGGGAACTGACAGCTTCCCGTGGGAATTTTATAAATTCTTTTTTTACAGATCTTGGGGAAATGTTACTTAATAGTTTCAATTTTTCTTTTACTTCAGGCAAATTATCCCTGGATCAAAGGAGAGCAATCATTAACCTTATTCCCCCCCAAAAAAAATCAGGATTTACTTTTTTTGAAGAATTGGCGGCCCATATCTATTTTGAATACTGATTACAAGCTTTTGGCAAAATGTCTTGCCCAAAGGTTAAAGAAAGTGTTGTTTGATATAATAAGTTGTGATCAAACCGGTTTTATGAAGGGGCGATTCATTGGTGAAAATATTAGACTGGCATTAGACATAATTAACTGTGAAGCTACTGGTTTTATGCTGTTAGCAGATATAGAAAAGGCATTCGATAAACTGGAATGGTCATATATGTTTCAAGCTTTAAGATACTTTAACTTTGGAGATGATTAAATTGATCTCCTTGGTGCAAATTTTGTATACTGATATTCATTCTTGTGTTGTAAATAATGGTCATGCCTCTGAGTTCTTTAATCTTACGCGAGGTGTGCGCCAAGGATGCCCCCTTAGCCCGTTACTGTTTATAATCTGCAATGAAATAATGAGTATATGGATTAAAAGAGATGATAATGTTAAAGGGATCATAATCAATGATGTTGAAATAAAGATAAGTATGTATGCTGACGATACAACATTTTATGTTGAAGACACAAACTCTCTTGCCAGAATAATAAATCAACTGAAAATATATTCTGGCTTGTGTATTAACCGCAACAAATCAGTGTTATTGCTTTAGGATATTACAAAGCCCATCCTCCAGATGTATCCTTTTGGGTTTTACATATTCACCAGGGCCTTATCGCTTCTTGGGTATACGTTTTACTACAAACCCAAATGACTTATTTGAACTCAATTTTAAGCCTAAAATGGAATTATTGAAAAGAATTTTTAGAGTTTGGGCTCCTAGAAATTTAACCCCAATAGGTAAGACTACTCTTGTTAAATCTCTCGTTATATCTCAATTAGTATTTTTATTCTCTGTTCTTCCAAAGCCTCCAGATGATTTCATAAAAGAAATTGAGTCTGTTATATGAAGAGCTCAGTTGCAAAAGGTACTACATCCATTTTCCATCAAAATTCACTTTTTGGTCTTGATGTACTCATTTTTAGGACCTCTTTACACCTATACTAACGAAAAGCTGAATTTCCAACCAGAAAGTGTTAAAAAATTACATTTAAAAATCAGTTCGGTTGCAAAAGGTACTACATCCATTTTAGTTGGGTTGCAAAAGGTACTACATCCACTCCAATGACATCATCGGGAAATTGACCAATCAGAGAGTAGCATTGGCTTGACCCTCTACCATTGTCTACTGACTTAATCCGTAAACAAAAGAAGTTGGCCTTTGGCTTTTTGGCTTTCTGTTAACATCACCACGCAAATCTGACCAATATCTTGAAAAACTCATCACATTTCTATCAAAGCAATGTAGGAAAATGAAGGAGAACTCATTGACAAAACAAACCATCCCAGAGGAAGGATCGTGAATTAAAAGCAGTCGACAAGAGCAAAGGAGAAACTGGAGAAATTACGCGACTCTCATGTAGTCCCTCATACTGCATCTACTGTTATAGTTACCGGTACCATGCGTTACTGCTAGGGTGTTGAGTTTGAGCCATTAATTGTCCCCAGAATAAAGTACAGACACTTTGTAGGTATGGTCTATTTCTTACATAAATAGCTTAACAGCTAATAAATGTTTGACAACTAGTCTGAAAGCAAAGTTACTTTCTTACATGTAAACAATGGCATGAAATTCTGACATCCCTACCAACAGTGCTTTACCTGTGGGTATGCTGTGCTGTTCCATACGTGCATGATGTCAAGTACCAGGCCCCAGAGCTTGAAAGTACATAGTGACATAACAGCTTTGAACACTAGATTTATATTCATTCTTGTAAATGACATCTTTTACTTATACAATGTCACAAAGATAGTACCAAATGTGGGTTTAGTATAGGTGGTCATATGACTCATCGACTGTCTTGATTTCTATCAACTATTAGATTATCAGATTTATCTTACCTGGTAAAGAACATACAAGAATGAAATTCATGTACCGGTAATAAATTTTAATAATTACACCGTTGAGAAAATACAGCACATTCAGATGCTGCTTTTCCACCTTTTCCCTTAGAAGTTACATTGAAAAAAAAAATGAAGAAAAGATAATGAATACAGTATTCTTGAGACACTTGAAGGGAGAATTCACAGGGAGAAAAATAGCCAAAAATTTAATACAAAGAGGAAAAAGATAAGAAATCTTGAGATAAAGCTCGTGAGAGAAAAACAAAAGGAGAAAACTGAAAAGAGAAAACACCTGGTGAGATATTGTGACCCCTCCCAATCTATAACTGTTCACGCATAATGGATCCCCCCATGCTTATGACCAATGACAGTCATTCATTCAAAATATTAATCAGTAAGGGAGAAGTGGGGCATTAGTGATGCACATTGGTTTGTTATTCTTGATGCTAAATAGGGCAGGGCATTGTCAATTACCTAGTCCCCCTTGACCTCGTATCCCATTCCCATCAATACCATTGCTGAAAAGAATAAATCCGCGAAACATGTCATAACGTCACACTAAATATATCTCTGGCATGTGAAATTTCGGTTTCAAAAGGTACTACATCCACAAAAAAATAAAGAAATGTTTAATTCATAGAAAAGAAATGAATGGACCTCGATTTTCTTAGAGAGTGGTTTTAGTGTTGTATCATCTAGCAGTATAATAGGGGGAAATATAATTCCAGTCTGAGCTTGCTAATCGCCTTTTTCTCAGAACTTGAAATTACGGATGTCGTACCTTTTGAAACCGAACTCTTCATATATTCATTTATATGGAGCAAGAAGCCAGATAACATCAAACGTAAAATTATTATTGCAGATTATAGTGAGGGAGGACTACGAATGATACACATTCAGTCAATGATTGTTGGTCTTAAAACCGCATGGGTAAAACGCTTTTTAAACCCTGATAGTAGGGGTAGCTGGAAATGCTTCTTTGATTTGTCAATGAAAGATCTCGGTGGAGACTTATTTTGGATTTGTAATCTCGATTGCAAGGATATGATTAATCAGGTCGGAAATATATTCATCCGAGAAATTCTTGTCTGCCGGAGTAATTTAGTTTTTTCTCAGAACCCTCCTGAAAGATAATCATATTCATAATCAGGTTATATGGAATAATTCTTGCATTATAACGGAAAAGTTGTTGTTAAGCATAATTGGATAAATAAAGGTATTACGAGAATTTATCATATTTTGAATGAACAGGGTAATTTTCTTTCATTTTCACAATTTAGAAATAAATATGAAATTCAATGTAATTTTTTGGATTTTTTTTCCATCATATCTGCAATTCCTCTTCACTGGAAAAATGTTGTTAAAAAACCTCAAACTCAAGATGAAAATTATCAAGAAGAACTGATTCTTGATATTAAGAAAGCTCCTAAAGTATGTAGATTTATTCATAGAAAATGTGTAGATAAATTTCGTGAAGTTCCAAAATCACAAGAAAAATGGAATTCAATTTTGATCGAACCAGTCACTGACTGGATAAAAAAAAAAATCTATCTCATTCCTTTTAAAAGTTCATTGTCGACAAAATTGCGTTATTTTCAGTTTAAGATTCTACACAACATCCTCGGGGTGAATAAACTGCTAAAACAAATTGGTTTGTCAGATTCTGATTTATGTACCTTTTGTTTAGATACAACCGAGACAATTACACATTTGTTTTGGGAGTGCCCTTATACTCAACGTTTTTTGAGAGAGTTCCAAAGACAAGTTCTGAAAGACGAAGTTCTTCTCATATTTAACGATTTCATATTTGGAATCTCAAATGGTCCTTTCACTACATTGAATTCTGTTTTCTTATATGCCAAATATTACATATTCGCCACAAGATGTAAGAACAATACATTATCTTTGGCGTTATTTCAAAAAGCTTTGAAACATTATTATGAAATTGAAGAAAATTGTATATCTAAACCAAGGTAAAATCACTGTGTTTTTAGATAAATGGAGACATGTTCAACTTATTTCAACGGTCTGATGTTGTTTCGTTTATATAGTGTATTTCATGTTTCTTGATGATCCAAGGATGGGGCTGATGCAACACTTTCATTTGGTTCGTAGTCAAATATATGGAGATATTTTCTCTCGGAAACTGGTAACATTCGATTTTGTTTGTAGAAAATGATTCCATACTTGGAATCCACCTTGCATACATTTGTGACCGTGCACCTCAAAACGAACATAAAGTCGCACATTCTGATTTTGCGTGAGGACTGAAAATAAGTGAAATGGGTCAACCTAGCCAAACTTGACATTTTCAGATTTTCTGAAAGAGCGGGTCTTCTTTTACATTATGCTAAAATGTGGTATCATAAAGCGGGCAGGAAAGTGTGTTTTTTTTAGCAGTTTATCTAAAATATTTTTGGTAGAATAGCGTGATTAGGTGTGTCTTTAGAATCCCTTTTTCATTTCTGAAAAACCTTGTCTACACTCTTCAGTTTCAACTCTAAAAACTTTTGAAAGGATAGTGCTACTGCTTTGAAAGTTGGCATTAATTATGGACAGAATGTGTTAATGAGGCATGCTTAATTTCATGTTAATTTGATAATCCCTTCATTGTTGTTACTCTGGTGGTTTACTTCCTGTTTTTTGTCCCATTCATCGCACAGCCAGCACGGTTTGGTAAAGATTAAGCGCTTGAATAGACACAGTACTTCAGAGCCTCTTTTCTCAGTTCACACTTTTCCTGAGTTTGTGCTTTCTTTCCAATATTTAGATAGGTTAGGAGAGTCCATTTGATTCGAGTTATACATCATTTTAAAGCTTAAAGTCTGCTCTTTCAGAATATGGTCTTAACTAAAAATTCATGTCTGGCGACTTTTTGTTTGTTTTGAGGTGCAGGGTCACATTTAGTTGTTGCAACGTCAGGTGGATATTGACGTGTTTACGGGTTGCCTGGAGCAACCTTTGCTGGGGAGGTATGCATGAAAATAGTTTAAAGGTCTATGTACCCGCAAGTTTCTTCTAACGTTGTTATGATGTAAGTTAATTTATGCATGCTTTCGGGCAGGGTATGTTCGTGGCAACCCGGTGGCTTTCTAGGAGCCTGCCTGGGTGTGGCGTGTGTAATGTAAATGTATACACTGTACATACTTTCGGGCAGGGTGCATCATTGGCGTTCCAATGGCTCGCCGGAAGTCCGCTGGGGGCCTGCCTGAGCGTGGGGACGGCGGGTGAATGTGGTTTGTTAATTTCTAAATTTTCTGTCCATGGGGCCTATTAGTATAATTTACGAATTTCCTTTTATTAGCTGTACATTGCAATGTGGCTGTGCGCGGCCCTGTCGCTATGCACAAGTGTTACACTTGTGTACGGCGGCGGGGCTGTGTGTAGTCAATTGCAATGGTCCTGTGGAAGTTATTCACTGTGCACTCGTCGTCGCCATGTCGGGCGGGCCTGGGCGGGCTTTCGAACTGCCAAGAGCTATTTTATCCTATTTTCGAAATGGAATTGAATAATTATGACAATAAAATACTTTTCTCCGCAATACGGAGGGGGGGGGGGGGGGGGGGGGGCTGTCCAATCAGATGCTTTTGGAGGTCTCTGCCAAACCCATTTTTGGTTGGGTATATACAGTTATGTTTTGCATTAGTGGGTATTCTCGCATGTACGACCCTTTATAATATGTTTGTTAGTAAGAAGTTATTTAAATATTTGAAAGAAAAAGCATAAAAAACACAGATAAGTGTTGAAATTGTTTGTATCAAAGAAATGTTTTTGTGTTGAAGTAATAACTTTGTAATTCATTTATCCTCTGTAAAATTATGTTGCTTCGAGAAATCAATAAATTCTATCATTTGAAAAAAAAAACAAACTTGGGTCATAGATGCACTGGGGGTACCTTCATGTCATGGTGCTGTTGGAGGTCACGGGATAAGGTCAAAGGTCATTTGAGGTCATACGTTAAAGTTTACTTGCAAGACTCTCTTATCACATGTAACTCGACACATGTTGCTACAATGACAATCAAACTTGGGTGATGGATGCACTGAGGGTACCTTCATGTTATGGTGCCGTAAGAGGTCACATGATAAGGTCAAAGGTCATTTGAGGCCATACGTTAAAGTTTACTTGCCTGACTCTCTTATCTCACGTAACTCAGCACATGTTGCTACAATGGCAATCAAACTTGGGTGATGGATGTCTCTTGGGAAGTTGAAGGTAACCACAAGGTCAAAGGTTACAGACAGGGGTCAACGAACTTTTAGGGCCCAATGTTAAGTTTTTAGGGCGCATTTCGTTTATGGCTCATAACTTTTGATCCCTTTGTCCGTTTGTGACCAAACTTGGATGGAAGATACATGGCCCTTGGGGAGGTGAAGGTCGTCACAAGATCAAAGGTCACAGACAGGGGTCAACAAACTTTAAGGGCCAGTTTTGGAAACTCAGAATAATGGAAAAATGGTTGTACTTTGGAGAACCCATTGGGGCACCAAGATTTCTTTACTTTTCATTTTTAAGCAGTATGGTGTTTAGGCAACTTTGTCAGGGAATAGATTGTGTGATGAAAGTATCATAGTTCAAGTTGGATTGGCTCATATGAATTATTTTATGCAAAATCGTTTGAGGATGTTAAAATTGGCAACACTTAGAATTAATTGGACCAGTAATTTGGTTGCAAATTGGCAACTGCTTTGAATGAAAATGGTGAAAAAAATATATATGTCTTATTTTGCTTAAATGAAATATGGTGAAAGTACACCTGAAATTGTTCCCACCCAGCCTGTTGCCAATTTGACCCTTGTACAGAGTGACATATTGTATGTAGTAGCACATTCTTAGACAATGCACCTGACATAGCACCATGCATGTGTATGCACAGCTAAATGTACAGCTGCTACACACACACATGCACACACGGTAGAAGCCAGTATGGACTGGACCACATGTAGGTTGTAGTGAGCAACATGGATCCTCTTTCTGCCGGAATACTGAAGAATTGGATCCAAAGTACCTCGCAAAAAGCAGGCAAAGAGGTTAGTTTTTGCTTTGTTTAAGTAAAACCATGATTTGTTGAAGCATAAAGTTAGAAACAGTTAATAAGATTTAACTTAGAAAAATATATTGTTGATGTGAGTGTAATGTACACTGCAGTTGCTGTGTAGTAGGGCATGTATATCTGTACACACCCATAAAACTTCTGAAAAGTTATGTTGTTATTTGCATTTATGTATATGTATGTATATACATTTAATATTGAATTTAGAATTTAAAATTACAAACCAAAATAAATAAGTAAGAAAATATTGATAATTATTTCAATTGAAGGTTGGACAGTTCAAGTAAGAATTCATTTTTGATCGTGAATGTTCTTAGATTTGAGTCAGTTCATCTACATGTACATCATTATGTTAAATGAGGTAGTAGAATTGAGATGCCTATGGTATTGGTCTGCATTTTCATTTGTCAATTCATATGTAATTTGGATTGCAAAAATGTTATAGTGAAGTGAATAGACTAAGTCTATAAAGGTATTCACTAGATTTTTCATCTGAGAAACTCTGTTTATATAATTATGAATCTGATAACTGGTTTGATGTACATGTACTTATGATTCTTTATTATACATTATTACTCAACAGTTTTCACGGAATTATGCACCGAATTATGCAAGAAATCATGAATGGAACTAAGAATGGAGTTACACATATGGAAATAATTATGGAATCAAGTGAAACGAAAATGCGAAACTTCGAATAAAGCATAATTCCCGTAGAAACCTTTGTTGGTGTTTTTGTACTGTCGACCACTACAGCCACAGTGAAAACTCTCTGCGAAAACTCTTGGTTGAAAACTATGAACGACAACACCTTCAGTAAAAAACTTTCGCAGCTCGTGCTATGAAATTGCCCTACGATTGAAAAATGAGATTACTACCAGTACGATGAAGGTTGCTTCTGATTAGGAAACTGTTTCATTTACGTGTGACTCTTCCACCATTAAGAGAACTTCATCATGTCGGAAGGAGATGGTACATAGCAGACGGGATAGAAGACCCACAGAGAAGGGTTTACAACACCAAACAGACGTCACCATGAAGACATGGAAAGATGCCGTTCGACTTTGGAGGAGAAGGGCAAATAAACATAGACAACTTATGGTTGAAGATGACGTCAAAGTCGAGGTGATCAAAGAATCCCGCAACCTAGTGCAAGAGGCTATGGATAAGGCCATTTCCGCGCAAGAACAGCTCACAGCTTTAGCTCCTTCAGCAAATACAGATGATGATATTGAAGAGAAGCTGGAAGAGATGGAAGAGGAGCACACATCTTTAATGAGAGAGACCTTGAAGATCATCCTACAGTTGAAAGGAGGAACTCTGTCTTCAAAATCAGGTTCCCGTTCATCGAAAAGAAGAGTTCAAGACTGGATCAACAATCAAGAATCGATCTCTTCAAAAGCTAGTTCAGTTGACAAAGAAGTCAGTCCTCTCCCAGTCGAATCAGCGATTAAGATGGAGGACCATACCTCCCCTGTGGAAGGTGCCCCCAAGAAAGATGACGTTAAATCTTCATCACAAGAAAAGCAACCAGCAGACCAGCGCAGTACTCACGATGTTCTCGCTAACAGTTTGAAGGAACTGCTCTGCTTTAACAGACTGCCCCTTCCCGAGCCTGGCATATTCGCAGGTAACCCGCTGGACTATACATTATGGAGGAGAAGTTATGATGCCTTGATTGAGCATCGAGGAATTCCCCCTGGAGAGAGGTTTTACTTCCTGTTAAAGTATCTCACTGGTGAGCCGAGATCTTTGGTGCAAGGTTACTCAATGATCGGAGATGCTGCTGGATACAATGAGGCTAAGAGGGCACTGGAACAGAGATACGGAGATCATTTTGTGGTATCCAATGCCTATCGTGACAAGCTTGACTCCTGGCCGAAGATAGGAGCGAGAGATGCAACCGGACTGAGGAGACTTGGAGACTTTTTGAAGCAGTGTGACACAGCTTCTAAGTATGTTCCTCATCTAAGTCATCTTGATGATGAAAGAGAAAACCGGAAGCTTTTGATGAAACTCCCCGATTGGCTGGTCGTGAAATGGAGCAGGAAAGTCGTTGAATGGAGGCAACAGTGGGGAACATTCCCACCCTTCACTGTATTCACTAGCTTCATCGATGAAGAGGCTGTCATCGCGTGTGACCCTGTTACTTCTCTTCAGTCGCTGCAGACACCAAAGGATAGGAGGAAGTCAGCTGTTTCTGGCTTTCAGCAGACAGGAACCCAGCATCGGAATCAGAGAGATGGATCTGCAGCGAAAGGGCCACCTTCATGCATCTTCTGCAAGGGTCAGCACCACCTCGCCGAATGTTCTTCTTTCAGTGCAGAGACGATGCAGAAGAAAAGACAGGTCGTCAGGGAGAATGGACTCTGTTTCGGCTGCCTTAAGAGGGGACACCTATCAAAGGAATGCAGGAAGAGACAGACCTGCTCTTCTTGTAAAGGAAAGCATCCTACTGTTCTGCATGATGAAGAGTGGAAGCAACGGCAACAGGATGCCAAGAAAGAAAGGGATGTCAAGGAAATGCTGGAATCAAAATCGTGTGCATCGAATTTGGACTCCAGTCATTCAACAAAGTCCTCAATGATAGTTCCTGTGTGGCTTTCGCATGAATCATGCCATGAGGACAGATTAGTCTACGCTATGCTGGATACTCAATCAGATACATCATTCATCCTCACAGAAACGAAGGAGGCAATGAGAATTAAAGGAGTTGAGGTGAACCTGTTACTTTCTACGATGACCAAGGCGAATGAGAGAATAGCAAGTGAAAAGGTGACTGGTCTTAAAGTGAAAGCTTTCAACAACTCCAAGAAGATAATCAACCTCCCTCCTACTTACACGAGAGATATTATGCCAGCAGATAGACATCATATCCCCACCCCTGACATGGCGAGATCCTACCAACATTTGTCCAGGATTGCAAACATGATAGCTCCTCTTCAAGATGTTGAAATTGGGCTCCTGATAGGCTACGACTGTGCTAAAGCTCTTGCTCCACGTGCTGTCATCCACTCTCCTGATGATAGAGGTTCATACGCAGTCCAGACAGACCTTGGCTGGACCATTGTTGGCACAGTGAACGAAGAGTATGCTGACAGTCACGACGATCCAATTGGTGTGAGCCATCGTACAGCAGTGCGAGTTGTGCCTGAAGAGGTTCAGCTACAAGGATGTCGATCAGAAGTGATCTTCGTGCGTCCAACGACAATGAAGGAAGAAATAGCTCCCCTTCATGTCATCCAACTTCTAGAGGCTGACTTCACACCAGATAGGAAACAAAAACCCTATTCACAGAATGACGTGAAGTTCATTAGGATGATGGAGAAGGAGATCCACATCACACAGAGTGGGCATTATGAAATGCCACTGCCCTTCAAAGAGGAACGGACGCCTTTACTGCCTAACAATAGATCAGTGGCCTTCAAACGTCTGAACCACCTGAAGAGGAAGTTTGAAAATGATGCCATCTACTACGAGCAGTACGTCCTGCAAATGAATAACCTCATTCAGAAGGGATATGCTGAAAGGGTGACGGAACCAGGCGAATCAGGCAAACGATGGTACATTCCTCATCATGGGGTGCAGGAGCCGAAAAAACTTAGAGTGGTTTTCGACTGCAGCTCACAATTCAAGGGAGAGTGCTTGAATTCCCACCTTCTGACGGGCCCTGATCTGACCAATGCTCTAGCCGGAGTTCTTTGTAGGTTCAGGAAGGAGAATGTCGCTTTTATGTGTGACATAAAAGAAATGTTCCACCAGTTTCATGTCAACGAGGAGCACCGTGACTACTTGCGCTTCCTGTGGTGGCCAAATGGAGACTACGATCAAGAGCCTGTTGACTATCACATGAATGTGCATCTGTTTGGGGCTGCCTCTTCCCCTGGATGTTCGAACTATGGCCTGAAACAGATAGCTACAGACAAGGCAGATGAGATAGGTCATGATGCGGCCAGGTTCATCCATCGGGACTTCTATGTTGATGATGGGTTGAAAGCAGTAGCTACAGAGGAAGAGGCCATTGAACTGATTTCAAAAACCAAGAAAATGTGTGAACATGGAGGACTACATGTTCACAAAGTCGTCTCTAACTCTAGGAAGGTACTAGAATCAGTTCCAGTAGATGACAGAGCTAAAGAAGTTAAAGAATTGAACCTTCTACATGACCATCTTCCTATCGAGAAAGCACTCGGGGTTCAATGGTGTGTTGAGTCAGACAAGTTCCGCTTCAGGATGACCTTCCAAGACAAGCCACTGACCAGGAGAGGTGCTCTGTCGACCGTTATGTCAGTGTTTGACCCCCTTGGGCTGTTAGCTCCCCTCCTGTTGCCTGGGAAGCTAATACTGCAAGAGCTGTGCAGGAGTTCCGCTGCATGGGATGATCCACTACCAGACATACTGCAATCCAAGTGGGACAAGTGGAAAGCTGACATTCTCCAACTTGACAGGCTGTCCATCGACAGGTGTTATAAACCCAAAGGCTTTGGAGAAATCAAGAATGCAGAGTAACACCATTTCTGTGATGCCAGCAACTTGGGTTATGGCCACTGTACGTACCTGAGACTGACAAACGAGAATGGAGAGGTGCGCTGTACACTGGTGATAGGCAAAGCCAGAGTTGCCCCAATCAAGACTGTCACCGTACCAAGGCTGGAACTCACTGCAGCAACCCTATCCGTGAGAATGAGCTCATTTCTTCGTACTGAACTAGATCTCAACATTGACAGAGAGATCTTTTGGACTGACAGTCGAGTAGTGCTAGGTTACATCAAGAACGAGACAAGACGATTTCATGTGTTCGTCGCGAACAGAGTGTGCCAGATCAGAGACGAATCTTCATCTTCCCAATGGAGGCATATCGGCACAAAAACAAATCCAGCCGACGGTGCTTCAAGAGGACTGACGATCGATCAAATTGAAGCATCAAAGTGGTTCACTGGTCCAGACTTCCTTTGGGAAAAGGAAATCCCAGACGAGACGAAAGAGGAAGCTGTCCTTCTTCCTAAAGATCCTGAAGTGAAGTGTGAGACCCATGCCTCTTTGCAGAAAGTAAACGGTCTGGAGCTTGAAAGATTTGATCATCTATCCAGCTGGTATCGGGCAAAAAGAGCTGTGGCGAACTGTCTTCGTCTCAGATCGCACCTACGGAAACATTGCCAAGCACGACGGGACGAAAGAGATGGAAAATGTGATTCCAAGCAGGTCGTAATGGAACCGCTGTGTACCGAACTACTGCTTCAAGCGGAAAAAGAAATCATAAAGCTGATTCAAAGACAGACCCTTGGTGAAATGAAAGCAGTAGAGGGTAATGAACGTCACAGCAAAAGAGAAAAAAGACGTCATTGCAAGGGCGCTAACCGTCTGCATCATCTTGACCCCTTCATAGATGATGATGGCATTCTACGAGTGGGAGGACGTCTGAGAAGGTCGGACATCTCATTCGAAAGCAAGCATCCTGCCATCTTACCTCAGACACATCTCACCAAGTTAATCGTATCCCAGTGTCATGCCGATGTTGCTCACGGAGGAAGGGGTATGACAATCAACCATCTCAGAACGAAGGGATTTTGGATCTTGGGTTGCAGCAACTTCGTCGCAAAGTTCATCTTCCAATGTGTGACATGTCGTAGACTCAGACAACCACCGCAACTACAGAAAATGGCGGACTTGCCCAAAGACCGTCTTACCCCTGCCCCACCATTCACGTATGCTGGAGTTGATTGCTTTGGGCCGTGGTTGATCAAGGAAGGCAGAAAGGAACTAAAGCGCTACGGACTGATCTTCACGTGTATGGCATCCAGAGCCGTGCACATCGAAGTTCTGAATGCTCTCACCACGGATGCCTTCATCAACGCTCTGAGGCGGTTTATCTCTGTGAGAGGCCCTGTAAAGCAACTGAGGTGTGACAGGGGAACCAACTTTGTAGGTGCCGAGGCAGAATTCAAGCGGTGTGCTGAATCCAGTGAGGGTCGAGTAAAGGACCTTCTCCTCAAGGAAGGATGCGACTTCATTGCCTTCAAATTCAATGTACCTGCTTCAAGCCACATGGGCGGAGTGTGGGAACGGCAAATACGTTCCATACGTCAAGTCCTAGATGTCCTGCTTCATCAGGCGGGTCAGCAACTAGACGACGAGTCCCTGAGGACCTTGATGTGTGAGGCAGCAGCCATTGTGAACAGTCGCCCGTTAACCACTGAATTTCTGAATGAACCTACTCATCCAACTCCACTGACTCCTAATCATCTGTTGACTCAAAAGACGAAGATCATCCTTCCACCTCCGGGAAGCTTCTGTCGTGAGGACGTCTATGCGCGGAAACGCTGGTGAAGAGTCCAGCACTTGGCTAATGAATTCTGGAGTCGCTGGAGGAAAGAGTTCCTCAATCTGCTGCAGGCGCGGCAGAAATGGACCAAGCCACATCCCAACATGGAAGTAGGAGATGTAGTGATTATCAAGGATGATAACGCTCCCAGAAATTCATGGCCTCTTGGAAGAATTGTTGAGGTGTATGAATCGAAGGATGACTTGGTTCGTAAGGTGAAACTGGCAGTAGGGGACACGAAATTAGACAATAAGGGAAAACGAAAGGGCCCAGTGACTTACCTTGATCGCCCCATTCACAAGCTGGTTCTTCTTGTTTCTAATGTAGACCAGGAATAATTCCCAGCCAAAGAGCCAACAGGACTGAAATTTAAGACTATTCGAAATAGACTGAGCCTCAAATGGACAAATTTCAGACATTTATGATGATTTGAACTCCAATTCACCATCAGGAACTTAATTTGGTGAAAAATCCAACTTACAGACTGAACTCAAGAATACCAATAAGTATTTAATACATTCCATTGTTGTGGTGAAGTCAAAAGACAATGGATGCTCATTGGAAGAATATAAAGTGTGTGAACTTCTCATCTAAATGCTTCCTTTTTGTGTTTCAGGGTCTGAATTCAAGACTATACCATTTTTGTGTACTACAATGAGACTGAATATAAAAGATATCAATTGGTCAAGAATATCCCATGTGTCCTACATGTACCTTGTTCATGTTATAAAGGTTACTACGAAATTGCATTTATGTTGTACTCTCAAAAGGGTATGAAATTGAGACGACAATTAGTAAGGTAAAACTATGAAGGTAAACATTGCACGATTTAATTCTGAGCAGAATAACATGTAAATTTGAGAGTCACAAGGAAAGGGTTGATGAGATGTAAATTCCCCCTCTTTGTGTGTATTGAGTATGCGTGCAATTTAAGCCAAAGGTACATTTTTATTTAAAACAATTGGAAATATGCATACTTATGAACGTGTGTACTTGCAGTTTCATCAGTTAAGAAATATGAGTCATGAAACTACTCAATTTCCTAAGTGGCAGAAATGGTTTTTCTATTATAGTGAATTCGAGTTGAATCCAGTCAGTTTAATACGAGTGCATTGAATGTTCGCATGTGTTTATCTACAAGTACTAGTATTACATGCATTCAATGATATGTCACAAGATTGCTCAATTTGGCACTCCTATGAAATTGTGTCATGTTAAAGATAATCAGGAGTATCTGCAGTTTGATTTGATTTTGAATGAATGCGTTAAGGGTAAATTAATTCTTAATTTAAAGGAGCCATGTGATGAAAGTATCATAGTTCAAGTTGGATTGGCTCATATGAATTATTTTATGCAAAATCGTTTGAGGATGTTAAAATTGGCAACACTTAGAATTAATTGGACCAGTAATTTGGTTGCAAATTGGCAACTGCTTTGAATGAAAATGGTGAAAAAAATATATATGTCTTATTTTGCTTAAATGAAATATGGTGAAAGTACACCTGAAATTGTTCCCACCCAGCCTGTTGCCAATTTGACCCTTGTACAGAGTGACATATTGTATGTAGTAGCACATTCTTAGACAATGCACCTGACATAGCACCATGCATGTGTATGCACAGCTAAATGTACAGCTGCTACACACACACATGCACACACGGTAGAAGCCAGTATGGACTGGACCACATGTAGGTTGTAGTGAGCAACATGGATCCTCTTTCTGCCGGAATACTGAAGAATTGGATCCAAAGTACCTCGCAAAAAGCAGGCAAAGAGGTTAGTTTTTGCTTTGTTTAAGTAAAACCATGATTTGTTGAAGCATAAAGTTAGAAACAGTTAATAAGATTTAACTTAGAAAAATATATTGTTGATGTGAGTGTAATGTACACTGCAGTTGCTGTGTAGTAGGGCATGTATATCTGTACACACCCATAAAACTTCTGAAAAGTTATGTTGTTATTTGCATTTATGTATATGTATGTATATACATTTAATATTGAATTTAGAATTTAAAATTACAAACCAAAATAAATAAGTAAGAAAATATTGATAATTATTTCAATTGAAGGTTGGACAGTTCAAGTAAGAATTCATTTTTGATCGTGAATGTTCTTAGATTTGAGTCAGTTCATCTACATGTACATCATTATGTTAAATGAGGTAGTAGAATTGAGATGCCTATGGTATTGGTCTGCATTTTCATTTGTCAATTCATATGTAATTTGGATTGCAAAAATGTTATAGTGAAGTGAATAGACTAAGTCTATAAAGGTATTCACTAGATTTTTCATCTGAGAAACTCTGTTTATATAATTATGAATCTGATAACTGGTTTGATGTACATGTACTTATGATTCTTTATTATACATTATTACTCAACAGTTTTCACGGAATTATGCACCGAATTATGCAAGAAATCATGAATGGAACTAAGAATGGAGTTACACATATGGAAATAATTATGGAATCAAGTGAAACGAAAATGCGAAACTTCGAATAAAGCATAATTCCCGTAGAAACCTTTGTTGGTGTTTTTGTACTGTCGACCACTACAGCCACAGATTGTTTGACTGCAAGTGTCCCCAAGTGTCCCATTCAAAGCACGATGGGTTTTGAACCTGCAACCTACCAGTCACAACATCACTGCTCTATGACCAAATGATTTCACTTTCAAATATTGACACCAGTACAAGGATTTCACCGACCATTTTAAGCTAGATTTTTTATAACATGGGAAAATGATTTCAGTGTTTGTTGGTGCTTGTTTATAAATACGTATGTATTTAGAGTGTGCATCTGGCAGTTCGTTTGAGAAATTATTTACGATTGTGTACGGTGTGTCGAAATTGTTCGCTCATGCATAGAGCATGGCAAACTTATTCTGGGACAAAGAATAGTGATATGGAAGTTGAAGTTTAGATTGATGAAAGAAAATGAATGCAGGGAAAAAAAGAGAGAACAAAGACAGAAAACATTTAGAAAGGGTACCTCCCTCGTACTCCCTTTTTTACAGTCTCTCTCTCCTATATCGCCCGCCTCACCGCTGAAATTGATACACACATACATGTACTATTTTGAAATCAGTGCCGCTGTGAACTCTAACACGTGCTCATACACGTTAAAGGCATTTCCATTGCCATATTAGACTTTAGCTCCTGCCTGCTGCTGAAGACTTTCTTTTCATTTTGATTAATATTTAATCAGAATTCGTTTAGGGTCCGCACCTACAAATCATACACAACACCTACCATGCAGTCCCCCCCCCCCCCCCCACACACACACACATATACATACGCATAACTCTCCAGTCATACCCATCTCACCCAAACATAACACCGGAGCAACCACCCCAACCACAAAATTCATGTTGCATGGCCGACGACAAATTGTGCAACTACGTTTCATTTTGCCTGCACAAACTGTCGCCATCGAGGCCAAAAATTGGAAACTGCACGAGCAGTACAATTTGTCGCCAGGCGACAAATAATGCAGGGGCGACAATTTTGTGCCGTTACAAAGGCGGTATCAGGTGAGCAATGTGACAAATGAGTGGATTAATTTTTCTGTGTGTTTTATTTGATGCAGCTGCTGTATACGGACATTGAAGCTCACCAGCAGCCGATCCTACAGTGTGTAGAAGACATCGAACAGTTCCTCAAGAATCAGGGAGACAGGATCGGGCCCAATAAAAGCAAGCTCCTTAGGGACAGGCAGTGCAAGCTCCGAGAGCAGTATGACACTGTAGTGACTCAGTCATCAAACCGCCAGAAGACACTCACACAGGCCATCGAGAACTTAGAGAAGCTTGAGGTAGGCAATTTAATGCACCACACATCTAAAGTTTGATAACATGTATCTTTATAGTGTGTAACTGTGCATGATTATAATGGTATCTCAGAATCGATAAAATGCCTAATTTTCTACGCGTGGCTGCAGTAATAATCAAGTAACAGTGCGGACAACTAGCATTAATTTCTGTTTGAAAATACATCGTTTTTGAAGTATCTGGGAAGGCTATATCATAAAAAGCTCACAAAATCGTTTCCTTGCTCAATACAAAATAAAAAGATAAAAGTCACTGGTCGCTGATGAAGAGTTACTAGCGGCCTTTTTAGTGATTATTTCCTTTTAAAAAGTCTGTAGAGTACTTGAAAGTATGACTTATACTTACATAATGTTATTTCCAGGATGGCTTGAAAGCCGAAAATAAAAAAGAAACAAAAATGAGAGGATTTTTGCTTTTGAAGGCGTTACAATACATTCAAGGTTTCCATGTTATTGATTATTTCGAATTGGTTTGGTGTTATACCTTCCATACTTGTTGGTTCAAAGCACTGTCACGTCAAGGTTCATTCCAATCCTGCTAATCTGTTGCAGAGAAATCTGCAAAAGGAGGTCCGGGAGAAAAGCACTAAAGCTCCAAAAATTGCAGGACTGGTTGGCAAAGGTGGAACAGATTCTTGCATCCGAACAAGCTCCCGAAAAGACAAGTGATCAGGTCAAGCAGCAGCTCGACAAACACCAGGTATGGAACACTATGTCTAGTAACGATGTCGACAGTGCAAATATGAATATTCACATTTTCGTCAGTACTTGATACATTCTGCAAAGCAGGGATAGTCATTTATGGAGGATGAAAAATGCCTTTTAAGTATCAAAACACATGTACACATGGTTACTTTTCCCCTTCTTCAATGCCAACTTCACGTTAATTGCATACGTTACAGCGGAAAAAAAAAAAAAAAAACAAGCGCAAGGAGCACATGCAGAAAGACGGTTCATAAGCAAGAAGGGGCCTATCAATGAATAAAAAAACAGCAAGCTACTCCAAGTTACTATTTATCAAAACTAGATATATCGCTACGGCGACTGATATGCCTCCGCCATAATGCATGGTTCTCCTAATAGGTCTATAGTACAATGTCTTGACAATGTGTGATGACAGTTTCAAACAATTGGCAAAATATTAAAATGACAGGTTTGACACAAATGTGCTGAATGTTCACTTTCCTAGAACTAGGTTCAATTGGATGAATGATTAAAATGTCAGAGTGCAGGTATTTGGGGAACTGATGATTTTTACTTGACTTTTGACCCTTTTATAAGTTTATGCATTGAGTAAGTTTTCAAGGTATTGAGAAAAAGTATAATTTCAGTATCAAATGGGAAAATAGCATTATCTAAACCTGGCCTTTGACCTTTGACCTCACAGTTCCAAAGAGAATCACTGTTAGGTTGAACATGCATAAATATGTAAGTTTCATGATGATACCTATAAGTGAGTTACTTTTGAGATATGGAGGAAAAAGTGCAATTCAGCACTTTCACTTGACCTTTGACCTTTTGACCTTTGACCTCTTGGCAAGAAACTTCCCACAGAATATATATTGGGTAATAGTACATGTATACATCAAATTAAAAAAAAACAAAAAACCTTCATTCATTGCATAAATATAAGGAAAGTAGTGATATTTTGAGGAGTTGACCTTGACCTTTGACCCCTGACCTTTGACCCATGACCCCCAACTTCCCTAGATAATCACTGCCCATCGGTACAAGCATATATACTAAGTTCCATGAAGATACCTTGAACCATTTGCGAGATATGGAGAAAAACATGAAATTTCAAATTTTTTTTTCACAAAATAATCTGTGACCTTTGACCTTTGACCCTGTGACCCTAAAATCCACACAAAGTATTATCCCCCAAGGATATACCCTCATACCAAGTTTGATGTAAAACCACCACACGGTTCTTGAGATATCGACAAAAACAAAACGGGACGGACGGACGTACGGACGTACGGACGTACGGACGGACGGACGTACGGACGGACGGACGGACGGACGGACGGACGGACGACCCGAAAACATAATGCCTCCGGCCACTTCGTTGCGGAGGCATAAAAAATATCATTATCATCTCAAGCGGAAAGCACAAAGTTACAGGCTAAGGATGAAGGCGGTATTAGGTAAGCAATGCTCGAAACAAAAGGTTTTATTTTTCTGCATGTTTTGTGTGATGCAGCTGATGCACGAGGACATTGAAGCTCACCAGCAGCCGATCCTGCACTGTGTAGAAGAAATCGAACAACTCATCAAGACTTGGGGAGACAGGATCGGGCCCGGTAAAAGCAAGCAGGTGCAGGACGGGCTGTCCGAGCTGCGAGGGCGCTATGACACTGTAGTAATGCAGTCATCAAACCGCCAGAAAACACTCACACGAGCCTTTGAGGAATTGGAGAAGGTTGAGGTAGAAAATGCATCACATATCTAACGTTTGATAGCATGTCGTAACTTTACAGTGTGAAACTGTGCATGATTGTAATAACATTTCTGAATAAGTAGAATTCTTACACGTGGCTGAGGACAGAACGACGTAATAGTGTAGACAACTACCTTAAGTCTCTGTTCGACAACACATCATTTTGAAGAATCGATAAGTCTTTATCAAAATAGGCTTATGGAGTCGTTTCCCTGCCCCCAAAATGTATAGAAGTGATTGATCGGTGATGAGGTGTTAGTAGTATAGCCCGCAAAGTACCGGTTCTTTACAAAATGGAGGTAGTGGTGTTTTAATGCCGTTTTTGATACATTGTATGTAATCCATAATAAATTGGTGTTTATTTCCAGCCTAGTTTTAAAGCTAGACAATACAATATTGGGGATTTTCGATTTTGAAAGCATGATAGTAAATTCAAAGTTTCCCTTTAATTGTTTATTTCGAACCGTATTGGTGTTATATTTTCTATACTTGCCATACTTGTTGGTTCAAAGCACTGTCACTATAATTTTCATTCCAATCGTGCTAATCTGTTGCAGACGGTTCTTGAAAAGGAACTCCGGGAGAAAAGCACTAAGCTCCAAAACCTGCAAGACTGGTTGGCCGAGACGGAACAGGTTCTTACATCCGAACAACGTCCCGAAAAGACAAGCGATCTGGTCAAGCAGCAGCTCAAGAAACACCAGGTTTGGAACATTATGTTGATCGATGTCGACACTAAAAATATTAATATTCATATTTCCGTAAGTAGATTATGCATTCTGCAAAGCAGGGATAATCGTTTATGCAGAATGAAAACTGTCTTTTAAGTAGCAAGACACATGATACACACTTAATCATTTCATCCCTTTTGTAATATCAACTTCACGTTACTTGATTACGTTACAGCGTAAAAAAAAAAACAAGCGCAAGAAGCACATGCAGATAGACTGTTCATAAGCAAGTAGGGGCCTATCAATGAATCAAAATAAAACAGCGAACTACTCCAAGTTACTATATATCAAACTATATCATTATCATCTCAAGCGAAAAGCACAAAGTTACAGGCTAAGGATGAAGGCGGTATTAGGTGAGCAATGCGCGAAACAAAAGGTTAATTTGTCTGCATGTTCTGTTTGATGCAGCTGATGCACGAGGACATTGAAGCTCACCAGCAGCCGATCCTGCACTGTGTAGAAGACATCGAACAACTCATCAAGACTTGGGGAGACAGGATCGGGCCCGGTAAAAGCAAGCAGCTGCAGGACGGGCTGTCCGAGCTGCGAGGGCGCTATGACACTGTAGTAATGCAGTCATCAAACCGCCAGAAGACACTCACACGAGCAATGGGGGAATTGGAGAAGCTTGAGGTAGAAAATGCATCATATATCTAACGTTTGATAACATGTCGTAACTTTACAGTGTGTAACTGTGCATTATTGTAATAACATTTCTGAATAAGTAGAATTCTTACACGTGGCTGAGGACAGAACGACGTAATAGTGTAGACAACTACCTTAAATCTCTGTTCGACTACACATAGTTTTGAAGATTTGATAAGTCTTTATCATAACAGGCTCATGTAGTCGTTTCCCTGCCCCCAAAATGTGTAGAAGTGATTGATCGGTGATGAGGTGTTAGTAGTATAGCCCGTTCAGTGATTGTATCCTTTAAAATGGAGGAAGTGGTGTTTTCATGCCATTTTTGATGCATTATATGTAATTCATAATATTGATGTTTATTTCCAACCTAGCTTTAAAGCAAGACAAAACAATATTGGGGATTTTCGATTTTGAAGGCGTGATAGTAAATTCAAAGTTTCCCTTTTATTGTTTATTTCGAGCCGTTTTGGTGTTATATTTTCTATACTTGCCACACTTGTTGATTCAAAGACCTGTCACTCAAATATACCTTCAAATCGTGCTAATCTGCTGCAGATGGATCTTGAAAAAGAACTCCGGGAGAAAAGCACTAAGCTCCAAAACCTGCAAGACTGGTTGGCCGAGGCGGAACAGGTTCTTACATCCAAACAACCTGCCGAAAAGACAAGCGATCAGGTCAAGCAGCAGCTCAACAAACACCAGGTATAAAACACTATGTTTATCGATGTCGACACTATTAAAAGTATTCACATTTTCGATAGTAGGTTACACACTGTGCATATCATTGATAGGCGTTTATGCAGATTGAAAATATCTTTTAAATAACAAAACATATGCAAACTTGAATATTTTTCCATTCTTTAATATCAGCTTCACGTTACTTGTAAACGTATTTACAGTGTTTAAAAGAAAAAACATACGCGCACGAAGCACATGCAGATAGACAGTCCATAAGCAAGTAGGAGCCTATCAATGAATCAATAACAGCAATCTACCTCAAGTTACTATTTATCAAAAAATATCATTATCATCTCAAGCGAAAAGCACAAAGTTACAGGCTAAGGATGAAGGCGCTATTAAGTGAGCAATGCGCAAAACAAAAGGTTAATTTGTCTGCATGTTCTGTTTGATGCAGCTGATGCACGAGGACATTGAAGCTCATCAGCAGCCGATCCTGCAGTGTGTAGAAGGCATGAAACAACTCCTAGAGACTCAGGAAAACAAGATCGGGCCCCGTAAAAGCAAGCTCTTGCGTGACGGGCAGTCCGAGCTGCGAGACCGCTATGAAACTGTAGTGATGCAGTCATCAAACTGCCAGAAGACACTCACACGAGCTATCGAGAAATTGGAGAAGCTTGAGGTAGAAAATGCATCACACTTCTAACGTTTGATAACACGTCGTAACTTTACACTGTGTAACTGTGCATGATTGTAATAACATAATATTATCTGAATAAGTAAAATTCTTACACGTGGTTGAGGACGGAATGACGTAATAGTGAAGACAACTCCCTAAAATCTTTTTTCGACAACACATACAAATTTGTAGTTATGAAGAATCGATAAGTCTTTATCATAATAGGCTCATGGGGTCGTTTCCCAGCCCCAAAAATGTATAGAAGTGATTAATCGGTGATGAGATGTTAGTAGTATAGCCCATTCAGTGATTTTTTTCCCTTTAAAATGGAGGAAGGGGTGTTTTTATGTCGTTTTTTGTACATTGTATGTAATCCATAATGGATGTTTAATACTTCCATCTTAGGTTGAAACGCAAGACAAAACAATATTGAGGATTTTTGTTTTTGAAGGTGTGATAGTAAATTAAAAGTTTCCCTTTTATTGTTTATTTCGAGCCGTTTTGGTGTAATATTTTCTATACTTGCCATACTTGTTGGTTCGAAGCACTGTCACTATAATTTTCATTCCAATCGTGCTAATCTGTTGCAGATGGATCTTGAAATGGAACTGTAGGAGATAAGCACTAAGCTCCAAAACCTGCAAGACTGGTTGGCCGAGACGGAACAGGTTCTTACATCCGAACAACCTCCCGAAAAGACAAGTGATTTGGTCAAGCAACAGCTCAACAAACATCAGGTATGGAACATTTTATTCATCGATGTCGGCACTAAAAATATTCCATATTCATAATCACATTTTCGTCAGTAGATGATACATTCTGCAAAGCAGGGATAATCGTTTAAGCAGAACGTCTTTTAAGTAGCAAAACACATATACACTTGGTTACTTTTCCCTTTTTTCATGTCAGCTTCTGGTTAATTGCATACGTTACAGTGGAAAAAAAAAAACAAGCGCACGAAGCACATGCAGATAGATGGTTCATAAGCAAGTAGGGGCCCATCAATGAATCACAATAAAACAGCGAACTCCTTCAAGTTACTATTTATCAAAAAATATCATTATCATCTCAAGCGGAAAGCACAAAGTTACAGGCTAAGGATGAAGGCGGTATTAGGTGAGCAATGCGCAAAACAAAAGGTTAATTTGTCGGCATGTTCTGTTTGATGCAGCTGATGCACGAGGACATTGAAGCTCATCAGCAGCCGATCCTGCAGTGTGTAGAAGACATCGAACAGCTCCTCAAGACATGGGGAGACAGGATCGGGCCCGGTAAAAACAAGCAGCTACAGGACGGGCTGCCCGAGCTGCGAGGGCGCTATGAAACTGTAGTGATGCAGTCATCAAACCGCCAGAAGACACTCACACGAGCTATCGAGAAATTGGAGAAGCTTGAGGTAGAAAATGCATCACACTTCTAACGTTTGATAACACGTCGTAACTTTACACTGTGTAACTGTGCATGATTGTAATAACATAATATTATCTGAATAAGTAAAATTCTTACAGGTGGCTGAGGACGGAATGACGTAATAGTGAAGACAACTCCCTAAAATCTTTTTTCGACAACACATACAAATTTGTAGTTATGAAGAATCGATAAGTCTTTATCATAATAGGCTCATGGGGTCGTTTCCCAGCCCCAAAAATGTATAGAAGTGATTAATCGGTGATGAGATGTTAGTAGTATAGCCCATTCAGTGATTTTTTTCCCTTTAAAATGGAGGAAGGGGTGTTTTTATGTCGTTTTTTGTGCATTGTATGTAATCCATAATGGATGTTTAATACTTCCATATTAGGTTGAAACGCAAGACAAAACAATATTGAGGATTTTTGTTTTTGAAGGTGTGATAGTAAATTAAAAGTTTCCCTTTTATTGTTTATTTCGAGCCGTTTTGGTGTAATATTTTCTATACTTGCCATACTTGTTGGTTCGAAGCACTGTCACTATAATTTTCATTCCAATCGTGCTAATCTGTTGCAGATGGATCTGGAAATGGAACTGCAGGAGATAAGCACTAAGCTCCAAAACCTGCAAGACTGGTTGGCCGAGACGGAACAGGTTCTTACATCCGAACAACCTCCCGAAAAGACAAGTGATTTGGTCAAGCAACAGCTCAACAAACACCATGTATGGAAAATTATGTTCATCGATTTCAACACTAAAAATATTAATATTCACATTTTCGTCAGTATATTTTGCAAAGCAGGAATAATCGTTTAAGCAGAATGTCTTTTTAGTAGCTAAACACATATACACTTGGTTACTTTTCCCTTCTTTAATGTCAGCTTCAGGTTAATTGCATACGTTACAGTGGGAAAGAAAACAAGTGCACGAAGCACATGCAGATAGATGGTTCATAAGCAAGTATATAGGGGCCTATCAATGAATCAAAATAAAACAGCAAACTACTGCAAGTTACTATTTATCAACAAGTGTTATTATCATCTCAAGCGGAAAGCACAAATTTACAGGCTAAGGTTGAAGGCGGTATTAGGTAAGCAATGCTCGAAACAAAAGGTTTTATTTGTCTGCATGTTTTGTTTGATGCAGATGCTGCATGAGGACATTGGAGCTCACCAGCAGCAGATCCTGCAGTGTGTAGAAGACATCGAACAACTCATCAAGACTTGGGGAGACAGGATCGGGCCCGGTAAAAGCAAGCAGCTGCAGGACGGGCTGTCCGAGCTGCGAGGGCGCTATGACACTGTAGTGATGCAGTCATCAAACCGTCAGAAGACACTCACACGAGCCATCGAGGAATTGGAGAAGCTTGAGGTAGAAAATCCATCACACATCTATCGTTTGATAACACGTCGTAACTTTACACTGTGTAACTATGCATGATTGTAATAACATTTCTGAATAAATCAAATTCTTACACGTGACTGAGGACAGCACAACGTAATAGTGAAGACAACTACCTTAAATCCCTCTTTGCAGGGTTGGAGCTAGATATATCAATTGTACAGACTGTAGACCAGATCAAAACGTTCCCACCCATTGTCTACTGGTGAAGAAAGATCAGGTCTGGCACAGTGAGCAGGATTTTCTTCTTTTTATAATCTTTTTTTTAATACAGGAGTATTGTCGTTGAACTGCTACCGCGGGCGTTCAGTATACGTTTGTCGGTAAAATGACGGAACATACATTGTGCTAAACGAGCTTGTGTGATGCATCTTTTGAATCGAATATAAGTTTATTCTTATAAAGACGACTGATAACAACCATGTTCTTGGAACCCTTTAGTTTTCTTCTCGTACAAGCAGTGCTACTGTCAGTATCAGTCTGGCAGAAAAAGCACAACTACAGTATCTATATATTATGGAAGAAGGCCTCTTTAAGGTAGCTATTGGATGGATGTTATCTCTCAAGGGAACAAAAGTAACTTCATGTTTTTCAAGGTTGTTGAAAACCCAGGTCCTCCATGAAAAGATCCATATCCTAATTCTTGGGCTGAAATTCAAATGAAACGTGGATATTCAAAAACTATACTTGATAAAGCATATAATGAGAGGCAAAATGGCGACCATTTACGTCTGATATGAAGTGGAATCTTCTGTATGCATTAGCATGGTTTCTAATGAGTATTCATTATTCTTTAGTTCTTATAATCCACTGTCCCTTAAAGCTAGAGGCATGTTTGCTTAGAGTGTCATTTCTATGATTTGAATCACACCTGGTGAGATATATCATAAGTCAGACAGACACGGGAGCGTGGCGTCGTCCAGTTATGAATAAATTGAAATGCATCATACTTGGTGGTTATCACTGGCGGCATGTTATCCACGTATATTCAAAACAAAAATAAAAAGGAACATGAAGGGGTGAACCCCTTATTTCGCAGATTGCATTGGCCGAGGCAATTTCAGAGTTCAAACTGTCTTGGAAGTTGACTAAGTTGCATTCTTATAACAGATGTAGAAGGATCAAATATAGGTAGATGTGTGCCACACGTCTTTTTTTCATTTCTTCTCCCTTACTGCTATTCTAACATCGTTACTTAAGTTTATCATGATAAGGCGCTGTCAGAGTGGCAAGAGATCGAGAAGTTTGGCGAGTACAGCAATATAAAATGAAATATCCCTAGCTGTAGTGGGAAGTTTCGCGGAAAGTTTGTAGTCACACGCACTTGAAAAACTTCAAGATCTTAAAGATTGCGATCTTAAACTTTTCGATAATTTGCCAATTTAGCCGCGCCTTTTGAGATCTTGGAGATCGCGATCTTAAACTTCTTGATCCTTTGCCAGTGCTATTCTACAAGCTTAACTTTCCAGTGGATCCTTCTCAAGTCTTCAATATTATATATATATGTATATATATATATATATATATATATGTATATATATATATAAAGATAGATTGATAGATAGATCATTTTCATCTAACGAACTTACAACATAATTTTTATGCCTCCGCAACGAAGTGGCCGGAGGCATTATGTTTTCGGGTCGTCCGTCCGTCCGTACGTCCGTACGTCCGTACGTCCGTACGTCCGTCCGTACGTCCGTCCGTCCCGTTTTGTTTTTGTCGATATCTCAAGAACCGTGTGGTGGTTCTACATCAAACTTGGTATGAGGGTATATCCTTGGGGGATAATACTGTGTGTGGATTTTAGGGTCACAGGGTCAAAGGTCAAAGGTCACAGGTTATTTTGTGAAAAAAAAATGTGAAATTTCATGTTTTTCTCCATATCTCGCAAATGGTTCAAGGTATCTTCATTGAACTTAGTATATATGCTTGTACCGATGGGCAGTGATTATCTAGGGAAGTTGGGGGTCATGGGTCAAAGGTCAGAGGGGTCAAAGGTCAAGGTCAACTCCTAAAAATATCACTACTTTCCTTAAAATGCAATATGTCTGAAGGTTTTTTTTTTTAAACTTGGTGTATGGCATGTATTACCCAATATATATTTTGGGGGAAGTTTCTTGCCAAAAGGTCAAAGGTCAAAAGGTAAAAGGTCAAGTGAAAGTGCTAAATAGCACTTTTTCCTCCATATCTCGAAAGTAACTCAAGGTATCATCATGAAACTTACATATTTATGCATGTTCAACCTAACAGTGATTCTCTTTGGAACTGTGAGGTCAAAGGTCAAAGGCCAGGTTTAGATAATGCTATTTTCCCATTTGATACTGAAATTATACTTTTTCTCAATACCTTGAAAATTACTCAATACATAAACTTACAAAAGGGTCAAAAGTCAAGTAAAAATCATAAGTTCCCCCAAATACCTGCACTCTGACATTTTAATCATTCATCCAATTGAACCTAGTTCTAGGAAAGTGAACATTCAGCACATTTGTGGCAAACCTGTCATTTTAATATTTTGCCAATTGTGTGAAACTGTCATCACACATTGTCAAGACATTGTACTATAGACCTATTAGGAGAACCATGCATTATGGCGGAGGCATATCAGTAGCCGTAGCGATATATCTAGTTGTTTTATGTATTCATTGGGGCATCGGTAACGTTTGTTGTGACATTAAAGGTATTGTTCGTCGACTTTCAAGAAAAGTAAAATGCTTCAAGAGAAAATAGAATAAAACCACCTATCCCATTTCAACCTATAGACGAATGTTTGCTATATATATGCTCTGGTTAACTGGGAAATAGAATTTCCGTACTAATGCTACAGATTTGCATATTGGAACAATACAATAATGGATGTTGCATATGAACAAAATGGCATTGATCGATGGCATCCCACCCCCCTTAAAAAGTTGAGTCATGATCCGCGTAGAGAGAGTTTTCATCAATTCGTTTTGCGATTATCGATGTACTACAAATATTTTTTTTTCATAGATTTAACAATTTTATGGCAATATTGCATTCCATTTTTTTATTTTGTTGTTTGCTTTTGTTTTTGTTTGTTTTTTTTTTTGCCCTAGCGCAATCAATTTTGGTTAAGAATCGGAACCTAACTTGAATTCTTTTTTTAAAAATCCAAAAGGACCTTTTTAGAGGATTTGAAAATAGAACATTTCACTAGGGTATATAGGTTATTGAATGAATGCATGCACATAAAACTCATGAAGCCTACATATAATTTGCATACCAATTACGATATTTGCATATATTTTGATACCACTGAGAAGGGATTCTGGTTTTATGTAACCCTTAGAACCTTAAAGTCTGTTATATCTAGTGTTTTTCACTTCCCTCTGAAGAAAAAAAAAATCTTCCAGTGTTAATATATATTTATCTACATATTTCGGTTCAGTGTTGCATAATCATGAAAGAAATATACTATTTGTCACCTGGGAAACGTTTATCCGTCAAGTTGCTTATTCCATTCTATGTACTTAGATTTCAAATCACTTTTTTCCAGCTCGTTTCCAAAAAAAAAAAAAAAAAAAAAAAAAATCTAGAAAATGCGTGTCTGAAACTCACAATTTCTGTGACTGGGCAGCCATTTTGTTTATGCAAATTAGATGGTCAAAATCAGTGAATTTCGCTTGGGAACCGAAGTTTTCGTAACCCTCGAAACCTTAAAGTCTACATATTTAGTGTTTAACTTGACTCTCGAGAAAAAATTTTAATTATTACTCTTCCAGTGTAAACATATATTTATCTGCATATTTCAATACGAATTTGCATAATTATGAATAGAATATACTATTTACCCATTGAGAAAAGTTTATCCCTCAAATTGCTACTTCTGTTCTATGTACAAAATATCAAATCACTTTTTTTTTCCAGCTCGTTTGCAAAGAATTTCTAGAAAATGCGTGTCCGAAACTGACAATTTCTGTGGCTGGGCAGCCATTTTGTTTATGCAAATTAGATGGTCAAGATCGGTGAATTTCGCTAGGGAACCGGAGTTTTCCTAACCCTCAAAACCTTAAAGTTTATATAAATTATTTAGTATTTAATTTGCCTCTCAAGATAAAAAAAAAATGTCACCAGCAGCCAATCCTGCAGTGTGTAGAAGACATCGAACAGCTCCTCCAGACTTGGGGAGACAGGATCGGGCCCGGTAAAAGCAAGCAGCTGCAGGACGGGCTGTCCGAGCTGCGAGGGCGCTATGACACTGTACGGATGCAGTCGTCAACCGAAAATCCTCAATATTGCTTTGTCTCGCTTTTCAAGCTAGGCTGGAAATATTAAACATCCATTATGGATTACATACAATGTTTAAAAAACGGCATAAAAACACCACTTCCTCCATTTTGTGAGGTAAAAATCACTGAATTGGAGAAGCTTGAGGTAGAAAATGCATGCAGCATCACATATCAAACGTTTGAAAACATGTCTTAACTTTAGAGTGTGTAACTGTGCATGATTGTAATAACATTTCTGAATAAGTAAAATTCTTATACGTGGCTGAGGATAGAACTTCGTAATCATATAGACAACTACCTTAAATCTCTGATCGACAACAAATCGTTTTGAAGATTTGATAAGTCTTTATCATAATAGGCTCATGGAGTCGTTTCCCTGCCCCAAAAATGAATAGAAGTGATTGATCGGTGATGAGGTCTTAGTAGTATAGCCTCTTCAGTGATTTTTTTTTCCTTCAAAATGGAGGTAGTTGTGTTTTAATGCCGTTTTTGGTACATTGTATGTAATCCATAATGGATGTTTAATATTTCCAGCCAAGCTTTAAGGACGTTCCTCAGTTAAAGTGAAATCATTGTCATTTTCTTGAAACTTTCCATACCGTAACTTTGACCCATCCGAAGCCCAAATATGTAAATAAAACAATAGGTTCATGTGCTTGTTTTTCTTCTACGGGACTTTGAAGAATATGACTAATCTGCCGTCCTGTACCAAAATGATAGCGTTACAGGATCAAGACCATGATTGGCAACAAAATCTGCAATGACAAATTTAAATCCCCATAATTCTTTCAAAATCCACGTTGTTTTCTCCAAATTTGCAAGAATTGCAGAAAAGGGTACCCAAAATGAGGGAAAGGTTTTAAAGTTAGGGTTTACACTCTCATTCTTGAGCAAGCAGCCCTCACCCGGCAGAAAATACCGAAATCTCTCAAATCCTTCTCATCGACGTTTTCTGTTAGGGGTGAGCAAAAGGACAAGGTTCATAAAACTTATGCTGTTCATTCAAAACCCATGTCAATTCCACGAAACTTTACCAAATTGAAGACAGAGGCTTACTTATTCCAGAAAAACAATCAAACGTGGGGGTTCATGTGCTCGTTTTTGTGCTAGTAGCGTCCCTATGCGACATGTAATCATCGTAAATCCCCAAAATCTGGTCGGGAACCTATGCAGGGATGCCCTGACAGGGTGGGTTCATAAAACTTATGCTGTACATTTAAAACCATGTCAAATTCATGAAAATTGACTAAATTGTAGAAAAAGACTTACTAATACCAGAAAAACAATCAAAATGGGGTTTCATGTTCTCATTTCTGTGCTAACAGCGACCCCACGCGACATATAGTAAGACCCCGTGACATAGAGTCGCATAGATTCGCAATGCACGCGCCGAGGAGCTATTTTACCAGCTAATTTACCAGCTACAGGGGACACATTTCTTCGAAATTCTCGTGCATCTTGCGGAATTGCAACGATACGCTAGAATATTCAGTGATTTTGGCTGCGGATTTTGAATTTAGAATAATGGACACGTTTGAATTTCACATTCAGCCTCAGCAGCATGACCCCGCTCTTCGTGTGTAGTCCCGTCCATTTGTGACCGTGCACCTCAAAACGAACATAAAGTCGCACACACTGATTTTGCGCGAGCACTGAAAATAAGTGAAATGGGTCAACCTAGCCGAACTTGACTTTTTCATATTTTCTGAAAGAGCGGGTCTTCTTTTACATTATGCTAAAATTTGGTATCATAAAACGGGCAGGAAAGTGTGTTTTTTTAGCAGTTTATCTCGAACATTCGTGGTAGAATAGTGTGATTAGGTGTGTCTTTAGAATCCCTTTTTCATTTCTAAAAAACCTTGTCCACACTCTTCACTTTCAACTCTAATAACTTTTGAAAAGATAGTGCTACTGCTTTGAAAGTTGGCATTAATTATGGACAGAATGTGTTAATGAGGCAGTTTAAAGGACAAGTTCACCTTCATAAACATAAGGATTGAGAGAATGTGGCAATATTAGTAGAACACATCATTGAAAGTTTGAGGAAGATCAGACAATCCGTTCAAAAGTTATGAATTTTTGAAGTTTTTGTGCAGTAACCGCTGGATGAGAAGACTACCGCAGTGTATGAATAACTTAGATGTCACATGCGTACAACAATATAAGGAAAATATAAAGAGAATTTCACAAAATTCCATCTTTTGAAAAAAGTACACATTCCCCTGACTCGTTACCGACAGATGTTATGGGTAATATTATTCCCCCTGCCTTTAGAAAGAGGCCAGTCAAGTGCTCTTTTATTATGCGAAAAAAGTGAAAATATGTTGAATTTTCTTTTACATTTTCTTTATACTGTTGTACGCATATGACTCACAAGCTGTAGTAGTCTCCTCATCCAGCGGTTCCAACACAAGAATTTTAAAAATTCATAACTTTTGCATCGATTGTCCAATTTTCCTCAAACTTTCACTGATGTGTTCTACTAATATTGTTGCATTTTCTCAATCCTTATGTTTATGAAGGTGAACTTGTCCTTTAATCTGATTATCCCTTCATTGTTGTTACTCTGGTGGTTTACTTCCTGTTTTTTGTCCCATTCATCGCACAGCCAGCACGGTTTGGTAAAGATTAAGCGCTTGAATAGACACTGTACTTCAGAGCCTCTTTTCTCAGTTCAGACTTTTCCTGAGTTTGTGCTTTCTTTCCAGTATTTAGATAGGTTAGGAGAGTCCATTTGATTTGAGTTATACATCATTTTAAATGTGGTCTTAACTAAAAATTCACGTCTGGCGACTTTTTGTTTGTTTTGAGGTGCAGGGTCACATTCGTTTTTGTTTTTGTGCGCTGTGCCCTGGAATAGTGACATACAGTCAGTGCACCGTGTCTCAGCTTGGCACTGTGCTGTGGAACCAGAACTTCACGTTGGAGACGAGCAGTCTACCCCACCATGCCCCAGCCTGTTCTGTCACAATCCCCTCCCTCAACGAGGAAATCAACTGCGCTTGCTTGTCAAGTAATCAAGGAGCTATTGAACAATGAAGACTACATCAATATGCTCAACAGTGTAGTCAGCAATGCAGTCGACAAGGCCTTCACTAAACTCCACAGCCGTGTTGAAGTGCTTGAAGGTCAAGTCCATGATCTCCAAAATGAATGCGACAACAAGTCACACCAGATCACAGTTCTCAAGAAGGAGATAAGTCAGCAGTCAGACCGAATCCAAAATCTTGTCCAGGGTCAACTCGACCTCGAGCAGTACTCCAGACGTAACTGCATCCGGATCTTCGGTGTCAGAGAAGCAGCAGGGGAAATGCACCGACAACATACTGTGTGACATTGCTCAGAGCAAGCTAGGAATCACCATAAACCCAGCAACAGACATAGACCAGAGCCACCGCACAGGAAGGAAGAAACCTGAATCGGCCTCTCATTCTCCCAGACCAATCATCGTCGAAATGACCTCGTACAAAAAGAAGCATCAAATCCTCACAGCAAGAAGAAAACTGAAAGGAAGCGGTATCTCCATTCATGAAGATCTCACGAAGCACAATGTCGATCTCCTACGCAAAGCAACACACCACCAGAAAGTGAAGAATGCCTGGTCATCAGACGGTCGTATCATAGTCGAAATACCTGCCTCACATGGGAAAACGATCAACAAAGTAATCAGAAGTGAAAGTGATCTGGCCAGATTATGACTTCAACTTCTCAAAGTCCCCCACCTCCATGTATGTATCCTGTAAGTTTTTGTAGTTTTTGTAAGAGACAACGGGCTCAAGATAATCTCTGTTATTTTTGTGCAACCTCTAGTTCCAGTCGCCTAAGGGCATTAGAAGAAGATGAAGATGGTGTATCTGTACTTAGTACTGAAACAGAATATTTCATTCCAAGTGAATTTGCATTTATGATGAATGGTACGTTTTCAGGAATGTTTAGGTGTCTACATTTCAACTGTCGAAGTTTAAAGGGTAACAGTGATAATTTTATATCGTGCATTAATTCCTTGAATTCTGAAATATCTATTATTGCTGTATCTTAAACATGGGCACAGGGAAATGAATCCCCTCAGTTTACATTGCCCCAATATAAATTTCTTAGAAGGGGAAGAAGAGATAAGAGAGGTGGAGGTGTTGGTATGTTTATTAATAGAAAATATAATGTTAAACAGAGAGGTGATTTAGAAGTTTTTGATCAATGTATTGAGTTAAAATTTGCTGAAATTATCAATTTGAAGGATAAAATTGTTATTGGCGTGGTATACAGACCCCCCAATCAATCTCTTCTATCATTTATTACTGGTCTACAGCCAACATTACAGAATATATCTCGAGAAGGTAAACATTGTATCCTACTTGGTGATTTTAATGTTGATTTATTGAGTTCTGACAGTTCCACTCACCAATTCTTGGACTTCATTCTTACCTCTTCATACATTCCTACTATTTTCAAACCAACACGTGTAACAAAACCACTCTGCAACCTTACTTGATAATGTATTCATTAATCGTCCTGAAAAGGAAGTTAAGTCTGGTATATTGATTTCAGATGTGAGTGATCCTTTATCACCCTTTGTCATCTATCACCTTAGCCGTCAGCAGGTGAGCACCGAAAAGGAATCATCCACTTATATCTACAAAAGAATGATACATGAAGAGGGTATAACAAACATTTTTTCATTGCTCCAATCTTATGAGTGGAGCCACTTGGAAAATATTCCCGACATCAGTGAGAAATACTCTGTTTTTATATCTCATTTTATGGCCCTGTACGATGAGTGCTTTCCTATAAAGAAACTTGATAAAAAGAAATATGAGAAAAAACGAACTTGGTTTAACAACCATCTGAAGAAGTTGTGTAAAAGAAATACATTTTGTACCGTAAATACATCAAGAATCCTACAATGTACAGAAAAGAGAAATGTCAAATATAGAAATTTTGTGAATAATGAAATTCTACGTGTTAAGCGGGAATATTATCAGGGAATTTTTGATAGAGTACAAAATGACCAAAAAGGTACATGGAAGTCTTGAATACATCAAAGTCTAAAACTACATGTGCAAGTATTATGAAAGAAGGTGTTCTGATTGAGGATAAAGAAAACATTGTGAACTTATTCAATGATTATTTTAGTAATATTGGTTCTGAGTTGGCTAGAAATATGCCCCCGTGTTCTATGAATAATGATTTTTCAGAGTATTTAAGACCGAGAGTATTACATACTATGTTTTTCAACCCCGTTTCCGAATCTGATTTGATAACAGCTGTATTAAGTATAAAGGATAATAAGAGTTCAGGGTATGACGGCATAGAAACATTTATTGTCAAAAAAATGCATTCATTTAATTGCATCCCCATTATGCCATATTTTCAATACTTCAATTGAAAAAGGTGTTTTCCCAAGTGATATGAAGATCGCAAAAGTTATCCCAATTTTTGAATCTGGGGATAATCGTCTTTGTTCTTACTATAAACCAATTTCTATTTTGTCCATTTTTTCAAAGGTTTTCGAAAAGTTGGTACACAAACAATAATTGATCTCATTCTTGGAAAAAATGCAGTCCTGTATCAAGGGCAATTTGGTTTCAGACAAGGATAAAGCACATTTATGGCCCTTTTAGAATTTGTCAATAATGATACTTTGGCTTTTGAAGAAAAAATATTGTTATTGGATTATTCTTAGATTTATCAAAAGCCTTTGATACTATCGATCACAAAATTCTGATAAGTAAAATGTATCATTATGGAATTAGAGGCAATGTTTTAAACTGGTTTGAAATTTATTTGTTAAACAGAAAACAATATGCGTCTATTGACAATCATACTTCACAACTTCAATATATCAATGTTGGTGTCCCACAAGGATCAGTGTGAGGTCCATTACTATTTTTGCTTTATGTTAATGACCTGGCTTTTGTAAATGATGTTTTAAAGCCCATTATATTTGCTGATGACACAAACATCTTTCGGTCAGGCAAGAATATCCACGATATGAATGTTGTATTCAATGCAGAACTTGAAAAGGTGTATTCCTGGTTTTTATCCATCAAACTCACTATTAATTTTGAAAGAACAAATTATATGATATTTAGACCTCAGCAATTACAGCTAGATACAACCTTGTTTGATTTATTCATTCATGATCAAAAAATGAGTAATGTTAAAAAATAAAGTTTCTTGGTGTCATTATTGACGAACATCTCACATGGAAAGATCAAGTTCAAAATATTTCAGGTAGAATAGCAAAAGCAGTGGGTATTTTAAACAGATTGAAGAGTTTGCTTCCTCTTCGGATTATGTTAAATATTTATAATACCTTGGTTTTGCCACATCTTTCATATTGTACTGTTGTATGGGGAAACTGCTCTAAATATCTTTTGAACAGATTGATTGTTTTACAGAAACGTGCAGTCCGTAAAAGTGTCTCAAACTCTCACTTTTTAGCTCCGACAAACCTTTTGTTTGAGAAATTGAAGGATTTAAAGGTCTGAGATTTGTATACATTGCAGGCAGCATGCTTCATGTACAAATTTTCTAAGGACTTACTGCCTGATGTTTTTAAAGATTATTTTATCTGTAATAACAACGTCAATTTGTATAGAACTAGAAACTCTGATAATTTATATGTACCATTTTACCGTCTTAGCCTGTCAAGAAAGTCAATAAGGTATACAGGCCCAAAAATATGGAACTCAGTTACCCCCAATTTGAAATTATGCTCCACCATTTCATCATTCAAAAAACAGTTTAAATTGCAGTTGATTAATGCGTACCGGTATTGTTCATAGTAACTGTACTGTGTCTGTACAGACAGTGCACTGGCTAATTCTCGGCATTTGTTGTTCTGTGTTCTCCATTCGGGCGCCTGCTCGGTGACCTTCACCTGGCGGGGTGCGCGACGGGGTGCGGCCGCCTCGGGTGGGGGGTGCAGAGTGGTACAGGTTGGAAATCGCGCGCGTGCCTCATGATCGGAGCCTTCTACATTCATTGTACATGTATTACAATTATTCTTTTACACTGTACTCAGTACATGTATCGCAATGGAGGGCTCTGATCCTGCTGGAAGTGGTGCGCCCTCAGTGGCGGGGCGCGGCTCACGATATTGTTTGACATAATTATGTAGACACTGAAGAATCACGTTAAGATTCACGATTGTACAGCTGCACACTATATTCAATGATACTCGGTATTATGATGATATGTATTTTTTTTTTGTCTTTGTCGATTTTTATAGAATATTATATGCTCAAATCATATATATATATATATTTCTTAAATTGCATTCAATGGTAATTCTTGCCCATCTTTTTGTCACACCCTTTTATGGTTGTTTTTGGTATGTCATGGTTCCTTCCTTTTGGATGTGTTTTTTTTTTCTTCTTCTTGTCCCTATTTATTGCAAATCCAGTTCTTTTTTATGCGACTCATGATTTATGTAACAGTGTATAACGACATACAGTTTTAATATTATATATTTGCTTATGGGATCAGCCTCGAAAGGCCAATGGCCTACTGCTGATTTCCTCCACCATTTATTTTGATTGTTATGTCAATCTTGAACACACCTTTTAACTTTTAACTGTGATTATGCACTTATCCAAAATAATTTTGGGTTTGTATATGTATGTGTTAGAACTGATTGATTGTATATTTATATGTTTTTACCTGAATTTGTGGAAATAAACTAAACTGAAACTGAAACCCCAAAATCTGGTTAGGAACCTATCCAGGGTCACCCTAACAGGGTGGGTTCATAAATCTCATGCTGTACATTCAAAACCCGTGTCATTTTCACGAAACTTTACCAAATTGTAGAAGAAGGCTTACTTATTCAAGAAAAACATGAAAAGTGGGGGTTCATGTACTCATTTTTGTGCTAGCAGCGCCCCCATGCAACATATACTATAGTACGACCCCAAAATCTGGTCAGGAACCTACGCATGGACGCCCTGGCAGGGTGGGTTCGTAAATCTCATGCTGTACATTCAGAACCCATGTCATTTTCACGAAACTGCACCAAATTGTAGAAAAAGGCTTACTTATTCCAGAAAAAACTATGAAAAGTGGGGGTTCGTGTGCTCGTTTTTTGTGCTATAGCAGCGCCCCCTTGCGACATATACTATAGTAAGACCCCAAAATCTAGTTAGGACCGTATTCAGGGTCGCCCTAATAGGGTGGGTTAATAAATCTCATGCTGTACATTCAAAACCCATGTCATTTCCACGAAACTGCACAAAATTGTAGAAGAAGGCTTACTTATTCCACAAAAACTATGAAAAGTGGGGGTTCATGTGCTCGCTTTTGTGCTAGCAGCCCCCTAATGCGACATATACCAACGTAAATCCCCCAAATCTGGTCAGGAACCTAAGGGTCGCCCTGACAGGGTGGGTTCATAAATCTCATGCTGTACATTCAAAACCCATGTCAATTTCACGAAACTTCACCAAATTGTAGAAGAAGATTTACTTATTCTAGAAAAACTATGAAAAGTGGAGGTTCATTTGCTCGTTTTTGTGCTAGCAGCCCCCAATGCGACATATACTATAGTAGGCCTACGACCCCAAAATCTGGTTAGGAACCTTTCCAGAGTCACCTTAACAGGGTGGGTTCATAAATCTCATGCTGTACATTCAAAACCCATGTCATTTTCACGAAACTTGGCCAAATTACAAAAAGAAGGTTACTTATTCCAGAAAAATAATTAAAAGTGGGGGTTCATCTGCTCTGTTTTTGTGCTAGCAGCGCCCTCATGCGACATATATCATCGTAAGTCCCCAAAATCTGGTCAGGAACCTATGCAGCGATGCCCTGACAGGATGGGTTCATTAGGCTTATGCTGTTCATTCAAAACCCTTGTCAATTTCACCAAACTTTGCCAAATTATAGACGAAGGCTTACTAATTCCAGAAAAGCAATAAAAAGTGGGGGTTCATGTCCTAATTTTTGTGCTGGCAGCATCCCCAGATGATAAACATCATCTCACCCACCCCAAAATCTGGTTATAAATGTGAATGTCATGCTGTACATTCAAAACCCATGTCATTTTTACGAAACTTTATAAAATTGTAGAAGAAGGGTTACTTAATGTAGAACAATTGTAAAAATGAGGGGTTCATGTGCTCGTTTTAGTACTAGCAGAGCCTCCTTGCGACAGAAATCATCGTAAGACCCCCAAATCTGGTCAGGAACCAATGCAGGGATATACAATTGTACCCTGCTACGATGCATGAATCTCATGCGGTTCACTCGAAACCCCGTTTTCTTAAAAAAAAAAAAACAACACACACACACACACACAAACAAACAGTGATATGGTGGAAAATATTCAGAAAGAAAGGTCCATGTGCGTGTTTGTTATTATTTCCCTTACACAGTCATAATGATATTATGTGGATGCAAGCGTGGAAAACTCCGTATCATTGACATGCACGCTTGTTTGTTTGTTTTACCCACTTGCTGTAAACCATGTAAAGAAAGTGATAATGGAGGAAGAATAATAAATGTAAGGAAATGGCATTAGTCTGACGGTCCTCCAAAGGAAAAACAAATCTTAATACAAGTGACGTTGATTGTAGATTGCATGTGTTGGTTGTGGCAGTGGTTGGTAAAGTGCGTGTTGTGATGTACCTCCCCCCCCCCCCCCCCCCCCCGAAAAAAAAAATAATTCTTTTATTCTCCTTTTGTTACACCAGATTTGGTAATTAAACAAATAATATATGAATGGTGAAAGTGATGAATATTCTTGTTTGATAACACTTTCGTGACCTTGTATTTTGTAACCAAAAATAAAAAAATCCCAATATTTTGTATTACTAGTAATGACAAGTTTAGATCTGATTTATATTAATTTTTAACAGAGATATTCCGATTGTTTTAGCTGCTAGACCTAAAGATAAATATGTGTGTCATATGCTTGTTTTGTTATTGTTGTTGTTGTTGTTGTTTTTAACACCTAGTCCAGTAGACTAGTGAGCCTTAGACCCCGACAGATAGGGCCTCTAGGCCCTTGGTACCTTAGCATCGACTTTACCATGTTGATGACCGGATAGTGAACTTCATGTCACAAAACAGATCTATGGATTGAAAATGGAAACAGCTCTGTTCCACTTCCAAGCTTCGCGATTCCGTCAATCAGTGTTGTGCTATACAATGACCATGTATATGCGGCTCGGACCGCTGAACTTTGCGTAGTATGTACAGATTGTAACGCGTACAGTCAGCACGCGAGCCGAGCGAGGCCGCCCAGCGCGGCTGCCCGGCGCGGCCGCGGTGGGGAGCTGTCAGGTATACTGCCAAGATATCAAAATCGGTATTTTAAAGCATCAAATTGTCTTAAAAATATTTCATACGTCAACATTCTCAGGCGTAGTATGCTAAAAACTAAAATCTTTAGTGTACATGGCGTAAGTAGGATGAGCTGTTCATTGTCTTTCATGATTAAGAAAATATCTTCATAGAAATTTATTTGACAGAGATCTCGAAAAAGAAATCTGTTAAAAAACAATTCTACGAATCTATGAATTCTCTAGAAAAATTCCCTACAGCAGCCATCTTTAATTGAAAGCACTTCAAGCCATGCATTCCAAGTCTTTCAAATACTACTTCAGTTCCCGTTTTTTGTTTTGTTTTGTTTTTGTTTTACTTGTCTGTTGGGTTGTTTTGCTGATATTTGTTTCCTTGCTTTTGTTTTTGCAGGATCTTGTCACACATCTCGGCAACCACAAAAAGACAGTGGATGTCAGTTTGCGTAATGAGCAGTTTGTTGCCGACAACAAAGAGAACTTGCACAACGACAAGCAGGATGAACTGAACCAACAAGTAGCTGGGCTCAAAGAAGACTACAACAAACTTCAAGTCACTGTGCAATACTGGCTGAAAAACGCCCAGGACGAGCTCAACCGCTTGAGACAAAAAATGAATAAACAGGTCAGTTACCATTTTTTTACCTTAGAGTAGTAGGCCCTATGTTAATGATCGTATCTAGCCACACAAACCGACAAACCGAAGAATAACAGAATAGTGGTAATCCAAATCACGGAATACATACCTATGTACAGTATTACTTTGAGGGGAGTACTAGTCTTTCTTCTATGTCAGTCCATTTGGGCAGCCACCCATTTATAATTTCCAGTCTCAGCTTTTCAAAGTTTCCATGACATTGTGATATGCTATAAATCACGCAAATTTCGCTCTGCTCTTTCCATATTTGGGTACTGAGGGGGAGAGGGTAGGGGCAACGAATGTGCGTGTGCTAGAAATATTTTAGCTTTTTAATAGGCGCATACTATGCTGGACAGATTGAACTACATGTACGTGAACCTGATATCACCATTGATCATTTTGTCACTTTTCTTTGCTTTTGCGTACATTATTTTTATGTCGTCATTCAGTATTGATAAATAAGCAGAGCACTGCGCAGTGCAAGTACTGCTTTTACCACTCTATCTGACTTTATTGCCTTTGTTACTACTGTGATAACCACTACAATAATCCATGCCATCATTCAAAATAACTCTATTATTCATCATCCAGGTCGCCGGAATTGGCATAGCACACCTGCTGCTATTCGTAATGAGTATTCCAGCCAGGTTGCAACTTTACAGCGAACATGTTGTAAGTAGGACTACATGTACCTTCTGGGTACGGGTGTACACAGGAAAGGAATCAAAGTTCAGAGCATTTCCCTTGGCGCAACATTTTTACTATTGTCAAGTATTTCGAGGTATTTCAGGGAATCAGACTTCTGCATTGAATCCAGCCATCAAGGCTGCTTTCCAAATGCTCCCAAGTCATTTTACAAATATTGTAGGCCCTATCTGAATAAACATTCATAATAGTTCAAAATATTCACAGTATTATACTAAATGAGTAATACTGAATTTCAAGTCCACGTGAAAAAGGAATGAACCCCCCCCCCCCCCAAAGTTACCCATGAATTGCACCTAGATTCGCGCCTAAAAACAAAACACACAGGTTGATCGAGCTCTGGGTCATTATCAGGTGATATGTCACACGTCATTCGACATCCATTGTAATATCGGGAACAGTAATTATTTGGTTTTTGGCTGACATGGAATCGTCACATGCAATGACATGATGAACTTTGAAATCGAGTATGACTACTTATTTCATTGCAAGGAAAATATTGACACAAATTGAAAGTTTGAAACCTGAGGCACTCCCAAACCTTCATTTCTTGTTCTACAGTGTTGTTGTGGAATGGTACGGGAAAATATATATGTGGTGCGACATCACATTACCCGTAAAATATCGGGTCTCATCAAGGAAGAAAATGTGCCTACGGTATCCATCCTGAAAAAATATAATCAGTATTATTTTGGCATGTATCCAGATTGAAAAAAAAAAATAAAAATCTTTGAGAATGGTGTATGAAATTTCAGAACGCTGGTAAAGCGAGCACAAAGAAAGAAATAAACCTGAATCTGCTGCCTTGGTTTACTGATGCTTAATTTCTGGTTAACATATCCTGTAATTGCAGAGGAGACACAAGCTGATGATTATCCGAATGGCAGTGACCACTGCTGTTCTGATAAGTGCGCTCTGTTTGGCTGCAAGGAGGACCCAGCATCACTTTGAGGCAGGAGCTCGGGGCACTGTCACGTTTGATGCTCCGTGGACCCCCAACGACGGCTTGGTTATTTATTTCAACTTGAGATTCGAGTCAGAGAGGCATCCTTTCTGCACTTTAACCAACCGACATCGAGAAGGATTTAAATCCCTAAGCCAGTATGATCGTTTCAAAATAAGCTACACTCTAACAGACAGCACTGTGCGTGTCACAGTCGAGATATCAGACATATCCGAAGAAGACGCTGACGTTTATATACTTACACTGTCGTCGATCAGTAATGAGTATAGCAGGGCTGTTCTTTTAGAGAAAGAAGTTAAGGTGCATCAACCACGTGGGTCTGCCCAATGCGACGTACACGAGTCCACCGATGGTTATTCCGGTCGTTACGCTGAAGTTTCCTGCCGAGCCGTCGCCGGAACAGGAAGTCCAATGTTGGCTTGTTATCAACATGGAGAGAAAGTCCCCTACAAGGGACAAGTACATAATAACGGCCGTTACGTTTATGGCACATTTTGGATGAAATTAAACAGTAGCCCTATCTACTGCTGTTCTTTCGAGGAAGGTGTGGAAATTAACGAAAGCACATGTCACGACTTTGTTGGGCCTCCTCAAGCACTTACGACGGGCAAGAGTGTTGTTACTTTGTATAGAACGTTGTCCGTTTCAACCACCACACCCATCCAGGATTACCCACTCGAAACGCCTGATTCTGGCTGTGCGTTGCGTGCTCGACCTATGCCTTTTTACACTTTGATGGGGTGTTTGGTGTTCTTAGTGATGTCATAATTATCACTGCTTTCATTAGCGATATACGATGTAGTTGTAGTAAAACCATTCGACAAGTACTATCAGATGTGCATATTGTGATGTGACAGGACTACAACGTTATTTGGATAGTTGTGATTTTTAACAGAATTGTTGGCAGTAGGTTATAAACAATATTAAAGAGCAAATAAAATACATAAACAAGAGTCATTTGGTATGTCGTACATTAGTATCATCAGATCCAAAACACTTTAGATGTTCTTGTTCTTCTGGTGCATTTTCTGTCAGGCTTGTCTCTCTGATTTCTGTTTCATCATTTAGTGTGGGAGATACCCGGCTTGACTATAAATTCGAGAAAGCAAAAGATATTCGGTGGCAATTTTATTGAAGCCTAAACTTAAAATTCGCTGTATTACCTCGTTTCTATTCAATTTAAAATTACTGTAGAATGAAGTTATTCTGCAACATTTACAAAGCTCCAATTATTCACAGGGCGTCATATCGGCAACACAACATCGCCAGTGGACAAGATTCGGCGCGCTTGTGCGCACACAGGGTTACAGTTCGTTATTCCGAAGAATTGTAATTCAGAAGGATCTTTATTTCGAAGGTTGGTTAATCCAAAAATAATAAAGCTTGTTATTCCGAATCTTCGTTACGGACCCTATATTTCATTTTCGGATCAACGAACCTTCGGAATAACGAACCCTATTTCATTTTCGGATAAACGAGCCTTCGGAATAGCGAACCCTATTTCATTTTCGGATAAATGAACCTGTGGAATAACGAACCCTATTTCATTTTCGGATAAATGAACCTTCGGATTAGCGAACCCTATTTCATTTTCGGATTAACGAACCTTTGGAATAACGCCACAAATGTTTGGATTAACGAACCCATTTTCATTTTCGGATTAACGAATCTTTAGGCATAGGGATTTGTGTGTTTCGGATTAACAAACCTTCTGAATAACGGACAGCACTCCGCACACAGTACACGTTACAATGAACTATTCTGTCATAACGCAGGCGTATTCTGTTGTACTGCTTCATTTTAGCTCTGAAAATCGGGATCAGAGCAAAACGACGCCGGAAACGATCTCGTGCTGTACCTTGCTTAATGCTTCTCGCTGAGAAGTAGGTGGCTGCTATACGGAGAAAGTTTAGAGTTTAAAGAATACAGTAAAAATTCGGTGTCCTTTTCCTTGTAAAAAAGGTTACCTTCTTGATTTTTCAAGGTGTCTCTTGTGGGGTTCCTCAAGGCAGTATTTTGGACCCTCTTTTTTCTTGATATACGTTTATGATATAATACAGTGTAAGTACATCAAAATTTCAAAGATTCATTCTGAATGCAGATGATACAACTATATTGTTTTCACATAAAGATTTAGATACTATGTATAGTACTGTTAACACTGCAATGATGTGCGTTTATGACTGGCTCCGAGCCAATAAGCCGCAGGTGAACAGTGATAAGACAAAATATATGATATTCCGCACTAACAGAAGTTCTTGACAAGATATTTTATTAATTTCGTATTCAGAAATTATGACTGATAATCGAATCATTGATGAAGTCAACAATATCAATTATTTAGGAGTGATCATAGATGATAAATTGACTTGGACTAAATATGTGAATAGTTTTCAGGGAAAGATTAGTATCTCTATTGGTATAAGGCATAAGCTCCGTTCAATACTGCCGTTACATTTTCTTTTTATCTTGTATACTGCCTTTATCTTGCCTCATTTTGATTATTGTTGTCTTGTATGGTCTGGAACCAGCTTAACCAATTTGCGTCGTTTATTTGTTTTACAAAAAAGGGCAATTCGAGTTTGTTAAAAAAAAAAAAAAAACTACAACCATTTTGACCACACCGCTTCATTGAAAAACAAAAAAATGATCACTCTCACACTGTCTGACAGTGTCTCAGTCAAACTTGGTCTTTTTATGTATAAATATTCGAATGCAATTTTACCCGATATTCTCTATGGTTGTCTTACAGTGAATCGTACGCTGCACAACATTGAAACTCGAAATAAGGATAATGTTGTGTTGCCATTTTGTCGTCTGAGTATAAAACAAACACAATATCTTTAAAAATGCCCATTGAATTGTATCAAATTTCAGTCCATCTTTGTTAGTTTTGTTCTGTCTCTTTGTTTTATTTGTTTAATGTAGTAGCATATGTATTTCATATAATTTCATTTGTCTATGTAATCTGTAATTGTCATTAATGAATGTAACTCTGAGTTTGCATTTGCACATTCTTATGTTATCAACTCTACGAAGGGGATCACTTTGTCTCAAGCCTTTGGCTTTCTTTGTGAACTCCCCGGCAAATTTTAAACTGTACACATTTCTACTTTTATGATTATCAACAAAATGAATTGAATCGAACTATTCCACTTGTATTCACATAAATACTACATCCCATATTTCTTCAACTCGGGGAAAGGGAGGAAAGAGAATGTATTATCTACACCCCCATCATTTCTCTCCCATGTTGCGACTGAAACAAAACACGTACTTAAGCGCAACATGGTCCATGAAATATACAAAACAACTCTGGTTAATTCTGTGAGTCGAAATTAACGTCTAATTACGATCATCGTTCTCGATAATCAATACCTTCACACATAACAGTACATCATGTAATTGCAGTGTACTTGATATACCAATATGTCATCACTCCATCTCAATACGTCCGGATATATTTTGCGCATGTAAAACATGTCGATTTCTATCATTAAGGGTAGCGTTCATTTCTGTCACTTAATTCGGTCTGATGATATGCACACCCCTCTGTACATAAAGTGTTTATGTACATGGCTGTTGTGTGTGTGCATGTGCGTCATTTATCCGCAACTGTAATTGATTACAACTCTTGAAAAGACAAAACAACGTCTTTGATAATTGTGTGTACATTGTTATTATTTGGTGTTTTAAGATCAGCCCGATGAGAATCCTAGCTCGATTTTGTTTTCTGTTGCGATTACACATTAGTTCAATATTTAATTTTCTATTCATATCAGCACAAAAAGATTTAGCCCTGCGACAAGAAGGAAGACACTATAGTTGGGGTCCATTTAGGTAGAACAACCATATGCATTTATTTCGCCGAGGCTCGATCCGACCAAGAGGGGAATGGTGCAAGTACAGTACCCGGGGAGGCCGTGATACACTGATTGGTAACTATGCTAACTACACACTCGCCACAGATGGCGCTATGAGTCACCACATAATGTACCAATTAACACTAATCAAACAATACTGGCGTGATCACTTTTCTTTTTTCTCTCTATCTTCCACTTTATGAATACTATAAGTCCTCAATATTACCTGAAACTATTACACCAGACTCTCATCTAAAAATAACATCATATCCTAACAAAACAATATAATATCTCAGTCAAACATATTTTGGAGTGTTACCAATCCAACTAAAAAGTAAAGGAACGGACTCTCCCATACCTAAGATATGTGCATAGTTAAATATTAACAGAGTACATAAACAAATCATTTTAACTTTGTGTATGGATTCAAAACACTAACATAAATGAACATGTTTGGCTTGTCCCTATTTGCCCTTTTCCCATCAAGGAAATAAAAAGACAAGGACTGTATAAAACGAAAATGCTGAAGTCAGGTCAAGTTGAGCATCAAAAATTTCCCATCACAGATACAACTACATAAGCTTAAAAAAAAATCCATTCAAACATGATATACTTTCAAGCGACATAACATAGATAAAACAATAAATAAAGCGAGTACACCCTGTAACCATAGGATTGACAAATAACTATAAAAAGGTTTTAGCAGTAAGTAACTACAGGAACACTGACATGGTATGAACAGTGTACCAATGACTAAGAAATAAACTCTATTGATCTGGAGTCTGGGGCAATATAATGGCAAAATACAAGTATGGCTATTAATGAGGCTATAGACACAGGCCAGGAAATCATGGAAAACATGTATTGCATCAATAAAATATCAGAACAAAATTCAGATTACAATAAAGGCATATAAAGCAAGATAAGAACATCCTTTATGATTACCAATGATTAGACAAACATAATAAAAATATAATAGACAGGTATTTATGCAAACATGTACAATCTATATAAATTTATTGTACAAAAAGGAGAAAACACTTGGTGATATAGAGGCATGCCAGGTGACCACTGGGCCTGTATCAGATATAATGAAACATAGTGATGTAAAATGAGAAAGAGAGTAGAACAGTTATCTAATAACGAATATCAAACATGGCCCACCAGATCGGGAGGGAGACCAACTATACTACAATGCTCTGTCGAAGTAACAAATAAACCACATGTGTGTTCAAGCACATGAGGTAGTAAAATGTTTACATCATAGCTGGAGTCTATAAATCTGGCAGAACATTGTCATAAAACACATATGTATAAAATGTTCAATACATCAGAAAATCTTTGAACCTGGCTGGGGGGTGCCTGGAGCGTTGTGGCCGCCCAGGAGGGGAAGGGGCCCCCTGGGAGGGGGTGGGGGTGAACTAGGAACCACAGACTGAGATGGGGGAGTAGGAGGCTCATGCAGTGGGATGTTGGGGGGTTCTGAGTCCGGAGGAGACGACAGTTCATGGGGTACATCAGGCTGCGCAGCAGGAGATACGTCAGGCTCCTCATCGTCAAGAATCTGCGGAGTCCGAGACAGCGGGGTAGGGGGGATGGGTGCCTTGAGGCACTGAGACATCTTGATGCGGTAGGAAGACTTCCTGAGCTGTGCACCGATGAATTTGCGGGTATTGCACCAGCTACCATCAATAGATGAAACGAGATAGCGAGGACGAGCAGTGTGCTTGGTACGATCAGACCTGAGGTATACGAGATCACCAACATGCAGGTCGGCGTCGTCAGGGAGGACACCCGAGGGGGCTTTAGAACGTTCACTGTGGGGGTGGTTGGCAAGACGCTGCTCATGTTGGGTAGAGATGAGATCGGCATCTGACAGGGGGATCTGACTGTGCGTAAATTGATCCCGCTGGGTCCACATCTCACGTGCAGAGAGACCACGAGAACGTAGGCGGCTGTTCAGGCGAGCAGTCACGAGAGATAAGGTCAAGGGCGTGATCGTACCCCCTGAGGGTTCATGGCGGACAATCTCATCCTCCAGTTCGCGTATGGCCTTCTCTGCAACCGGATTCTTGTTTGGGTTCTTGGTATGGCCAAGTTCAATAGAAAGCCGAAGCTGACTGAGATGAGCATCATCGTGTAGTGCTGCGAACCCTGGGGCTGAATCAGTGCGTATGACAGCTGGTGGACCATCCAGCGGACGAAGACTGACGCATAGACGAATGAGGGCATCACGCAGGGTATCCCGATGTTCATCGTCAAGGAAGCATTGTGGCCGTGTAAGAAGTGACACACTCCCTGAGCACGAGGATCAGCTGTTTGGTACGTTTCAGGGCTTCGATTTCACATGGTAACCATGTACCCTGTCTACCACGGAGCTTGCAGCTGAAAAAACCGGCGACTTTAGGTTTACCCTGCCTGGTGACATACAACGTAGCACCGATACCGTGTTTTTTGACTGCACCATCTGTAACGATCCAAAGCTGGTCAGAAGGGCGGGGGAGCGTAATGGTACGATGAGATGCCAATGCATCTTGCGCTGCTTTGAACGCAGCATGGAGGTCATCCGTCCATGTGATACGATCACTGGACTGACCGCCTGCCACCACAGCATCAAGTGGAGTGAGGAGTGATGCGCACTGCGGAAGAACACGTGCAAGCATTTTGTATGCCCCGATAAAGGAGCGCATGTCTTTGACTGTAGTCGGAGGGGAACATGAAGCGAGAGCAGCAATGCGATGAGGACTAGCGCGCAGTGTCCCTTGTGACCAGATCCAGCCTAAGATCGTCGTGGATTGGGGACAAACGACTGTCTTAGCAGCAGAGAGATGCAAGCCAGACTGTCGGAGGGCATGTAGGACACGGGACCAATTTTGCAGAAGGTCCTCGGGGGTCTCACCACCACAGAATAAATCATCTGCGAGTTTGACGACCACGCCCTCAAGCAGCAAGTCACCAAGAACACGACACATGAGCTCTTCAAGGGCAGTCTCTGAACCAGGCATGCCCATAGCACAGCGAGTGTACACACGTACCCCACGGTAGGGCGTTGCTACGCCGCAATACTTCATTGAGTTCCTTGACAGGGGGATCTGGTAAAATGCATTTGTGATGTCTGTGGCAATGATGTGTTTCCACTGGCCGATTTTTCGAAGGGTGGAATCTACATCTGGCATGAGAGAGGCCTGCGGCTTGGCATACCGCCCAACGTCAGCAAAGGCGGTAACGAGGCGGAAGCCCCGTTTGGCCTTCTTGACCAGAAAGGATGGGTTGAGGTACTCGACAGAAATGCCCACATCTTCGGGGCGAGCAAACACACCCTGTTTTTCAAGTGTATCAAATTTCTCTTGAAGATCAACCAAGGAGCTGTGCGAGTACAGAGGTAGCCGACCTTTGCGCTGGGGCGGTTGAACAGGCCCCATGTTGACAACAGCTTCGAATGGGCCAGCAGCACCATTGTATCCACCGAAGGCAGGATCAAACACATCATCGAATTCAGCATGAAGGGACTGGAACTCATGACGAGTGTGGTCAGGGAGTGTACCACTAGGATCCACAGATACAGCATCAGAAAAGGCACCATGCCCATCAAGAGAGGTGTTCTTTGGAGGGGTACCACTAGGGATGGGCGGGGCCGAGTCGGATGGCAGTTTGGATGGAACAAACACGGGGCGTACCTGGCAGAAGTGTTCATTACGATGAACGATCTTTGGCTCCGGGGTGAGATTGGGAATGCGTACCTTGCCCGCGACGCTCAAGACCATACAGGGACTAGGCCATGTTGGATCAGAGGAGGTAGCGCCCTTCTGCTCTACATGGCGCGGCTCAAGGGCAAGTGTCTCATATGGCGACAATTCACCGGGGAGGGAGACCTCAACGAAATCACCAGGGAACAAGACTGTGGATCTTGCAGGGGCTCGTAGAACATGAGCACGACGCACGGCATGAGATGGAGTATCAAGTGGCTTGCGGGACCCATAAGGAATGACAATGTCATCACCGATGCGGACCTGACGTTTAGCGGGGCGGACCGAAACGTCATTTCGTTCCATGAATGGAGTGCCGGCAAGGACATCGACATCGAGATTGTCAATAACGAGGCCCTCGAAAACAAACTCCTTACCCTCACGGGTAAAGGTAAGCTTAGCTTCACCAACAACATCACGTGGGGAGTACCCATCAGCTTGGTGGGCAGACTGTGAAGTAGGAGTGATGGCCCCATGGAGGGACTGAACCACAGAGGACTTGATCATGTTGCCCGTGGCCCCACTATCAACTGTGACACGAATGACTTGATGACCACAAAATACATCAAAGTACGGAGATTGGCGAACCTGGACTCGCAGAGCAAGTGATGAGCTACTGTGATTGTCTGTGACCGGGTCAGTCTCTGACACGTGCACCTGTTCTACCTGACACAGATCATCAACACCATCAGCATCATCAACATCATCTTCACAATCAAAAATGTTTGCAACTTGGCGTGCCTTAGCAATAAAGCGCCTATCGTGCTCAGGAAGGTATGCGCATTCGCTGAGGTAGTGGTTGTCTGGACGGTGAGCTTATCGACAAAGCGGTCAGTACCTGCTGGTGCGCTGCGGAACACGGGTGCGGGATTGTGGATTACGCCGATTGCCTATCGCAGAAGGGCGTGGAGAACGCTGCTGAGGACGCTGAGCGAGTTGTGGGGGCGATGTCAGGGTGCGCATTGCACGGGAACTCTCTGAAGAGTGAATTTCATCCAGCAGGCTATGTAGGGCCTGTGAGATTTCAGGCTTTAATGAGGCTAAAGTCCTAGAGCGCAGCTTCGTCCCATATCGCCGCTTCACGAGACGGGGGAGATCAGAGTGTATTAATTGGAGCCAGTGGAGGACGATAAAATTCTCTAGCGTGGGGGTTAGCTCTTCATCCTCCTTTACACGGTCTCCATGGTGCGAGATACCACTAGAGACAGTGAGCAAGTTGTCTTCAACAAATGCAACCAACCTCTGGTAGAGGTCTTCCGGGCGCTCATCAGCCGCAAGCTTGATATCGCTGAAGTCTAGAAAGTGGGCGCCTGTGCTTTGGAACCCATAGTGTAGCCGTATTTTGCCCCAAATGTCATTTAGTGAAGTGGAGTTTTTCACAATAGAACTGCGAGAAGTGACTGGACAGAAATTGGCAATCTGCCCCAGCATAAGTTCTAGCATGCTAGCTTTCTGATGGGCTGTTTTTCTCGAGTCTGATGGGACTGAAGATGGGTCATCTGTAAAGCCCCGAAGGGGCTCAGATTTTGTTTTCTTAGCCCAAGAACAACCATCAGCGAGAAAAGGAGCAAAATTAGAATCGAGGGTTCTGTCTCCAATTCTCGTTTCATGCTTAGTTAGGCACCATTGCTAGGGCGCTCTCGGGGCCGAGGCCATCGTGAAAATGAATGGGTGGGACTACACCGAAACAACGAAATGAACCTATACCAACACGATAGAGTTGGTCAACTAGCGATACTTAGCTCAGATTGTCTCCCTGGGCAGGTGAAAAGATTTCCAATAGATAGGGCTGTTTCCGACGCTGCCACCACGACAAGAAGGAAGACACTAGTTGGGGTCCATTTAGGTAGAACAACCATATTATGCATTTATTTCGCCGAGGCCCGATCCGACCAAGAGGGGAATGGTGCAAGGACAGTACCCGGGGAGGCCGTACACTGATTGGTAACTATGCTAACTACACACTCGCCACAGATGGCGCTATGAGTCACCACATAATGTACCATCAACAATTAACACTAATCAAACAATACTGGCGCTAGTGTTTGTTTTGAGCTATTTCGATAGCTGAGCCTACATAAACAGCGTCAGTAGAGTGCGCGCCATACACACCAAACTCTTCAAATTCTGTGATTTGTGTACAGGTTGCGTCGATTATAGAAATGGAAACAAGGAAGTGCTTGCGACCAAACGGCACATTACTTGAATATGAGACCGTTCTGAAGCAAATAATTTTCACACAACAATAGATATATAATGTAATCTTAAATGAATCCCACAAGAATTGGAACAATCATCCCCCAGCATTCCCACTGATTCCCACTGATCAGTTACTAGCCATCCACTTTAACATTCGTTTCGACTGTGGAAATAATGTCCTTTCAGAGATCGTAAATAACGAGGTCTCCAAAGGAAATCGTTATCAGTGAATCCTTGATGGCATGAATCGTTGGGTAATTACCTTTAATGGTCTTTGCTTTTCAAGTATGGATGTGAACAGTGCACACACATTCTTGGCACCAGAAAATTGTTGTCGTTTACTAGCAGGAAACAGTAGATTTTACTCTGTTACTGCTGTTATATGTAGATATACTTTTCCTTTTCTTCGTGATTTTTTTCTCTTTTTTGTTCTTATTTCAATCATCGCTATATTTTACGCTGTTACTGAATCTATGTTTCGTTCTGTTATAATATATACATGCCCGGACTTGCAGAATAACAGCCGATGGCTGAGCAAGTTTCCTTTTTATTACCGTGTTGAAATAAAATGAAAATGAAAAAAAATGAAATGACTCTCACAAAATTCCATTTTTTTTTAAATTATCATATATTACTTGCCTGTAGTTTACTTCACGTGTCATGCACTTTGATTAGACAGAGTTGGATACAAGTGGCAAGCACTCTGAAAAGGAAAACATAGGTTTGTAACATTTCTTTAATACGTTTCTTAAATAATGGTGCCTTGTTACTTTCTAAAATTCAGGTTGCAGTTCCAATGAGTAGCTTGTTTTTACATTGCGTTATTATGCAGGGGATCATCCTACCTGAGACATAGGAAGCTGATGAATAAACGTGACGAAGTCCCATTGTACAAGCAAAACTTCATTGTCATAAGAGTGATTCCTAACAAGGGTGTTGATAAAGGGCACATCGTGATGAATGTTTGAACCTCTTAAATTTCCAGATGTCCATTTATTTGAATATAAGATAAAACCAGTTTTCTTTAATAGCTAAAATTCATTTCTGGTTACTTGTAATCTCATTTTTTAATTCATCTGTATCTGTTAATATTATGGTTCAATACTACACCAAGTGGCAATTAATGTCTTCCAAAGCTGGCATAACTCCCCTGAACAGATGGCTCAACTCTCTTCACACTGCAGTAATGTTAAACCAACAGACATTTTCTTTTATTTTTTTTATAAAGGTGTTTGAATTAAAGTTCATGGGTACAAGACAGCTTGTTATAAGAAAGGATAAGTGTAAAGGAAATGTTTCCACAGATGGAAAAAGTAGCTCACGAACTCTTTTGCAACTCCCCTTCTACATGGAGGATTGTTGGGGCATTGCCAGATGGTCATCTGACAGAGTCTGAGTAATCTTGTAATAACTTGTAATGTCGTGAAACCCTTGGTAATAACATTAAAACTGATCATCAATGGAATATTTGCTGATTTCAAGGATTGGCGAATATAATCACACTTAATGACATTTTCGCCAATTTCATTTACTCAGCATTGCCAGAAAGTGATCTTGCTCATATTAGTAACCCAAAATAAAAAAAGAAAAAAGAATATGTGACCGTGCACCACAAAACAAACAAAAAGTCGCACCCCTTGATTTTCCATATTTTCTAAAAGAGCTATCTTTTTTCTACATTATTTTCAAGTTTGGGATCATAACACGAATGGGAAAGTGTGTTTTCAGCAGTTTTTCTACAACCCCATTTTGGGGGAGAGTATGATCAGGTATGTATTAGAGGCCCCTTTTCATTTCCTGAAATCCTTTGTGCACTCTTCACTTTCAAGTCTAATAACTTTTGAAAGGATAATGCTACTGCTTTGAAAGTTGGCATTAATCACGGATATAATGTATTGATAGAACATGCTCGATTTCAGCCTAATCTAATAATCCCGTCATTGTTTTTGCTCCGGTGGTTGACATCCTGTGTTCTGTCCCTTTCATCTCAGCTAGCTCGGCGTGGTTAAAGATTAAAGGGACTGGGGAGGAGTGTTGGAACCCAAAATGCAAAAGTGCTATTTCATGAAGTGAAACAGGCAAAAACAAGGACCAATGCCTATGAAAGGACTAAGCAATGAAAAACAATCGATGAAAAATACGGCATTATGAAGATATCTATGATTTTTTGAAGAGCGTTACATGTAACGCTTGTCAAAATCACGGGGGGTCGGCTTAGAGGCTCTCCGTTCAAGTGTTGTTTTTGCCTCCCTCATTTGTCCGATTTTGGCACAGCGTTAATGTATTGCCTTCTCCTCGGCGAAAAGCAAGCCCAAGATATCGCCGCGATTCCGAGGCGAAACCCGGGTGCCTGTTCACTGGCTAGCGAGCGTTATCGGTGCATTTCCCGGGATCCGCCCGGCAGCTAGCTAGCACGGGTCCGCTTGAACTCTGATCTGCTGGCTGCGTATAAATACCATCCACACTAACAATGGAGCCGCAGGAGGAGAGCGAGAGATCTGTCTCCAAGAAGAGGAAGACCATGAAAACCAGTGACAGAGTATGGAGATGGTGACAGAAAAATAAAATGTAGAGTCCCAATTCCCCTCAAGACACTAGAAGATAAGGGGCTGAACGACAGAGATGTCATTTCACTTCGGCTGGATCGGTAATAAATTTGTGAAACTCGGAAGACCTCATAGAGTTCAGTGAGTAGGACCTATAACAACTGTTACAGTGTTACTGTTAGTGTTGTTAGTGTAACATTAATTGATAGAGATGCCACTTAGAGGATCTACACACACTATTGGCCTACTATTTAGTAATACTGATAGTAGGCCTAGATTAGTAATTTTGTTAGGTGTCCTATCCCCTATGCCACACCCTAACAATTTTCTATTAAACTAAAAGATATACTTATAGGCCTATCAGAGTTTGCCTGAAATATTTTACTCACATATGTGGAGAAAGGCTACGTGCAGATTCACAAAAAGGTGTATTCAGAATGCGATTGAGGTATGGTAGGTATCCTAGACCTATGTATTTTGAGACCCATAATTTAATGACATGAAAGTAGAATAGGGCAACGTAATCGAGAATACGGTAAAATAGGAATTCGCGTATCTACATGCAAAACACTTTCAGAGACTCCAACCCCAAGCACCTTCTGATCTGGAGATTCTCCCGCCCGAAACCCCTAGCAAACGGGAGACTCCAAGTTGATGTGTGCGAAGCGCGAAGTTCCTAGGGTTCTAGATGTTCTCTGGTGCTATCTAAGGCTTATTTTTTCAACATGCGATAGCAATAAGTAAGAAATCCTTTCCACCGGGAGACACAGAGCCAGGGCGGGAGAAATCAAGTCTCAAACGGGATCCGAGAACGGGAGATTTTGCAAAAATGGGCTTTCGGCGGGAGATCTCCCGTCGAAAACGGGAGAGTTGGAGTCTCTGCACTTTATTAGCGTGCCATTTCTTAATGTGAACAGCGATTTATGTGTAATTAATAGAGAAGCACATTTCAAAAAGGAGAAATGTTGAGCCAAATTTGGGATGTCATTCATAGGCAAAAAAATTTCCAGTTATGGTAACTATTCTTGCGGTCGGCTACACGTCATTTCCGGTTGACTGGAGTGAAAACAAACAGCTTGCAAGCACTAAGCCTGCATAATGCGCTTACTGCATGCTGTGCATGTGCGACGCGTATAATTTATGTGCAACTCTATGCAGACATGGGGACTTTTTTTTCATTATTCATTTTGTCATTTGTGCCATCATTCATGAGATATATGCATCATGTCTTGCCAGCAATATTCTAAAAATCTGGATCCTGTCGATCGATCGGTCCCGGTATTTTGCCAAGTTCAAGGCAGCCGGACTGGACCTGTGCCCGTTTGAAATCGCGGCAGGACTCTGGATCAACGACCCGAAAAAATGGCCAGATGTGCAGTAGAACCTCTTTGAGTAGGCCCTACCCCGATATCTACGCTTATACTTAGTACCTCATAGAAACTTCAGGTAGGTCTGTAGGCCTAACGTTAGTACTGTTGTACTTAGGGTAGGGCCTAATTTAGGGTAGGCCTATAGGGCCTAATCCTGCCGCCCGCACAGCTACTAGTACAGCTTGCGCTAGCGCTATGCTCGCGGGGCGCTCCGGGAGAAAACACGTACAGCGTTTCCCCAATACCACTCCAGGCTCGCGCGACTACAGACTATGGTTTGTTTTCACTCCACCGCTATCCATGACCACGTGACACGCAAAATACCCGGATGTCCGACCATGAGAATACACAGCCCAGTCGCTGTACGTACGTAGCGACAGGATTCGCACAGTGTACTTACAGCGTGTGGTCGGGCTACAGCTATAAAATGGCAGAGAAAAAGGGCCTCGGACTAGGAGTGGTAGACGCTGTAAGTACGCTGTGCGAATCCTGTCGCTATGTACATGTACCTACGTACAGCAACTGGGCTGTGTATAGTTACCATAACTGGAAATTTTTTTGCCTATATGAATGACATCCCAAATTTGGCTCAACATTTCTCCTTTTTGAAATGTGCTTCTCTATTACACATAAATCGCTGTTCACAGTAAGAAATGGCACGCTATTTGTGTTTTGCATGAAAATATGCGAATTCCTATTTTACCGTATTCTGGATTATGTTGCCCTATTCTACTTTCATGTCAAATTATGGGTCTCAAAATGCCGAAATAAGAAAGTTACCACACTCATCAGAACTGACGTTTGTTACAAATTGGCGATAGGCGAGAAATCCAATTTTACGAAACGACACTGAATGAATGAAAGTGTCAGCGAATCTGGTAACTCGGTTTTTACAAAATACTTTGTGGAGACTCAACTGTGTATATGTTGTCATCACAGCTATGATCGGACCAAAAACGTGAATTCACATGTTTGGTAAGGTACCTTGTTATTGTCTCCGGTACACATGGCATTGCAAAAATGTTGATTGAAGTGTATCTACTGTGCGTACATACATAAGTGGCTAATGGCGTATATGCATTGTAGCGCAGTTCACTCAGTCTCTATAGTGTAGTGGTTAATGGTGTATGCCTTGTAGCACAGTAGGTGCTAATTGTTGAGAAAGGTCTGTCAGATATTATTGTGGGTATCTTTTGTAGGGCAACAGCCAGCATCGCATTAAAGGACCATCCTGACTAGGCAGCTCAGTGAAGCCAGTGACAGCCCCTCTGGTCAGTTGAGACCAGCCCTCCCAGCTACCAAGCTTGATGAAGCCAGTGAAATTCCCTCTCGTCAGTTTTGACCAGCTACCCAGCTCGGTGAAGCCAGTGACATCCCCTCTCATCAATTGAGACCAGCCCTCCTAGCTAACCAGCTTGATGAAGCCAGTGACATTCCCTCTCGTCAGTTTCGACCAGCTACAATGTAGCCTATACCCGGCTTGGTGAAGCCAGTGATGTCCCCTCTCATCAGTCGAGACCAGCCCTCCCAGCTTGATGAAGCCAGTGACATCCCCTCTTGCCCATTGAGACCAGCCCTTCCGTCGGTACAAAAGGTTTGTACAAACTAACTTCAATTACATGGTACTATTTTAATACACCTAGATCCAACAACTGTTTTGAACCTGCAAATGAAAGTTAATGTTGATATTTAGTACCGGTACACAAAACATCAATAAATTGTTAGATAACTCTGTGTTCTCAAACGATGCTGTTCTTATTCTTGCTGTAATTTAACTTATAACATTTTTTTTTTTTAAACCCAAAGCTGTGGTAATGGTTAATAAGATTATGGTTGTCTTGATCATTACTTTTAGGGTTACAAGTTACATAGTTTGTACATTGCAGCCACATATAGGCCTACTATATGATTGTATGTGGAATTATACAGACCCCCAAATCCCTTGCATGTGGCTGGATTGAAAGACATCATAGGCCCGATATGAGGTTGTATACACAACATATAAATAAATAGGGCCTACTTTGTAGATGGGTAATTCCATGAAGTTGGGGCAGTGTCCATGTATGTAGCATCGTGATATTGACAAAATACATGTCAGCATAACTCAATATCAATTATGCTTTACATTTATTGTTTGTAGGCTTTACATTTGCATTGAGGCCACACATTTTCCTGGAAATTTTGTGCCATTCAGACTCAATTTTAATGAAGTTATTAAACAATACTATGTAACACTGTGTCCTGGAGCATCGTGACGTGTCCACGTAGCATCGTGATATTTTAAAATTTGGTCCAAAGAGACAAATTATGGCAATGAGCTTGACCAAAATTTGATGCAATATGCATATTTACAAGGTATGAATAAGATAGCTCAATATCTCAAATTTCCTGTACACAGTTTCAATTTTAAAAGAAAATTTAAATACAAGATGTATCACGATGCTATGCGATGTCCTTTTTTGTGTAAAACTGTGGAAAGGAGAATTAAGATATTTAGCTATCTGACTAATCTAGTAATTATGCATATTATATCAAATTTTGGTCAAGCTAATTGCCTTAATTTGTCTTTTAGGACCAAATGTTTACTATCACGATGCTACATGGACACGTCACGATGCTACAGGACACCATTACATATCGTTTTAATAATTTCATCAAAATTGAGTCGGAATGGCACAAAATTTCCAGGAAAATGTATGGTCTCAATACAACTGCAAAGCCTATAAACAATACATGTATAGCATAATTAGTATTGAGTTATGCTAAAATGTCACACTTCGTGCCCCAACTTCACAGAATTACCCAGATGCACAATGAGAGGCTGAGGTCATCCCGACGTCATGTGCAGTGTCAACTCATCAAAAATTTGGCTAGGGTCTCTGTAGGTCTTATTTCCCTTTTTGCTATTTAAGTTCTACAGTAGACAGTCTATTTCTAACATATTTCATGGAGTTTTCTCTGTTGCATGTATGTGAGCACTACAAGATAAAGCTACCTGGTAGACTCTACACTGAAATACATGGGATAGCAAGTTCTGTGACTAAATTTACAGATTGGTGAAGAACTAACGGGACTATCCTAATTGTAAGTCAGTGTTAATGCCTTTCATTGTGTCTGATATACAGATGAACTCCAGTCCAGATGCCCCTGTGAAATGGAAAAAGGACAAGTTCATGAATGCTGTTGCCTTCTCCAATTAGTTGTGGAGGAAAATGCTACTCTGAGGAAAGGACTTGGGTCAAATTGAAGTGGATCAAAACCTGGTGAGAGTGCTGACAGATATTGATTTTATCAGAGCCTGGGCAGATGTAAGGAGATAACAGGTTACTGTAAAAGTGGATATTTTAGCGCAACTAATTTTTTGCGGTCGGCGGGGTAAGACGAGTTTCGCATGTTTATAGTTCCGCGGAATCAAGACATCAACTACTTGAACAAATGGCAAGCAAAAATATTCGCATGCTTTTATTTTCGCGCTAGTTTCGGCTTACGCGAAATGCGTGAAAATTTCAACCAACACCGCAAGAAATTTCCACTTTAACAGTAGATGATGAAGACGTCCCTTTGGCATGCATATTAGGGAATTTTTATGTAAATGTCATAAATAAAATGAGCTATTTTCATTGGACTTTCAGCATATAACATAATTGCTTTCATCAGTACTAAACTTGTCATTGCTTGAATGATAGTCTTTAAAGAGAATATTTACTATGTGTATTACTGAATAGTTAATTGAGTCTATATGAGTAGTAAAATAATTTTTCATTGTAAATGTGTAGTAGTTACTTTATTACCAACATTCAGTCATTAGATGAGAGATCAATAGAATGTGCTTGTTGGCCTCTATTGCAGTGGAACAGCTAGCATCACATCCAAGTGCCATCACAGATATCCAGGTTGTTGAAGCCAGTGACACCCCCTCTCGCCAAATAAGACTGCCTCTTCTAGGCTACGCAGCTCGGTGAGACCTGTGACGTCCATCTCGCCAGTGGAAACCAGCCCTCTCTGCCACCAAGCTCAGTGAATCCAGTGACATCCCCTCTCATCAATCAGAACCAGCCCTCCCAACTACTTAGCTCCATGAAGCCAGTGACATCCCCTCTCATGTTCTTCTTTGTGGCTGGCAAATGTTTGAAAACTGAACTTGGATGACTTCAATATCATAATTATGTTGAGTGCATTCAAGTGATGGCAATGATAATAGCTCTGACACCAGTTCTTCCTGTAGGCCTACTGTCAATTTATGCCTTCATTGTGTATTATAGCAAAAGACATGTTAGTAATGAAAAAGCTGCACCTTTGTACCAGGATTGGTGGGGATTCTGATAAATGCACATTGAACATGAATAACATCAATTCCAATCATAGACTACATTCATGTGATGGCAGTGATAACTGATATGACACTACATTTATATCTCTGAACTCTCTATTTCTGTCTTTCCTGTGAGGTAACAACAAACATGTTAGTACTCAAATGTGTGAATCAGAATGAAACAGTGAATTGATTGCCTGGAAAATTTGTTCTTGCCCCATGTAGCAAGTAGGGAAAATAAATCCTATAAACTCCTAAACTGCATGTGCGTTAAACTGTTACTGGAAACTGAAAGGGCTGCAATATCCAGGCACAAAGTGTTTTGTCCTTTTTTTTTTTCATTTGGTCTTTTTCCCCCCTGTGTTTCCCAGGTGTTTCAGAGGTGAAAAACTACAATTACTCCGTTACGATAAAATATTGCATCAGTGTTTTAAAGTGAACTTAAGTAGGGCTGTCATGCACAACAGTGTACATCTTTGAAGGGCCTTTCACACATTTCATTATTGCTCTAATTATTATTATTATTACTACTACTACTATTGTTGTTGTTGCTAATTTTTTATTACTATCATCATCTTCATAATGATTATTATCCTCATCATTTATGTGATCACTGATATCATGCCATGTGTTACATTCAAGTGGCACAGCAGGTCCTACACAGTAGCATTGTCCATCAGCATTTTGGAAGACACTTTTTCAGCACAAAATTTTGTGATAACTCTATCAAATCACATTATTATGAGGACAATATTTTTGTGGTAAATGGAGTTTGTGCCCTTGTAATATTCATTGCATCTATATTTTGTGGCCAAAAAAAAAAAAAGTATGAATTTTGATAAACAAATGTGTTGGAAGTGCTTCAAACAAGATGTTCAGTTTTCATTCACATAGATATAAAAATACATTGTAATATACATTTTGGTAGGTCCCTACATGATGTTCTACTGATATAATTGTATATGCTCAAACCCTAAACCAATTGTGTTTTGACAATGCAATATGTAGAAGGTCTCCACACTGAAATAGTATAGTGTTCTTTGTACTTGAAGTCATTAACCCTGTGACATTGATTCTTGGACTTTCACTTCAATATTTTTTCCCTGCAAATGTGCAAGTTATTTGAAAGTGGTTGCATTTGTAAGGTTCTTTAATTTACATGTTATAGTATTATTATCATAATTGTTCAATATGATAGGAGTATAATGTGTAGATGCCCAAATTGACTACTGACAGAATGCTGAGCAGTTTCTTTTTTCTTTTTTTTTCTGCAAATGATTACCTTACCTGTGTCAATTGGCAATCTTTGCTTTACAACTACATCTGTATTTCTATTATGACATTTTATATTTAAAAGATATAGGCCTACATGCAAGTAGCCAGCACAGATTTATCTCTACATTGTATATCACATCACATTACTGTGAGAGCAGTTTCTAAATACATGTAGCACATTTGCAATTAGAACCTGTGCTCATGATGCAACACCAAATGCAAATATACATGCAAAGATAAAAGAAAATGTAAGGTCAGTGTACCCTGGTACACACAACTTCTAATGTAGGTCCCATGTACACATGCAATTTAAATTTGTATTTATGCATGGTAGTTAACGTAAGTGTAGGGATTTATTTTGAACCTTTTATTATAAGTGTATCCCCCCTTCTGTTATTACAGGTACCACCCCTCTACACATAAATACGTCAACCCACACATACAGTAGTACCGGTATTCACATCCACAGGCATCCACACACCCCACCTACAATTGTATCACAGACACACCACATATCACATGACATTTTCCACTCTTTCACTTCTCACCCATTGTTCCCTGTAATGCTGAAATCATGCCTAAATCACCCAAGCCTGCACATCATTTACATATTATTATGAATATTTAGTTTTAACCTTTGTTTCTTTATTTGCATGTTCTGTTATGTTGATTTTGTGTATGCATGAATATTTATGTAACAACCCACATTTACATGTAAACCCATGCCAAATTATGTGAAGAATAAACTGGCTACAAGTTAGTTAGCCAGGGGACTCCTTCCAAGTAACACATGTGTGCTGCCCTAGTTTGCTTTTAGTGTGATGAGTGTTAGAGAGCTAAGTGAACCCTAGCCCTACATAAGTAATGTGTTAGATTTAAATTCACTGAAATATCACAACAAGATATTACCTGTGTATACAGGCCTAATTGTTAAGCATCAATTTACCAATGAGAAAAAAAATGTGTTTGGATGATAGAAACCTAATCAGGGTTCTAGATAAAAACTGAGTGAATGTTGTTGACCTATGTGGAAATAATTGACTTGAACAGATTATTCCTTGTGTCTTGATTTTCTCCTTGTATAGGTGAACAAAACATTGCATCATGCATGGTTGCATTGTACAATGTGTATGATAAATAAGAAAATGTATAAGATAGCCTCAGAAATTGTTGGATTGGTTATTAGACTATTACAGGTATCACATTATTCAGTCTAGAAGACTGAAAATGATCTGATTCCCAACATTTTTGTGTGTATCTGTGAAATAATTCCAATTAACCCTATTTATACAGAAAATAGGTAGGCCTAAGCCATACCAATGACCAACTTTCTAACCTAGTATGTGCATGTGTCAATTGTGAAGAAAATCATCCACAATAAATGTTACAACTATTAAAGTCACATGAAATTACGAATACATGACAAGTTGTACCGGTAATAAAAATGAACTATTGGTTAGTTCCAATGCAAGTTTAGATATAACATTGTACCGGATACTTCGAATTCTCTGGCCTACTCGGAGTTTGTGTTTCAAATCTTTGAAGAAAAAAAAAATGGGTTTGCCATGAAGATTGCATTGAATTGCATGTACATGTAATAACACAACCCGTTTGTGTTTCATGTAATAATTACATGCATAAATTGTAAATTATTGTAAATTGAGATTTCGTTGATTTTTTTTTTTTTTTTCTACGTAGCCCGACCAGACGCCGTGCGAAGCACGGCAGTTACTGCGTACATGGTACCGACCTAGCGCTGGGCCGGCTGTGTCCGTCCTTACCCGGAAAAGTTTCTATGTACGTACACGCACAGCCCAGTCGCTGTACATAGCATAGCCCGCCCGGCGTCTGGTCGGGCTACGTATTACTGTACCGCATTCACCTATCCCGCTTTCGGTATACTTCTCAACGAAGAATCTTGTAATAAATGGAGTTTGATGGCTTTTAGGATACGTAGCCTACCGAGTCTTCCGACGATAGAACTAGCTCTCATAATATCTTGGAAGAAGGACATGTGAATCGGGAAAGGAGGAGTCCTTTGATTTTAGGTTAGCGCTCTCATCAAATGAAAACACGCAAGATCATACAGCAGCTCGAGCTTAGAAGCACTAGCACTGGGGGGCGTTTCATCAACGAGTTCGTCGGAGGTTTTCACCGACAAATTTGCTATCAGCCAATCAGATGCAAGGATTTCAGTAGCTCCTTGCGTCTGATTGGCTGATAGCAAATTTGTCGGTGAAAACCTCCGACGAACTCGTTGATGAAACGCCCCCCTGGACACTGTGTATGATGATGCGAGTTATGGCAAGTGAAGTGCGGCCAGCGCTCGCCGCGCCCATAGGCACAGCCAGCCGTAGAGCTAGCCACAATTGCTCTACGTATAACTACTAGTAGTTCCGCAGCTCACTCGGCATGTTGGCTTGATTTCGCTGTAAGTTGGCTTGATGTTCGCAGTCAACAAGCAGTATTCCGCAATTCAAATACGTATCGCCATCGTATCTAAGGGTCTTTTTCCAGAAAAGTATGTTTTGTTTTTCGCTTTTTAAAACATTTGAGAAGATTCCGATTTCCAAGATATTTTCACACATGTTAAGTTACATATCTACCTTTCATTTTATACCCAAAGCACCTTCTCTTTCGCATGTTTTGCACAACCGAACACTCATCCCCAGTCCCTTTAAGCGCTTGAATGGACCCTATTCTTCAGAGCCTCTTTTCTCTGTTCACACTTTTCCAGAGTGTCTGCTTTCTTTCCAGTATTTAGATAGGTTAGGGGAGTCCATTTGAATTGAGTTATACATCAACTTAAAGCTTAGAGTCTGCTCTTTCAGAATCTGCCCTTAACTAAAAATCAATGTTTGGCGATTTTTTTGTTCGTTTTGTGGTGCAGGGTCACATGTATATATATAAACCCTTCAAAAAGGTTTGGAAATCTAACTTCAGTTGTAAATTTCTCCACTTTGTAAGCACTATATAATACATGCTTGATATCAGTGGAAAGAGTATTAAATTTTCTTTAAAATGGTATCCTCATTATGATCATGCTATTAAGTAAAGAACTGTAATCAAAAGTGTCTGATAAGGTCTGCATTGAAAAGTTGCAAAACGAACAAGAACTGTCCTTATGATTGAGAATGAGAGTAGATAAAGAGCATGTTCTTTTGTGTTATGTCTTTTGTTATCATGCTATGCACGGCATGAGGGTAAAGACAGAGAGACAGGCAGAACAGATAAAAGTATGAAATGTTTTAGTTCTGATAAGTGTAGATATAATGTTGATCAAACCTTGAAATGTAAATCTTTGAATGTGAGAAGTGTTGTTAATAAGATGGAAGAATTACAGGCAATCATAGAAATTGAAAATCCCGATGTTATGTTTTGTACTGAGACGCACTTGGGGTGTGACGTTATATCAGCTGAGATTTTTCCACAAAATTACAGCGTGTTAAGGAAAGATAGAAATAGACATGGTGGTGGTGTACTTATTGCTCATAAGCAAGAGATATGTGTAACGCATCGCCAAGATTTAGAAACAAATTGTGAAATACTCTGGTGTGAAATGTCTTCTCCAAATAAGAAATCGTTGTTTTTAGGTGTATTCTACAGACCACCAAATAGTTGTATGATCAATATGTATGAATTAGAAAAATCTCTGTCACATATAACCGAAAATGGTAAGAGAAATAAGCAAATTATTCTGACAGGAGATTTTAATCTCCCACAGTTAAAGTGGTCAGACGGGTTTGTTACTGATTTGGACAATTCTCAGTTGACTGATCAAATGTTACATATAATAGAAATGAATTCTTTTTATCAACACATCTCGGAACCAACCAGAATTACAATAACATCTAGTAATACACTAGATTTGTTATTTTCAACTGATCCAACTATGATAAGTGATGTGAAAATTATTTCAGGTATAAGTGATCATGATGCTATTGTTTTTAAGATTCTTTGTAACACACAGATAATGAATCAGAATCGTAGGATGATTTATCTTTACTCAAGAGCTAACTTTGATTCTTATAGAAATGATCTGTTACAATCGCAAATGCACGGTAAATCATGTAATGACATTGAGTCCGATTGGAAAATATGGAAGAGTAGTCTACTAGATGCAGTTGAGAAAAACATACCTAAACGCAATGTAACTATTGGTTCTTACGTACCATGATTGATAAAGAAGTGAAGAAAATACTTAAAAAACGTAAGAAGTTATATGATATTGCTAAAACAACGAACGCTAAGAATGACCGTGAAAAATTTTCACAAATAAGACGGGAAGCTAAGAAATTGTTGAAACAAAAATATAAGAATTATATGTGTAATACCTTATGTGAGGATATAAAGCAAAATCCGAAAAGATTTTGGAAGTTTGTTAAATCAAAGAAGATTGAACAAAAGACGATATCATCTTTGGTAGTAAACGGAACTCACGTAACAGATGACAAAATGATTGCACATATTTTAAATACACAGTTTCAGTTTACATTCAATGATTCCCAGTTTACTCATCCCCGACTGAACGATTTGTTTTCTTGTGTTCCAGTCATGGAAAATATTGTTTGTGATGTCGCTGAAGTGCGTAAATTATTACAGAATATTGATGTCAGTAAATCCCAAGGACCAGACGGCTTGCCAGCAAAAATATTGAAAGAAGGGTCTGAACAATTAGCCAGTTCCTTATGTAAATTATTCAATGAATCTTTGTCCTCGGGAAAGCTGCCCGTTGACTGGCGAAGAGCTAACATTTGCCCTATATTTAAGAAAGGTGAGAAAAACGACCCAAATAATTATCGTCCAATTTCTATGACTTCTATTGTGTGCAAATTACTTGAAAAGATTGTATGTCGTCGACTTGTTAATCACCTGTCAGTGAACAATATATTGTGTGACGGTCAGCACGGTTTCCGTGAAAAGCGCTCATGTGAGACACAATTGATCGAAGCTATTCACGATTGGTCAAGTGCGATGGACTCAGGCTCCCAAGTGGATATCGTCTTTTTAGATTTCGCCAAGGCGTTTGATAGTGTTCCGCACAGTCTTTTAGAAATTAAATTACAAAGGTACGGTGTAGTAAACTCCAATTTGAAATGGATCATGAATTTTCTAGAACATAGAGAGCAGAGGGTTGTGCTCAACGGGGAATGTGCCGACTGGGTTGATGTTAAGTCTGGTGTCCCGCAGGGAACCATCCTTGGTCCGATTTTGTTTTTATGTTTCATAAATGATATTACTAATGATATATCTTCCAATATTCGTCTTTATGCAGACGATTGCATTTTGTATAGGTGTATTAATTCACTTGAAGACTGTGACGATTTACAAGGAGATCTTGATGCTTTGGGTAAATGGTCTAAGACATGGCATCTTGACTTTAATGTTAATAAATGTAAGATTATGAAAATGTCACGGAAAAGAACAAAATATGATTATGATTATGTTTTATGTGAAAAGAAATTAAGTATAACTCATTCAGAAAAATATCTAGGAATAATTATCAATGAAACACTCAACTGGAACGATCATTGTAATGAAACGTATGTTAAATGTAATAAAATTATTGGTGTCATAAAAAGGAATTTTTTACATTGTCCCTCACATGTTTTAATCAGTTTATATAATTCTCTTATACGTCCATGTTTAGAATATTGTGCTGCTGCATGGGATCCATACAGATTATCTCACATTAACATACTTGAGCGTGTTCAGAAGAGGTTTGTTAGATTATTGTTTCGTGACTGGGAAACAGGTTATGATACGTTGTTGCAAAAGATACATTTCTCGAAATTAATTACAAGACGTAAGTATTTCAGACTTATAATGTTTTACAAAATGATAAATGATATAGTGAATACTGGACAACAAAGAATTACACGAGAGAACAGATTTGGTAGAAATGATCATAATAAGAAAGTATATATCCCGTTTGCAAGAACTGATTATTTCAAATGTTCTTTTTATCTCAAGACTTCACAAGAATGGAATTCATTGCCAAGTAACATTGTAGCCAGTACATCTCTTTCTCGCTTTAAATATTTATTAAGACAGTTTTTATGTATGTGAATTCATCCTACAATGTATCATGTATATCATATAAGTCTCATTTGATGAATTTTAACCTTACTCTGTCCGGTGCAATATTAATGTGCATATACTATGATATAGACTTTTTTTTTAATGTATTCGTCCATGTTTTAATATTCCGCTAGTATACCCTGCAATATGGTTTGTTGTCTTAGATGATTATTCCTCTCTTGCGATATCACTTATTTACATTTTATCCTGGTTACCCATTTTTTGTGCAATATATTGCTGTTCAGAAGGCCAGAGTTTGATTTCATTGTCATTTTACAATAACTGTATTATATTTGTACCTATATGTATTTAGATTTTTGTATTTCAATGTTCCAATCATAATTTTTAATTTGTTTAATTTTGTGATGATGTACTCCAGGGGTGCAGACATGCATGGGTATTCGTACCTTTTTTTGCACCCCTAGACATGTTGTTTTTGATTTGTCTGAATAAATACAATACAATAAAATACAATACAACTGGTCAGCAATGAAGGCAAATGTCAATAGACATCTTAACTTCACATTCAAGTCTTCAGTGGTGGCATGCCAGGCAATTTTGATAGCGCATCAAGTTTTATGGTTGTATATCATGCCAGTTGTAAGCAATGTTCAAAAACTCCGCGCCATAGGGCAAATCGAAGCTGAGATGCTTCAAAAAGATGACAACGCAAAACCACATAGAGCGAGACATGTGCGCAACTTTCTCGAGAGAGAGAGAGAGGGCATCATTAGAAATTGACTGGCCTTCATGCAGCCCCGACCTCAACCCCATAGAACATTTTTGGGATCAGCTTGGTCAAGCTGTGGGGAAGAGGGTCACAAATGCAACGACATAGGCAGGACTCCGCCAGATACTGGTTGACACCAGGGAGATGAGACATTTGTTCCCAAGAAATCTTATAGTACATGGACATGTAAATGCACTGATACAGGTAATAGGCCAACAGCTAGGGCCTCTACCTTGTATGCTAGCTGCAAAATTCAAAATGTGACCATGCAACCAGTTCACTGCACATCACAATGCACCAGTGTTGTTTGCAGGCACAGCAATGGTTAGTTCTTGCAGCCTACCCGTCCACCAGTACCACCCACCAGTACCACCTGGAGTAATCCAGCTTCTGGCCAGGGAGGGGTGAGACCCACCAGCCTGTTGACAAGGATTGCGCATGTGCACTGTGCGGCCAAGCGGCAGTAATCTATAGTGGATAGTCAGAGAGCTAGCGACCACTCAATTTACCCCATCAAGCCCAAAAGGTTTGACCCCTGAGAGTTGTTGGGACCACCTTCGTAAATGCGCGTCAGCCTGGTCCCGGATAGTCTGGGCTCCGTCCCCTTTTCCTTGGTGCGATAAACCAAGAGAGGGCGCAAATTTTCTGATAGCGATAATCGAGAGACTGCGCGCCCAACCCTCGGGTATCGCAGTTCTCGGCGTATCGCAATCCTCGGGTGTCACGCCCTCATACGGCTTGTCGCGTACACTGAATCACCCCTACGAGTAAAAAGAGTCCAGAAGCTAGACTAGGTCCCGGAAGGCGGATTCCGCCCCCAGGGACCCCCCGAAAAGGGCCCTTAGCGGGTGTAATTTACCCCATGGAGCCCACGAACCAAACTTGGTCTAAAAGAATGTCCTATGGGTGTATATCATAAAAATATAAAAACTGACAAAATATCTGGTCGGGAAAGGGGTTGCCAGACCGCTAGTTTGTATGCACGAACCCTTGTTGGTCTGCGTCAAGACTACACTTTCCCATAGGTCCTGTACTGTAGCGTCTCCCAACAGTCGCAGGGGCAATGCCAGTTGAGTGCATGTGGTAGTCTTGGCGCAGACTCTGTTACTCCCAACAAGGGTTTGTACCCGCAAACTACCTGGTATACCCTGGGACCCAGGGTAGTTTGCAGGCAGAAATTGACCAGACACATTAGAACACACACCCACACACACACACACACCCACACACATACACACAAACACACACACACACACACACACGCACGCACATGCGCTCACACGTTCCTCTATGTAAATACAGTACACAAAACATGTCACATAAGTTCTACGGCCATGATACCTAGCACACTATGATGTCAGACCTATAAGAAGTTTATACCTTTTGATTATTTGAATGGATGCTATCAATGGACATTTCAGCAGGAACACTTAAGAGAATTTAAAATTTGTGTGAAATTGTGTCATGTTTTGCTGGCCCCACTGTCTCCCTATCCTTTATTATGCATTCACCGACCTTATGAGACACAAATGGAGTTTTTCAGAAAATGCTGAAATAAACCTTTCATTTTGAGTACACTTTCAGTTTCAGGCCAACCACAGAAGCACTAAATGCCAATTGTATAACACATTGAAGTAAACGATATCATCATCAGAGCATTGAACATAACTAATAAAGTTAATGTTGATAACAGAATGACAGATACAACTTTCTCACTTTTTAATAATAATAATAATAATAATAATAATAATAATAATAATAATAGACATTTATAGAGCGCCTTTTCCACTGGATGCAAAGCGCTATGACATGTCATCCCTGGTCGCCATAAGAGATAAAATATATACAAAATATCAGGCAGTGACAGTATAAGTCCAGTGCACATAGAGGGACATCAAAATAAATAAGTCTTCAAGTTTTGTTTGAAATGATCGAGTGTGGGTGAAGATTTGAGAAGAGGAGGGAGCTTATTCCACAGCCTAGGAGCACAAGAAGAGAAAGCTGCATCTCCGGCTAGTTTTTTTCGTGTGTGGTTGTGTAAAGATAACGGATGATGAAAGACGAGTGCGCCTAGAGCGAGAGTGTCGTACCAGACACTCCTCAATGTACTCTGGAGCTCTTTTGTTGACTACTTTGTAGACCAGCAGGAGAAGCTTGAAGGATATTCTTGCTTTGATTGGCAGCCAGTGGAGTTGACGTATAAGAGGAGTGGCATGAGAACGTGAACGAACATGGTACACTAGTCTAGAGGCAGCATTCTGAACTCTCTGTAAGCGATCCGCATCAGCCTGACTGATTCCGCCAAGAAGAGCATTACAGTAGTCAAGTCGCGATAAGACCAATGCACGGACTGCTGCGTGACAAGTAGAAGCATCAATAAATTTTCTGATCCTCCACAGATTTCTGATGTAGTAGTTAGCTAACTTACAGATCTGTGAGTAAACCTGCATGCTCATCTTTGCATCAGAGGAAAAGATAACTCCAAGATTGCGCACATGATCAGATGGAGAGATGAGAATTGTACCAAGAGCAAGTTTGATGTCCTGTACAAGCTTAAAGGACAAGTTCACCTTCATAAACATAAGGATTGAGAGAATGTAGCAATATTAGTAGAACACATCATTGAAAGTTTGAGGAAAATCAGACAATCCGTTCAAAAGTTATGAATTTTTGAAGTTGTGCAGTAACCGCTGGATGAGAAGACTACTGCAGTGTATGAATAACTTAGATGTCACATGCGTACAGCAATATAAGGAAAATATAAAGAGAATTTCACAAAATTCAATCTTTTGAAAAAAGCACACATTCCCCTGACTCGTTACCGACAAATGTTATGGGTAATATTATTCCCCCTGCCTTTAGAAAGAGGCAAGTCAAGTGCTCTTTTATTTTGCGAATAAAGTGAAAATATGTTGAATTTTCTTTTACATTTTCTTTATACTGTTGTACGCATATGACTCACAAGCTGTAGTAGTCTCCTCATCCAGCGGTTCCAACACAAAAATTTTCAAAATTCATAACTTTTGCATCGATTGTCCAATTTTCCTCAAACCTTCACTGATGTGTTCTACTAATATTGTTGCATTCTCTCAATCCATATGTTTATGAAGGTGAACTTGTCCTTTAAAGGCAGCCGATCGCCATCCCTATAATGGTACGTAAACTCCGAACGACCGAAGTTTGTGTAATGCTACCACTGAGACAAATTTTAGTGTATGTGTGTGCGTGTGTGTGTACGCATCATACACAAACATTGTCACCGCGAGCTGCGGTGATTGGAGGAGAGAGGCCAGAAGACGCTGCTGCGTGTGTGTGTGTGTGTGTGTGTGTACGTGTGTGTGTACGCATCATACACAAATATTGTCACCGCGAGTTGCGGTGATTGGAGGAGAGAGGCCAGAAGACGCGTGGCTCTTTTGGCCTCTCTTCATGCGCATGCGCACTGAGAGTGTGCGTCCATTCGGAAGCTCTCGGGGCTCGCTGGTACAGCCATTTTGGGTTAGGAGATGAGCACAGGGAGCTCTCTTGTAGCCTACCGTATTTTCGATGACCCATTGAGCCAGCGCTATTCTCATTCGGGGGTCACTACATTTGATACAGAATGGGGGAGGCAGCGTGTTGCGTTCGTCTCCGTGCCGCACAAACCACTCGCCACGACTGAGTTGGCGTTGGGAGGCGAGAACAAGAAACTCTGTTTTCTCTTCATTCTTCTTCATCTTGCATTTAAAGTGCAAATATCAAGTCTCAATCCTTACATGATTCTTTTGAAAACCTCAAAATTATAACTTTTTTAGTTTTTGGCTGATAAAAATCACTCTTTATGTATAAAAAAAACAGAAATTATATCCATCCATGCTCACACTCAGTAGTACATGTCATCTAAATTGTTGTGGACAAATATCTGCATAATGATATCTATAAGAGTAATGAACATAATTATGATGTTCTACATAAACTGTGTACATGTATTGCTGAACTTCCTTGAAACATCAAATAACAAGGTTCACAATAGAATGCTTATTTCAGCACTTTTGTCAACTTCTTGTTTCTGAAGATACTCTGTATAACTTTAGTTCCCGGACCTAAACAAAGAAAACTCAAATTATGGTGTCACATACTGCAAAGACTGCCATTGACCCTGGCCGGTACACAACACGTTGAAACATTGACTATTATTATGGTAGCATGCAGGCCGAGGGTGTGAACTTGATCTAGTGTTCTCTTTACATCAGCACTTTTGTCAACTCCTTATTTCTGGAGACACATTATCTTCAGTTCCCCAGCCCCACACAAACAAAACTCAACCTGTGGTGTCACATGTCATGCAAACATAGCTTATGATTACTATTAGCCCTGGACAATATACACACAAAGTTGAAATGCTAGCTTCACTTCTTTTCTTTAACTATAGCATGCATGCCGAGAGCATCTCCATGACTGTTCTTTGTGTTCTCTCTTATATCAGCGCTTTTTTCAACTCCTCATTTATGAGATATTTTGTCTACCCCCCCCCCCCCAAAAAAAAAAAAAAAAACCACCCACATTTCAGGGTGTCATAATTATATTATATACAGTTACAATGTAGTTCATGCTTATGATTTAGTTGCCATTAACCCTGGCAATTACACATCAAGTCATGCATCATACTGTATGGTAGACAACAAAAAGTTTGTTTCAGCATTTTTTGAAAAACTATTTGTGGCATATACATACATATGGATACATAATACACTGTATAGGATAAGCAGCTTGTGTGGCCAGTAACACATGATACAATTTCACACAAATTTTAAATTCTCTTTAGTGTTCCTGCTGAAATGTCCATTGATCGCATCCATTTAAATAATCAAAAGGTATAAACTTATTATATGTCTGACATTACAGTGCTAGGTATCATGGCTGTAGAACCTATGTGACATGTTTTGTGCACTGGTATGTATTTACATAAAGGAATGTGCGAGCGTGTGTGCATATGTGTGTGTGTGTGTGTGTGTGTGTGTGTGCGTGGGTGTGGGTGTGTGTGTGTGTGTGTGTGTGTTCTATTGTGCTGGTCAATTTCTGCGTGCAAACTACCCTGGGTCCCAGATTATGCCAGGTAGTTTGCGGGTACAAACCATTCTTGGGAGTAACAGAGTCTGCGCCAAGACTACTACATGCACTCAACTGGCACTGTCCCTCGGACCAGGGAGGTGAGACTGTTGGGAGACGCTACAGTACAGGGCCTATGGAAAAGTTTAGTCTTGACGCAGACCAACAAGGGTTTGTGCATACAAACTAGCGGTCTGGCAACCCCTTTCCCGACCAGATATTTTGTCAGTTTTTATATTTTTATGATGTACAACCATAGGACATTCTTTTAGTCCAAGTTTGGTTCGTGGGCTCCAAGGGGTAAATTACACCCGCCAAGGGCCCTTTTCGGGGGGTCCCTGGGGGCCGAATCCGCCTTCCGGGACCAGGCTGACGCGCATTTTGTTAATGAGGAAGGTGGTCCCAACAACTTTGAGGGGTCAAACCTTTTGGGCTTGATGGGGTAAATTGAGTGGTCGCTAGCTCTCTGACTAGGAGTGGTCTCTTGGGGAGTGCGGCTCCGAGCATGGTTCAAAAGACACTAATCCAGTGCCCACTCCTTTTCCTCTCACCTCCCTGTTGACACTAATCAACAGCATGAGGACACGGTGCCAGGCGGTGGTGCAAGCACTTGGCTCGTCCACCAGATACTGAGCCCCGATCATGTTCATTGACAAAATAAAGACAAAGTAAACATAAAGTAAAAACAAAATAAGGACAAAATGAACAAAAAATAAAGATGAAACTTCAATAAACTTAAGACCATGCCATTTCACCTCTTTATGTCTTTGTTGCGGTTACTGTGGCGAGGTTCTGTGAGGTGAAATGGTTTGAGTCATGATCGTTTGTGTGTGTGTGTGTGTGTGTGTCTATCGGTTTGGTTGAACGCATACATGTTTCACTCCATAAAAATGCTGATGTTACAGCAAATGAACACCAAAGAAAAAATGGGGAACTCACTCATCACGAAGAAACTGCTTTACGGACGTCAAAAATTGGGCCATTTTGCAACTTTTCAATTCTGACTTTACTTCATATTTATAAGCACTGCACCTCTATGTATACGACAATCATAACAAGTGTGGTATCATTTTAAAGACAATTAAACAATCGTTGCGTGGTATTAAGCACAAATGAATCATTTCTAAGAAAAGATGAGAAATGATTGATCAAACTCGGATTTCCAAACTTTTTTGAAGGGTTTATATTGATTTACCGTAATTTCAGAAACAGCAAAATAATGTAATCACAATTGTAAATGGCACATCAGAACCATTTTTTCATCGAGACAGGATTATGCCAACTCGCTGCTTTATGGCATCAATTCTCAGCAGGTCCAGCGTTTCAGATGGTACAGAATCGTTCGGCAATACTCATCTTCATGTGCCACAGGCGTGATCATGTCAACCCCTTGGTAAAGCAGCTACTTTGGCTACCAATTGCACAGCGCATTGATTTCAAGGTCTAGACAATTGTGTACAAGTGTCTCCAAGGGGAAGCTCCTGCTTATCTTATAGATCTCTAATCATTCCATACTGTTCTGCCCGACCTGGACTACGTTCAAGTGCAGATAGCACCTTACTCCATATACCCGAAACAAACAGTAGAGCAGGGGACAATGCTTTTCGAGATTTGTCTCTGCTTCGGGATCCTAAGAAATCCTAATTGCAAAGTGTACGATCTTTGATCTAGCTCACTTCAAATCACGGAGGAGCGCTCGATCACCATGCCACGTTGAAACATGCCTGCTTTGGGCTAGTGCGATGATTTTGCATGTGTTTATACGATGCGCGCAGTGAACGTCTTTGTATCAGTTCACCGCGCGCGAAGTCTAGTGTACTTAATTATGTGTACAAAAGTCGCGGAGGGTTTTGCCTTTCTATCACGAGGGTTTTGCCTTTCTATCACTTACATAAAAACCCTAAGGCAAGATAGACGGGACTACACCTCGTCACGTGATATACTTTTGACCAATCAGTGATACGAATCTCACTTATGAGGTATATAATAAGTTATAAAAGCCTTCAAATGTGAAATGAAGTGGTGTATAGGCCTACAGTGTTAGTGTAAAGCTGCTCAACACCTGTGTTACACAAAGCAGCCAATTCGCCCTCCTTGCTCCATAAACTTTATATTAGTTCATAACTTGTGTGTGTGTGTGTGTGTGTGTTCGTGTGTGTGTGCTTAAATTTTCCCCATGTTTTCATATAGCTGCTTCTCTGATACTTATGTTTCCATGCAAAGTATCACAACATCGGAATGAATTTTGCCTGTAAGAGCTTCAAGATAAAGGCAACATACTATTATGAAATGTGTATTAAAAAGTACAGGTATTGTATAAACGAATATAATTGCATATAGTTTTGAAATTCAATCAAATTCATTTCGTTTATTTTCATTCTTTTTTTAACAAAACACAACACATAATAAATTAGGAATGATATCATAAAAATAATTTTATACATTCGACTTTGCCGAGGGTAAATGATACAGATCAAGATAATGGCAAAATACACTGAGTTGATGTGGTAAGTTGAACATTATTACAACATCAGCATCATTGATAATGTTTTGGGTGATCAATGTATTAGGCCTACAAGCCCAGCTTTTCAGAGGATCACTCTTTTTCAATACCGACGTTATTGTTATCCTTTGTACAGGTATTCTAGTTACATTACTAATATCTTTACGTTACTAGGTGATTCACTTTTCATTTTGCATTTCATTTTTTCCTTGAATGAATTGAATTTGATTGTTTTACTCATGTTTTATATGATTTCATATTTCGTTTAACTTTGATGGGGAAAAAAATAAACCGTACTGATTAAAGACGAGTAATCATATATTCGCCAATTATTTTTCGGGGGGGGGGGGGGGGGGGCATCATGGCGAACCAAACAGGCATCGACTTCCAGACGACAGCTGTCAATGGCCGTCGATAAATTCGAGGCGTAAAAAAAAGTCGAGTAACTAATTTTGTAGGAGTTGATTTCCCCCCATTAACGCATGGTTCATGCTTCCTAAGGGTGAAATTTCCTGATTTTAACATGATATCATGTTTAGACTGTGGAAATGTCCTTTGAGAGGTAACAAAAAACACTATTCAACATAAATGTATTAGCATTGCAGAATTGAGTGTTATCAATTGTTGTTAGAAAAAAAACATCTGCAACAAAGTAGTTAACAAAAGACTGGATGATTCCGTAAACTTTGGACAATATTGAGATAGGGCTTTATGATTACAGTATACATTTACCCTCAGTGGAATCAGTGATAAGACCTCGGAGCTGAGTACAGAAGGAGCTAGGTGTCGGTAAAAAAGGCGGCATTGTACACATTGGACATTTTCCCTCCCTTTTCTGTTTACATTTAGGTCATGAATTCTTATCAGTAAAAACTATATTTCTTTTCATAAAGTTTTAAAGTTTATCAGCTTTATCAGATTAATAGCCGAGTCATACAAAATCATGCAAGGGTATAAATCACTCACATATTATGTAGAAGTACACAAGTATAATTATGTGTGTGCATGATACCCTGATACCTTGATGACGTAATTCCTTGAAAAAGCTCTTACCTGAAGCTGTACCGGCATGATGGTGTGCGTGTGTGTGTGCGTGTGGGGGATATGGCCTTCTCGTAACTATAAATTTGAGTAGTGTCAAGTTAAAAGACTCCAAATGGGAAATGAAGGGGTACAGTGTGATACAGCTGCTCAACAACACGTCACGCAAAGCTACCAATTCGCCCCCCTTATTCCGTAACTTTAATAGTATCAGTTGATAACTTTTGTGCGTTTGTTTGAATTTTCCTCATGCTTTCACTTATCTTTTTCTCTGATAGTATGTTTCCATACAAAGCATCAAAACATCAGAGTGGATTTTGCCTGTAAGAGTTTGAAGGTAAAGCCAACATACAATTATGTTACGTGTATTAAAAAGGCCAGGTATCGTATAAACGATTGTGACTGCATATAGTAATCAATTCAATTCATTTCGTTTATTTTCATTCTTCTTTTACTAACAAAGAACACAATATGATTAATCAGGAATAATATCATAAACAATTTCATTAATTCGACTTTGCCAAGGGTAAATGATACAAAACAAGATACTAGCATAATACAATGAGTTCGTTGGTAAGTTGAACACATTTACAATAGTTTCTCTATATAATTTATCATGTTTTAGATCCATGTATTACAAGCCCAGCTTTTGAGAGGATCACTCTTTTTCCATTTCTACATTATTGTTATCCTTCAAAGTATGTACAGGTATTCTAGTAATACTACTTATATCTGATTACGATACTACGTGATTCACTTTTCGTTTTGTTTTTCTTTTTTTCCCTTGACTGAATTTAATCAAACAATCTGTTTGTTTTAGTCATTATTTTATGTGATTTCAAATTTTGTTTCACTTCTTGCCACAGGTATTCTAGTAATACTACTTATATCTGATTACGATACTATGTGATTCACTTTTCGTTTTGCATCTCTTTTTTGCTTGCTTGAATTTTATCAAACAATTCAGTTGTTTTACTCATGGTTTATATGATTTTATATTTTTTCACTCCTTGCAAGATCTGAAGGAAAACAAAATAAACCGAACTGATTAAAGACAAGTAATCATATTATTGCCAATTATTTTTCGGGGGGGGGGGGGGACATCATGACGAACCAAAGAGGCATCGACTTCCAGACGACAGCTGTCGATGGCCGTCGATAAATTCGAGGCGTAAAAAAAGTCGAGTAACTAATTTTGTAGGAGTTGATTTTCCCCCATTAACGCATGGTTCATGCTTCCTAAGGGTGAAATTTCCTGACTTTAACATGATATCATGTTTAGACTGTGGAAATGTCCTTTAATAGGTAACAAAACACATTATTCAACATTCAATGTACAAGCATTGCAGAGGTGAGTGTTATCAATTGTTGTTAGAAAAAACAAACATCTGCAACAAACTAGTTAACAAAAGACTGGATGATTCCGAAAACTTTGGACAATATTGAGATAGGGCTTTATGATTACAGTATACATTTACCCTCAGTGGAATCAGTGATAAGACCATGGAGCTGAGTACAGAAGGAGCTACATGTCGTTAAAAAAGACGGCATTATACACATTGGACATGTTCCCTCCCTTTTCTGTTTACAATTAGGCCATGAATTCTTATCAGTAAAAAGTATATTTCATATCATAAAGTTTTAAAGTTTATCAGCTTTATCAGATTAATAGCCGCGTCATACACAATCATGCAAGGTTATTAACTCACAGTTGTAGAAGAACACAAGTATAATTATATCTGTGTGCATGATATCCTGATACCTTGATGAAGTAATTCCTTAAAGCAGCTCTTACATGAAGCTGTACCGGCATGATGGTGTGCGTGTGGTTGATGTAGCCTTCTCGTAACTATATGAATTTGAGTAGTGTGAAGAAGACTGCAAATGGGAAATGAAGGGGTACAGTGTGACACAGCTGCTCAACAACACGTCACACAAAACTACCAATTCGCCCTCCTTACTCGGTAACTTTGTATCAGTTCATAACTTTTGTGTGCGTGTTTGAATTTTCCTCATGTTTTCACTTATCTATTTCTCTGATACTTATTTTTCCATACAAAGCATTAAAACATCAGAGTGGAATTTGCCTGTAAAAGCTTGAAGGGAAAGCCAACACGTGTATTAAAAAGTACAGGTATTGTATAAAGATTATGACTGCATATGAAGAGTTTGTTCGCAAAACCGATAAGTCCACATTTGCCTAAAGGAGATATTTGCGATTAAAGGTCAAGAAAAATAAAGAGAATAATAATAAAAATTTTGCTTCTTTTGACCATAACTTCAAAAATGTACCTTTATAAATTATGTAGTGACCAATATAATAGGTGCTATTTTGTACTTTATGACAGAGACCGTACTTTAAAATCTTCAGAAATGGACTTATCGGTTTTTGCGAACAAACTCTTCATATAGTTTTGAAATTTGATTTAATTAATTTCGTTTATTTTCATTCTTCTTTTTCTAACAAAACACAACATATACAAAATTAGGAATAATATGATAAACAATATTTTATACATTCCACTTTGCCAAGGGTAAATGATACAAAATAAGATACTGGCATAAAAATAAGTTCATTGGTAAGTTAAACACAATTACAGTAGTTTCTCTATCATTTATCATGTTTCGGGTGAGTCATGCATTACAAGCCCAGCTACTCAGAAGATCACTCTTTTTTCCATACCTACTCTATTGTTATCCTTCAAAGTATGTACAGGTATTCTCGTTATACTTCTCATATCTGATTACGATACTATGTGATTCACTTTTCGTTTTGTTTTTCTTTTTTCCCTTGATTGAATTTAATCAAACAATCTGTTTGTTTTAGTCATTATTTTATGTGATTTCAAATTTTGTTTCACTTCTTGCCTTTCCGTGAGTGTTTACAAAGCAATAGAAGAATTCCTCGAATCTGTCCTTATTGTATAATCACCTGGAGAACAAACGGGGTAAACCCTGACCACATGAGGTTTACAAATATCTATGACAAGGCAAACTGCCTACTAAACTCGGAACTCGCGATAACTTTTTACCGACTTTCCGAAGGATAACTGAGAAATGCAAAGTGTACGCGGTTATTAGTCTAGCAGCCAGAAAGGGTCCCCGTGCACCCCCCTTAAAACAAAATTCTACGATATGTTCGGAGATCGTCAGAACCTGTATTTTCCGAATCCGGTTGTCGCCAGCGGAAAAAAAGGTTGCGCGCGCGTCTTATTTGCATATTTCTAAGATGGGCGCCGCCCGTTGCTAGGAGACGGATTATTTTTGAATAACTTTAGTTAGGAATAACAAATTACCATAAAAATGGTATCATTTTGAAGAGAATTAAATTTCCTACAAGCTGATACCCCATTTGATGGGATAGATAGATGTTGTCATGAAATATTAAGGAAGGAATTATGTTTTTTAGCATTTTTCTAAAAAGATAGGGAATTTGGTTATAATGTTCTTTTCCATACATTTAATATGCATTTACAAATAACATTTGAATTTTCCTATAATTATCCCCAAAACATAGCTATTATCATGTGAAAACGGCTTTCCAATACATCAATTCCTTTAAAAGTTACACGACATTAAAGGGGATATGGTTCAATAGGTTTTACAGCAATATTGAAGGGTTACAATGTCTCCGCGCGCAATTGCGTAGGTTCTGTATGTGGGGTTTGTTGTAGATCACTGCTATCTATTGATCAAATCTCATCGAAATCGGCGAAGAAAGAAAGAAAAATTACACTTTCTATTCCTTATATGAAATAAAAATGTTTTTTTTTTTCTATTCTGTGTTACCAAACTCAATCCATTCAGCTTCCTATATGAACAGTTTCTTGTCTTTTTGGATTCCCTCCAAGAACGTGAAATTAATCACAACTTATCTGATATTAAAAAGTTAAAGAAAAAAAATTACGTGACAGTTTCCTCTTATTGTAAGATTAAAGTGAAAAAAAGAGAAGAATCTTATGCTAAAAGCGCTAAGAAATAAAGAACTTGTTAAATGGCCTTTCAGAGTTTAAAATGAAACATGGCTATCTTATTTTTTCATAACAAAATGAAGGGAAGTATCTGTGTAGTTCATGTCGGCCCATACTGGGTTACATCATAAATTCTTCAGAAATGGTCCCCGTGCACCCCCCCCCCAAAAAAAAAAAATCTACGATAGGTCAAAGGTCAAAGATCAAGTGAAATACATGCTCTCCTATTCATCCAATTAAACCTAGGTCAAGGAAGGTGACCATTCAACACATTTGTGACAAACATGCCATTATAATATTTTGCCAATTTTGTGAAAATGTAATCACACATTGTCCACATGTACTATAGACCTATTAGGAGAATCATGCATTATGGCGGAGGCATACCAGTCGTCATAGCGACATTTCTAGTTTAATATTACAACGAAGATTACGACTACTATTAGCAGTTGGTAATTAAGTGGTGTACGAAGACTAACTCAAACAATACATCATTATATGAGTGGCTATAATGTACAATTGATAAAAACCCAATAAATCTGTTTTTTTTTTCCAGGTTATACAGTGCGTATCAAAAAAAGGTAATCCAACTTTGGCGGGCTACTACTTTACAATTGTCAGCTATGGAGAGCTCAATGTTTTAATTCTAATGATATCACAAACCATCGAAAGCTATGCTGCCGGCTGAAAGCAATAACAAATTTACTTATTGTATATTATAGAAAGAATGGCCACGCGAAAGTAACAAGATTAATGCTCTGTTACTGGGAATTTGAAAACAATAATGACATTGTTTCCATTCCTGTTGTGTCGTTGGTTGTTGGCGTGTTTCCTTTCAAAGAGTGAAAGTAGTAGTAGGTTAATAGATGTCGGCGTTAAAGCTTGTACAATATAACAATATTGGTCACAGTTTATTATTCCGAAGGTTCATTTTTTCCCCCAAAGGTTCATTATTCCGGAGATTCGTCATGATATAGATAAACGGGCCCAAATTAGTTATTGCTGAAAGCAATAACAAATTTACTTCTTGTATATTATAGAAAGAAAGGCCACGCGAAAGCAACAAGATTAAATGCCCTGTTACTGGGAATTTGAAAACGATAATGACATTGTTTCCATTCCTGTTGTGTCGTTGGTTGTTGGCGTGTTTCCTTTCAAAGAGTGAAAGTAGTAATATAGTAGGTTAATAGATGTCGGCGTTAAAGCTTGTACAATATAACAATAGTAGTTATAGTTTATTATTCCGAAGGTTCATTTTTCCCCCAAAGGTTCGTTATTCCGGAGGTTCGTCATGATATAGATAAACGGGCCCCAATTTGTTATTGCTGAAAGCAATAACAAATTTACTTCTTGTATATCATAGAAAGAAAGGCCACGCGAAAGCAACAAGATTAAATGCCCTGTTACTGGGAATTTGAAAACGATAATGACATTATTTCCATTCAAAATTCAAAATGGTCACCTTCCTTGACCTAGGCCTAATTGGATGAATAGGAGAGCATGTATTTGGGAATTTTAGGACTTTAACTTGACTTTGGCCCTTTCATAAGTTTATGCATTAAGTAATTTTCAAGGTATGGAGAAAAAGTGCAATTTTTGTATTGAGTAGAAAATTGTTACCATTTTCATCTGGCCTTTGACCCTGAAATTCATAAGAGAATCACTGTCAGGCAGAACATGCATAAATATGTACTAAGTTTCAAGATACCATGAGCCACTTCCGAGACATGGAGGAAGAAGCAAGTTCAGCACTTTCTCTTGATCCTTGATCTTTGACCTTTTTGGCAAAAAAAAAAGAAATTGCCAGAGAATCTCTATTTTGGGTTATACATGCATACACCAAGTTTAAGTCCTGCTGGCATTGCATAAATATGAGGGAAATAGTAAAATTTTGAAGTGTTGCCCTTGACCTTTGACCCCATGAACCCCAAATTCCCTAGATAATCACTTCCAGTCAGTACATGCATAATATATACTATGTTCCATGAAGATCTCTCTCTCTCTAGTCACGTAGCATACAAATATGCAGGTGTGGTTCGGATGAGAGAACGCCATTGTCTGCGGTCAGCGGCAGCTCTGGTAGCCTCTGTAATGCTTGCTCCAGTCACCTGTTTGATGTCATCAAGCCAGCTTGCTGCGGGTCTTCCTCTTTTACGTTTTCCCTCAACCATTCCCTGGATGATTGTTTTCTGCAGGCAGTGATGTCTGGTAGCATGGCCAAAATATGTCAATTTTCTGGCCACAATATCAGCCCGTAGTTTCTTTTCCACTCCAAGCTCCTCTAGCACCCATGTATTTGTTCTTCTTTCTTTCCATGGTATCCTCAGTATCCTACGATAGCACCACGTCTCAAACGAATCCAGTCTCTTCTTGTCTGCTGACTTCATTGTCCAGGATTCTGAGCCATATGATGCCACGGCAAAGGCTGTAGATCTTAGTAGCCGGACCTTGAGGGAGGAAGGGAGTTTACTTTTCCAGAGCTTTGTCATACTTTGTACCACATTCCGGGCCATTGCTAGTCTTCGTTTAATCTCCTGTGAGCAGTCCCCTTTGGTGTTTATGATGGAACCCAGGAACTCGAAGCTTCCCACCTCTTCAATGGCATCACCATCTAGAGAAAAGACACCATCTGCAAAACTCCGTTCTCCATCTACAACCATGGTCTTAGTCTTTCTAGTATGCAGCATTAGCCCCCTCTCTTCACGTGCTATTTTTACTGCTCTGAGTAGATCCATCAATTCTCTTCTGTTGTTGCAAACCAGGGTGGTGTCATCCGCATACCTGAGATTTGTTACCCGTTGGCCACCTATTGTCACTCCACCAAGGAAATCTCCCAGGGCATCTCTCATAATCCGTTCAGCATAGATGTTGAAAAGCTGGGGCGATAGTATGCATCCCTGTCTGACACCTCTACCAATCTTGAACCATTCTGTGTCACCTCTGCTTGTTCGTACTGTAGACTCTTGATCTTTATATAGCTTGCTAATGAGCTTCACTATATGGCTAGGAAAACCCATTTCTCTCATAGTGTTCCATAATTTTGCATGACAGACACAATCAAAGGCTTTGCTGTAATCTATAAAGCACAGGTAGAGTGGTACAGAGTGTCCTCGGCAATTCTCAATGATGTTTCTGATGTTGAGGATATGGTCTCTCGTGCCTCTTCCTGCTCTAAAACCAGCCTGCTCTTCAGATATCTCATTTTCCATCTGCCGTTTCATTCTGTTGTTGATGATCTTGAGTAGTATTTTGCTGGCATGGCTGATCAAACTAATGGTGCGATGGTTTGAGCACTCCTTTACATTTCCTTTTTTAGGTATCGGGATAAAGACCGCTCTTCCCCAGTCCTCGGGCCATTCTACATTCCTCCAGATTCTGTCACATAGTTTCCACGTGATGTTTATGCCTTCCTCACCAGAGGCTTTCCATAACTCGCCTGGGATATCATCCCAGCCTGGTGATTTCCCGTTCCTAATTTCTCTCATTGCTTGGCGCACTTCCTCCAATAACGGGGGTGGTTCTAACTCTTGTTCCCCTAGGTTGCTGTTGGCAGAGTCTGCCTGGGTCTTCTGCTCGTAGAGCTCCTTGCAGTACTAGGCCCATCTGTTCTTTATGTCTGTGCTCTCTGTTAAGGTGGTACCATTTCTGTCATTGATGACATCTGACCTTGCTGATGGTTTTTGAGTGATTTCTTTGACCAGAGCATACACCCTCTTAGAATCACTCCCTGCTCTTTCTATCTCCTCACATTTTCTCTCAACGAAGGCACGTTGATCAGCTCTAACTGCTTTTGACACTTCTTTGTGTTGTCTTCGCCACTCAGCCATATCCCCTCTCTTCCTCGCATCCTGTCTCTTGTCAGCAAGTCAGTTCTAATGTTGTTCTGGATAACCATGGTTGCTTCTTCTTCTTCTTCTTTGGGATGATCTCCTTAACTGTGCTTAACACTGCTTCTTTCATTCCTTCCCACAGTTCATTGGGAGACAGCTCTTCATCATCAATCTGAAGAAGTGCCTGAAATCTATTGCTCACACTGACAGTGTACTGTTCCGGTATGTTGTCTACATCAAACCTTAATGGTGGTGTCTCTTTCTTCTTTACTTTGAGCTTTAGTTTCAGCTGTGCAACCAGAAGCTGATGGTCACTCCCACAGTCTGCACCTGGTCTTGTCCGAACACTGAGCAGTGAAGAGCGCCATCTTCTTTTAACGAGAATATAGTCAATCCGGTTTCTTACATTGTCCCCGGGGCTCTTCCATGTCCATAGTCTTCGGGGGTGCTGCTGGAAGAAAGTGTTTCCAACAATCAGGTCATTAGCTTGGCAGAAATCTTCCAAACTATCTCCACGTTCATTTCTTTCTCCCAATCCATATTTTCCGACGATCTTAGACTTGGTCACTGATTTGCCAATTTTTGCATTCCAGTCTCCCATTATCACAAGAACATCTTGTTCGGAATCTTGTCAAGAGTATCTTGGAGCTGATCATAAGTCTTCCATGGCTTCATCAGATGCAGTAGATGTTGGCGCATAGACCTGGATGACGGAGATGTTAAATGGGTGACCTTCCAGTCTGAGAGTAATAATTCTTTTGCTTATTGGGCTGAAACCCAAGAAAGACTTAGCCGAGTTTTTGTCCAGGATGAAGCCTACTCCGTGTTCCCTCTTTCCGCCGTCTTTGCCTGAATACACAACTGCGTAGCCATCTTCGGTAGTGAAACGACCTTGGTTGAGCCACCAAGTCTCTGAAATACCAAGCACACTGATATTTTGTTCTCCCATTCGGGTTATGATGATCTCCATCTTGTCAGCATTCATTCCTTGAACATTCCATGTCCCTATAATTCTAGGTTTTCTCAGGTTTGTGCTGCTCCTTTCATGCACAGGATTATCGGCAGTATATTCTGCGTCCTTACAGCTGAGCCTAGTCGGTGCAACACGCTCCTCTTCCCCAGTAGCCATTGACGCATCATCTGGCCTGCGGGTCCCACCATCAGATGCCGGTTTTCCACAATGTTTACGAACTCTCATAAGAACTATCGTGGCCAAGAAAATGCAGTGGGTGGCCGGGTCCTTCTGCATTGCTGGATGGCCATCGTTGACTCTCCAGAGTCGATGCCCTTAAGATAGATCTTGTTTTAGTTCCACCAGGGTGTCCACCCACCCTCCTCACCATTCTCCAGTTGGAGACTGGTGGGTTTGCCGGTTTAGTCGCCGACAATCCGACCCTGAAACAGGTTGTACTGGGCTACAGGGTACCAGTAGCAGATCATCCTGACCTGACATGAAGATACCTTGAACAATATCCAAGATACAGAGAAAAAAAGTAAAATTTTAACATTTTCACTTGACCTTTTCACATTTGACCTTAACCTTATGACCCCAAACTTTTACCAGTGAATTTTAATTGGGTAATACCTGTATACACTAAGTTTCAAGAAAATATCTTTAGGCATTGCAGAGATATGAGGGAAATAGTGAAATTTTAAGCATTTGACCTCGACCTTTTGACTTTTGACCTTGAGCATGTGCACCCAAAAGTTGATAGGCAGAATTTCACCCCCAATACACATACATGCCAAATTTCAAGGTTTTTTTTTTTTTTTTTTTTTTTTTTTTTGTTACGCTGTCCACAAAATTCATTACGGACGGAGAGAAGGACGGACGGAAGGACGGACAACCCGAAAACATAATGCCTCCGGCACCACTTCTTGGCGGAGGCATACAAAAGAATCTAGATTACATAGGTGAAGTAATCTTGGAAGATATGTAAATATTGATATGTACGGTATTGAAACTGTCGTGTTGATTATCCTTATGGTACGTTACCACTCTCGTGGAATTCACTAAGCTGGGTCCACTTTCTCGATTCGCCCGAAATCGTGGTCTTACTCGCGGACTAATCGTGCTGATCATCAGATAATCAAATCTTGATGTCAGTCAAAGACATTGTGTTGATCGTAGTAATTTTTCGAACAGTCCAATAATTCTTCTACGATCAACACGATTACCACCATAGACCTCAAGATGTGATAAGCCATGATAAGATCACCACGGTCACTCGTAGACTAAGAATCGATTTGTGGTAGATAGTATACATGTATTAGCATATCGAGACTCGCGACAATGGCAACCTAGTGAAAGTGTTTAACGTGCAATGTCAATAATCTTTTGGGTATCGATCATGCACATTTATAGTTACTCTATCTAAAAAGGACCGGCGGACGAGTAGGGCATGGATATCTGAAAACATTGGATGGTGTATTTAACTCATGCATGAGTTGTTATTCCAGCGGAACTTACATGCGCTCTATAAAGTGGATTGCACGTCAGATGCGCCTATAGCAGATACACTTCAAATCATTTTAGCAAATTTATCTAATTATAATAGATGTCTAATTTCTGTGGAAAACATGAAAATATTGTATTCGTTGTGGTTAAACATTACACTCTGAATATGTCTAATGTTTAACACATTAGTCATACACAAACATCCTTGAACACAAACACACACAACACAAAAGTATACAAACCTGCATAAATATAAACGTGATTGATATATATATATATCTATTTGTATATATATATATATATATATATATATATATTTATTTATATATAGATATAGATATATTAAATATACATGCACACATACATACATACACGCATGCATGGTTAATGTTCCCTCAGACATTTCCCTCATGTTTTATAGATCCATGGTCTACTTAACCATAAAATTTTTTTTTCTCTCTCTCTCATTTTTGTATAATATTGATTATTAGTCACTCCTAACGGATTTAACAACCAAGTTTACGTTGTATTGCATTTAAATCAACCCATGTGATAAAGTTAAGTGCATGAAATCATTTTTTATAAAAAAAAACCAGAATTTGAAAGCGACTGGATTTGACTTGCAACTATTCGTTTTTATCAATGCCATTCCTTGGTATTTGTAATCTATCTATTAGTTTCTTGGCAATGATAAACGTGTGAGCAATATGTTTAAAAACCATCAGGCGAACCACCAAAGAATGAGAACACGTATGTGCGATCTTATCTTAAAAAAATAAATTGATTTCCTGCTAGAGCATGGTGAGAAATATTTCGCTTGTGCGGTATACATGTAACTCTTATTTCGACATCTAAATAAAGCATTCGAGTTTGATGTTCCATGAATGAATTAATGGCGTATTGAATAAATTCACGAAATTCACGACTGAGCTCATTTCCCCTGCATGAATGCCTGTGTGTGATATTGGAGGTGTGAGTATGTGTGTGAAGATGATCAGAAGAATGAGAGTTGATGAAGAGAAGTTTGATTAATATCGATATGTTGGAAACCCCTATCCAGGTAAGCCCGTTTCGGCCGTCATGAAATTACCTCTCGTAAGGCCTTCATTCTATTTGATGAAAAAAGACGTAAACTAAAAGTGAAGCTGAGTAGATCAAAGGTGATAGCGAATAAAAAATTTAATTTGCTTTCATATTCCACAAGATTTAATGATATTTAATCAATAATTTGGATGTAAGAAGTGATAGGGTCTCATACTTGCAATGATTATTATAGTATTACACGCGTTACGCAAGTGCGGCCGTCGACATTACCCTTAAATTTCTGTATAACCGTATTGAACCTTTTCCCTTTAATGTCGTGTAACTTTTAAAGGAATTGGTGTATTGAATAGCCGCTTTCACATAATAATACTTATTTATGGGGTTTAACTTAAGGAAAATTCCGATGTTATTTGTAAACAGAAATTAAATGTATGGAAAAAACATTACTGAAATCTGTATTTCTTGGGAAAAATGTAAAAAAAAAATCCTTCCTTAGTATTTCATAACAACAACTATTTATTACATAAAACGGGGTATCAACTTGTAGGAAATCTAATTCTCTTTAATATGATACCATTTTTATGGTAATTTAATATTCTTAACTAAAGTTATTCAAAAATAATCCGTATCCTAGCAACGGGCGGCGGCCATCTTAGAAGTATGCAAATTAGACTCACGCGCAACCCTTTTTCCGCTGGCGACAAGCAGATTCGCAAAATACAGGTTCTGACGATCTTCGAACACATCGTAGATTTTTTTTTTTTTTTTTTTTTGGGGGGGGGTGCACGGGGACCATTTCTGAAGAATAGTAACCCAGTATGGGCCGACATGAACTACACAGATACTTCCCTTCATTTTGTTATGAAAAAATAAGATAGCCATGTTTCATTTTAAACTCTGAAAGGCCATTTAACAAGTTCTTTATTTCTTAGGACTTTTAGCATAAGATTCTTCTTTTTTTTCACTTTAATCTTCCAATAAGAGGAAACTGTCACGTCAAATTTTTTTCTTTAACTTTTTAATATCAGATAAGTTGTGATTTTGGAGGGAATCCAAAAAGACAAGAAACTGTTCATATGGGAAGCTGAATGGATTGAGTTTGGTAACACAGAATAGAAAAAAAATTATTTCATATAAGGAATAGAAAGTGTAATTTTTCTTTCTTTCTTCGCCGATTTCGATGAGATTTGATCAATAGATAGCAGTGATCTACAACAAACCCCAGATACAGAACCTACGCAATTGCGCGCGGAGACATTGTAACCCTTAAAATAATATTGCTGTAAAACCTATTGAACCTTATCCCCTTTAATGTCGTGTAACTTTTAAAGGAATTGATGTATTGGAAAGCCGTTTTCACGTGATAATAGCTATGACTGGGGGATAATTTTAGGAAATTTCAAATGTTATTTGTAAATGCATATTAGATGTATGGAAAAGAACATTATAACCAAATTCCCTATCTTTTTAGAAAAATGCTAAAAAACATAATTCCTTCCTTAATATTTCATGACAACAACTATTTATCCCATCAAATGGGGTATCAGCTTGTAGGAAATTTAATTCTCTTCAAAATGATACCATTTTTATGGTAATTTGTTATTCCTAACTAAAGTTATTCAAAAATAATCCGTCTCCTAGCAACGGGCGGCGACCATCTTAGAAATATGCAAATAAGACGCGCGCGCAACCTTTTTTTCCGCTGGCGACAACCGGATTCGGAAAATACAGGTTCTGACGATCTCCGAACATATCGTAGAATTTTGTTTTAGGGGGGGTGCACGGGGACCCTTTCTGGCTGCTAGACTAATATGCCCTCTACGGGGAAAAGGAGTGAGCTCATCGCATCTTCAGCTGCTGTGCCCGGTCGATCGACGGCGTCATGATCCACACAGATGTAGGACGTTCGCATCTTCGTTATATACAGGAGAGGTAAAACATGATGGGAGTTGTGTTTAGTAGGCTTGAGGCAGTGATTTTCATAATGAACAAGCATTCAAACTAACATGAATTTAAAAAATCAACCACAACACTGAGTCGCTGCGACGTGCATGGATCCAGCTCTATTGTCAAAGATCCCCGATCACTCGATATCACTCAAAGACAGAATCTCATCTCTTTAATCGAGCTTATAACGGTTGATATTATTAGTTACGTTTTAGATTGCTTCACGCACTTCGGATAATGAATATCAATGCCTAGGGCCTATCATAGAGCACGTATGTAGAGACCAGTGCCTCAGTTTTCAACACTTTGACTCACTAGGTGTTTTGTATTATCCAAAAAATCAGATCCATTTTGTGTGTGTGTGTGTGTGTTTGTTTGTTTGTGTGTGTGTGTGTGTGTGTGTGTTTGTATGAGTGTGTGTGTGTGTTTGACTACGGATATTTAAAGGAGCAGTTTAATCTACAGAGGGATATATTCACATAGATTATCAAAAAAAATGAAGACACTTACGAGGTTGTGTCTGGAAGCCATAACGAAACCGTTATACTCCTTCGTCCAGTTGGTCGGACAACTTGCCGTCCCGGGGATCATGAGGATATTTTGTCGGCCTTTCGTCAAACAAGAAACACATGGCACGTCCTGTAGAGTGGGGAGGGATACAATTCAGAGAGATAAGTGAAAATTATACACAACGTCCTTATCACGTTCTGAAAACTACATAGGATAGAAGTAGGGGTCGTGAAGGGGGAGATGTACATTAGCGATCTGCAGATCTGCGAAGCAGAACACTATTTTTGCCTAATTAGCGTTGTCTTAAATCTATAAAGTCTAAAGTTCGCTATTGAATATTAACCCTTGCACCCCCCCCCCGCCCCCCCCCCCCCCCGGTCTACTCTATGATACTTGGACATCAGGAACCGAATATTACAGCCCATCATGACATGTCCTCGTGAAATCCGTAAAAGAATTTACCTTATTGATTTGTCCAGAGTTAAAGTCTATCCAGAGTATTATCTGATTATGTAATGACAATGATGGTAAAGTATTTTAAAACTTCGTTCCGGTAAAGGCCTACAACGTATAGCTCTGAAAAGGAATTCACACAAAAGTTTCATCTCAATACATTATTTACTTTTTTTCATTTATTGGTTGTCTTCTCATTATTAGAAAAGCAACAAAACAGTAGTTATCCCTACCATTCTAACAAATTAATTCAAGTATTCTGTATTAGCTTGTATGAGAAGCCTGGCTGATAACTCACTCAAATCTTTATATACATTATCTGGTTGAAAACAACAGAAACTATGATAACGGACATTGGGTTGACTTGTACATCTAGAAATTTCATCACAAAATCATACCTGAATTTTGTTACATAACTCCATTCAAAGATTCCACCTTTCTAACTGTCTAAAGGTAACAGTTCCAGATTAGGAGATACTAGTAGGCCAGATCTTAAGAGCAATTGATAAACTTCCACACAGATATACCGCTGATTTTCTTGACATGACGCAAAAATCTTGCCAAACCTTCAAGTTAGAAGAAAGCTCGGTCCGAATTTTCAGGTCTTAGCTTTAATGTCTTCATATTGACGACTACCATTCATTATACTACCAATAAGACATACTAATGAGTCATTCACTTTAGTTGACAATAAGTCTCAAAATGCACACTGCTTCTTGAAAACGAAATAATGATCTCCAATATAACTCTCTGATAATATTTCCTCAAATCAGCCAACTTCTAAAATACTTAATCCGCAAAATCCACCATGAACACGTTCAGATATGCCATTGATACCTTACTAGATTATACATTAAGGCGTATGATAGGCCTACAATCAATTATGAATTATTGCCACACAAACTAAAGTTGGATACGTGAGAAGGCTTTTGACGTGGTTCGCGGTCTACTTGCACCAGTAAATCTCTTCGAATGGCTCAATGAGCCTATCCTTCATCAAAACATTATTATAACAAATTCGTATCAAAAAATACAGGAGGCATCCACAACCTTAGACTGAACTTTCAAAAGTGTTCACTTGGGGTGACTCTGTCATAGTTGCTTTCTAGTAAGAATAAATACCAGATTGACTGGCTAGGAAAGGATTTGAAAATTAATTGACACTTTGTGGTCTCCTTTAGATTTCTATAACTGTCAAAGATACATTTTGGCCTATAACGTCAGTTTTTCGTCGATTAGGGCGAGTTCTCGAATGAAAACACTCATGTTGTCCCCTCTGGATAGTGCGCTCAGTGTTCATTAGGGAACCATGTTTCTAAGCCCGTAAATGTATAGGTTTAATAATAGGATACTCTTTGGAATGGGATTGTTATATCCTTATCCTGTTCACATGAATAAAAGAAAGATATCTTGTCCGAAGACATGTAATTGGCAGTGAGCGATGTTAGGTCCTCGAAAGTATTGAGCTGTACTCACGTGACCATGCAAATTTGTCTGGTGGCCGAAATTGATGCCATTCCTGTACTCAGCACCGAAGATCTTTGATCGCGGATCATCTCGTCCACTCACGATCATACTGTATTCAGGGTCAGAGGTCAAACACAGGTAATTGCTGCCACCTCCTGGATTCTGCGTAGCGCTGCTTCCAGAGGCTGTCAGTCCTGCATGTACACAATTATAAGAGAATGAAACAAAGAATAAGGTTAATAGTTATTAACGCTGGGGACCAAGTATCAAAGAACATAATATCACAGCCATTCTATTCCATTATATATATATATATATATATATATATATATATATATATATGTATATATATATATATATATATATATATATCTGGTTCTTCTTGCCGTTGCAAATAAGGTTAGTTTTGGAAGAGAACAAGCTCTTGTAGGTATGAAACATTATAGCGTTAATAAAAGTGAGATAGAGTAAACAAACACTGACACTTTTTTCTCAAACGCGTTTGTTTATCGAAGGTAAGAGCTAGGACTCCTGTTCGTTTGTTCAAGGGTCCAATGCTACAGACACCATATTGCTATTTCGAAGTTTATCTCGATTTTAATGGATATGTAGATGATTCCACGCTATCCACAAAGTAGTTAGTTCCTCTTTTTTTTTAACTGTATTTCGTTGATCAAAGTAATTGGTTATTACCTGAATAGATGAGAGATGATGTATCGGGGCACTCCGTGACACCCCAACGAATGTAGTTGTTTCCTGAAGAGACTGGTTGGGATGTACCATCAGCTGGTCCCTGACATCATTTAAAGAAAGAAAGATATTAGTCTTATCAAGAGAAGAAACGTGTAAAAGGAATAAAAGGAACACATACATGCGTCCAAATTATCAGATAGCGACAGATACACATAACAGGAACTTTGGATTTGGACACACAAGAATCGACTCACAACATTGACTAATTCTCTCTTATTTCTCTCTCGATCTTTCTCTCTCTTTAGTAATACCACTGTGATAATAGGCTCTACTTTTTACTGTCAACAAAAACAGCGTCTTCCTCTGAAAGGCAGGTGTTAGAATAGCAGACAGGTAAACCACTTAAAAGCACATTATTTCAAGTTTTAAAGTTTAAGAATGAGTTGACATGAAGCCAGTAGCAAGAGATCATCATGCTATTTAACTCACATCTTGCTACTTGTTTCGGTACAGTCGTATAAGTCACAACACTAGTACCAAGGATCAATCACTAGCTGGTCACTAGTGACAAGGATCAATCACTGGTCACTACTACCAAAGATCAATCACTGGTCACTAGTACCAAGGATCAATCACTGGTCACTACAGCACCAAGGATCAACACTGGTCACTATAGTACCAAGGATCAATACTGGTCACTACAGTACCAAAAGGATCGATACTGGTCACTAGTACCAAGGATAAACCACTTGTCACTACAGTACCAAGAATCGATCACTGGTCACTACTACCAAGGATCAATCACTGGTCACTACAGTACCAAGGATCAACACTGGTCACTACTACCAGAGATCAATCACTGGTAACTAGTACCAAGGATCAATCGCTGGTCACTATATACCAATGATCAATCACTGGTCAATAGTACCACGGATCAATCGCTGGTCACTACTAGTACCACGGATCAATCACTGGTCAATAGTAACAAGGATCAAAAACTTGTTACTAGTACCAAAGATCAATGACTTGGCACTAGTACCAAGGATCAATCGCTGGTCACTAGTACCAAGGATCAGCCACTGGTGACTAGTACCAAGGATCAATCACTATAGTCACTAGTACCAAAGTTCAATGACTGGTCACTAGCACCAAGGATCAATCATGATGATGTCGTTTGGGGAAGAGAGGATATACAAACACAGGAGAACATTTGATATTAAATCAATCCAAATGTTCCCTAGAGACGAGAATTCAGGAAATGTTTGTTATTCTTTATTTCAACATTTCAGAACATTTAACGATTCTGCTGGATGTAATCAATATGCAAGGATTAGTTGAAAAGATAAGGAAAGCAAACATGTTAGGGGCCTATAAGTCAGAACCCTATCTAAGGTTACTTGATTGTAGAGCATGACATCACTGTATGGATGTGACTATTTCCCTTTTGTTTTTTTCTTTATTCTAGCAAATATCTTCCTAGGATCACGCAAAATATTCTGAAATTGTTAAAGTCTAATCTATTCAATTCGCGGTTAATTTCAAAATCTCATCACTATCTTATCATATCTTATTATGTCCGCTTGTAAATGAAATAAATGTTCACCAGAAATGGAAGGGAAAAGTGTGATTTTCCTATTCACCAAATAATACTTGAAAACATTGGACTTTAAATTGATATTAAGTATTGTTGAGGATGTTGTTTATTGGCACACAGTGGAGACTACAGATTTCACTTTTGGCCTCGATAGTTTGGTTATATATCTCCCTGCGAACATGGCTTTGGTCACAAACATGTTAGAAATATTGCTGAGGACAATCATTTTCAGCTCCTTGGTCACATCCTGTCCCGGTATCCTGTTTTCTGTTCTTGCAAACAAGAGGTATTTGTAAAATATTGGTGTAATTTCACACCGATCATTTCCGCAGGATTGGCTTTCAATTCCTATTTCATATTCTTCGTATACACCATAACCTGTTAGTGTCCAGGAAAACATACAGATAGGTTCAAACATGGCAACACAGTTGTTGTTGTTGTTGTTGTTGTTGCTGTGTGTTGTTTGGGTCAGTAAAGTATTCTCCCCGTCAATTACTTTTGACAGTGAAGATAACGCGAAAGATAATCCACAGCCACTACTGAATGAAAGAATTAAAAGAGACAAATACTAGTAAGCCAAACAGTCAGCCACACACACGTACAAAGGTATAGCACACCGATTATACCAGGAGATATTTCACACTTCCAATTCACTCACCTTAGACTCATACCCTTACTGCCATCTGTTGTTGTCAGAATTAATGTCTGAAAAAATTTCCTTTTGCAGTCTGCTGATTATTCAGAAGATGAATAATTTTGCCATATACTTTTATGAATAATTCTTAAAACTTCCCTGAGTCTTTTAATGTAGACTTTGCGATTATTCATGATATAAAAAAGACTTGAAAACCTTCATTGACTCAGTGATAGCAATGTTTTTTTTTCTGCTTGATACTATCTTTCACGCAATTCATCTTACGTCCCCCCCCCCCTTGAGTTTTTGTTTATATTTCATCTTCTTTACATTTTTTTTTTCTGAAACTGCCGTCACCATCAAATATATGATTACCAAAGTGTCATAATTGCGTCCTATGACTTCATCCTTCGACATTATTTCTGGCTGCAGTCACCATCTTTTGAGTATGTAAAAAAATCTACATTTTTTTTTTAAATGTCATGAAAAATTATTGGATTACATAACTGCAAAAAAATCCGGATGAATAAATGGCATAATAAACATTTTAAGGGTGTCAACACTGGTATGATCTGTGCGATTGAGCTGCAGCACTAAATTGCGACCGGCTTTGGTCAGTCACCAAACCAACTCTGAAGAAAGGAGAGGGTTTAATACAGGTCAAACGAATCATTTACCTATCAACATGCATTCATCTATGTGACATACATACTAATATTTATGTGGTTTTAAGCCTATATATATGAAACTATACGTTGATGTGTACAAATAATGTCTGGATAGATGTGTCGTCATTTCATATCCCTGTTCACGGTAAAGCATTTTCGTCTTTACTCATTATCGCTCAGTCAGACCACTGTAGTTTTGTCTAAGCACGCTAGACTTGCGTCTGTACCTGCTCATTGCTGGGCGTAGACTGTTCGGTGACTTGGGTCTGATTGAGAGTCTTGAGGTCCTCAGCTTGCATCTGTAGTATGGAGTTCGTGTGACTAAGCTTGGCGCTCACCACTATTAGGCCCACTAGGGTCCCGCAGGCAATGAGGACAGCGGCTACAGTGCAATACGGTAGGACCCATCTGTCAGGAGATGAAGAAAAGTTAGGTAAAGGATAAGTTAGGTTATAGGTCTTTTTGTCTTAGTTTCTTTGTTTCATCCATTTTCAATGCTTATCAGTCTATCGATCATATAATTTCTTGTATTACGTGTGGGGGGAATGCAGCCTACAAGCTCAGCTTTTTAGCATTCCTCCCCATTTCCAACATTTTCCTATACCTACAAGTTTTCTGTAAATTTATCCTTTACTTTGTATGATGAAATTTATGCACTGTATTCAATTTTTGTAATATATTTATATGTTTTTGTTGGAAATGAAAAATAAATGAATGAAAAATGAAATGAAAAGAGAGGGAGGGGGTAGCAAGAAAGAGCGGCGAAGAGAAGAAAATGAAAGTAAGAATCGCCGTATAGTGAAGCTCACATTACACAAACAGCAACAGAGACTACTTTTTGGTTATAATTATATTCATTATCAAAGGTCATCTATGTAGAAGCAACCGTTATGAACTCGACTGTTGTGACTGCATTAGATTTATGATTGTCTAGGTTTGTACAGGACGTACCATGAACACTAAGAATCTGTATTGTACATGAAATATTATCATCGAAATTTGTGTGAATTCTTACCCATAATGTAAGCGTTGTGTATATTACCTTGTACATACTTTATACGGAAGTAAACATTATTTGAATAGAACATTGAACAAAAGAAGCAATGACATACTGATACGAATTCCATCGCGGTAACAACCTTTATTTTACCTCTATGTCTATTGTTCACAGTTGCAACGTAAGAGTCGTCTTGAGGGTACTCGTAATATAAATGAGGGTACTACCTATATATGAGGGTACTCCTTATATATTTGTGTGGTCACCACATTTTCCCGGTGCACACGGTCCAATGAATAGTGTCGGTGCAGTAACATTGTCATGTCATCTTGAGTTAGCTTTTTGTTTGCATTTTGAAACAAGTACTGTAAATATTATGCTTTTTTATCACTACCATCGCATAGAATATAAATAATGAAATTTTTCAATGCTTCATAGATTAACTTTGCAAAACTACTTTATATCGGTGCAACGATGTTGTTGTTTTTTTTTTTCTAATGATAAACGTCCTAAGAGCTTGACTTTTTAGTGAAACACTTTTTCCATCGCCATATTTACGATATTGCTTTTTGTTACCACTGGTTAGGACCCTACATGGCAAAATGTGCACTGTTCTTTTTTTGTCGCTACAATATTATCCGTACAAATACTTTGTTTTATATTCAAATCATTTAACAATTGCATTGATAAATGCATCACTATATGTACTACATGTTTACTTTTATCGATGAAAATGATAATAATTTGATAGAATTGAAACCGTTTCGAATTTTAGCTGCTTTTATATTGTCCTCGATCACTGTAATGAATATGTCCCGAAAGAACAGCCACGCATGTTGATAATGATACTTCTTTCCTAATACAAAATGTGTTCCTTTTCCAAACATCAAAAATCGCAACACAACAAGTAATAATATGTGTAAAGAAATTCTTTCTATACGCTGCGTTTGGTGTGTTTTCATTTTATATATTGAATGCGTCACTTTCATGTCGAGCAAGTTACATAATGACAATGTCAGTTTCAAGTGCATTCTTCTCAATAAAGCGTTTAAAATTGATATTCAATTACCAATGTTGTGATAATAAGGGAATTGGAAACGTGTAAAAAATCAATAGTTAAGACTTGAAGTCTTAAGAGCTGAAGCTACTGTTCTCTCTCCCTCTCTCAAGTTCAAGTTGATTTTATTTCGTCTCCAACAAATTAGGGAATCAATGAAATGTTCGCGTATACATATAATATCACGAAATTAGTACAACAATGTCACAAAGATAATAACATGTAATAAAGACACAGGTAAACTATCAACAGAGAAACAAATAAATACTATATTAATATGGTTGACTCAAAGGCAAATTGTCGGAAATGGAGGGGACTGTTAAAAAGCAGATTTTGTAGTTTGCAATCCCCTCTGTCTCTTTATGTATTTCCTACCTTTTTTATTCTTAAAAAAAAAGAACAACACCCAGATACACCTTGATCATGCTATGAGCAATTAAGTGTGTTGTTTTTTCCACCTTTGGAACGTGATATATCACATACCTGTCTTTCTTCAGAACGTCCTTCAGGCACCTGGAGTGGGCTTTGATGTCAAATCGTTTGTATTCGAAAGAAACCTGTTCATGGTGGTGTCCACAGTCCACAGCCGTTGAGGAGGAGGAGTTATGCTCATATCTCTTGTCCACCGAAAACATCGGATTCTCCATGCCTGTCAGAGTTTGGGAGTTTAGCATTTACACTAAACAAGGACAGTCTTGCTTATCGATGATCGAGCTCACTTAGTCTCAGGTGGTGAGGTTGATAATAGTATGACCTTAAAAATGTGTGCTTGACTGATTTTCACTCGGCTCGCAGCAACCAGTGAACTCAAGGTAATGAGGACGAAGAATGGCGGGAAACGAAAAAATGAAGAAATGCTTTTCAGAGCGTGGTTGTATTGAAGGCTGATGATGGTTACCTGAAATATCGTATTTTTATATTCACCCGCTAGACCAACTCGACTCGAATTGATTGATTTCCAGGCATCGAGTCGACTGTTTTCAAACTTCCCGAAAAGGTGGAAAAGCTTGTTTCCGTTACAGGAACCCTCCATATACGCATCCATGTGCTGGTCAAACAAGCAAACTGACATAGTCTTTGTTTCAGACTTTCTCCTTTGAACTCAACAAAGCACAAATGATTTAAGGATAAAAAAAAAGAAAAAAAAGAATGGAGAACAAACACTTGAGGCTGATGCTATATAACTTATGAAATCTTGAATCTTGTGGGGCGCTGTGGCATAGTGGATAAGACTCCCAACTCCCGACTGGAAGTCCCGAGTTCGAATCCCGCCCAGTGCTTACGTCCTTGGACAAGATGTTTTTACCCACTATGTCCCTCTCGACCCAGGTGTATAAATGGGTACCTGGCAACGCTAGGGTAATAATAATAGCAGGGCCCTCTGGTAGAGCAGTGGCAGCACTGAAGAGGCTACCCTGGGTAAATAAGACATTATTATTATTATTATCATTATTATTATTATTATTATTATCATTATTATTATTATTATTATTATCATTATTATTATTATTATTATTATTATCATTATTATTATTATTATTATGTATTCCTTCACCAAAGAGTTATTACCTTATGCTTTTAATGATTATTTCATTTATAATTTTGATGTGAATATGTATGTTACTAGAAATTCCCTATATTCCTTTTTATAGATATAAATTCTCAAGAACAGTGATTTCTTATAAAGGTCCTGTATTATGGAATGATATGTTAGATAAGTTTAAACAGTGTTCCACTTTAAGTGATTTTAAAAGGAAGTATAAATTTTAGCTATTACAGAAAAAATAATATGCAATATTATTATGAGGTATCTTTAAGTTTTATTGATTGCCTGTTGTTTGTTCATATATTGTTTGTTATTGTTGTTGTAGCTCATTAGCTTGTTTGTATTTGTCTTTTGAGTTTAGTACATGTAAATCTTGTCATTGCTTCTCTGTCTTATTCTTGCCATGTTCTCTACTGTCTTTCTTTTTGTCTCCGTTTATGTTCTGTGATTTAAACACAATTTTTAAAATACAAATTTGTAAGATGCAGTCCATCAAGGGTTTGACCTTTGACAGGCCAATGGCCTTTTGTCATTCCCACACATCTGCTGCAGATCTTACTGTTTTTACTGTGTTTATACTTCATTGTAACTGTCCTTGTACTGCTTATGCTTTGTTTTGTGTATATTTCTGTGTTCTGTTCTCTACATTTTATACATATATGTATGGCTATCATTGTGGGTTTTTTTTTTGAAAGATGTGAAATTAATTGAATTGAATTGAATTGAATTATTATTATTATTATTATTATTATCACTGTTATTATTATTATTATTATTATTATCATTATCACTGTTATCATTATTGTTATTATTATTGTTATTATTATTATTATTATTATTATTATTATTATTATTACTATTATTATCATTATTATTATTACACTGTATTATCATTATTATTATATCTTACTTAGATACACCGTTATATCTGATATCTCATTCCGCCAAATAACAGACCGAGTTATCGACAAACTCTGGACGTGAATCTAGCTACTCGCTTCCATAATTCTTTTTTTTTTCTTTCCCCCTCTTCTTCGTTTGTTTTCTTTCATTTCATTAAAAGGAGATGAGTAGGAAAAATTTTATTGAAAAAAAAACGCGTCCATGTCAACTTCCTGTTTGCAACCGCTGACGTACTTTACTCTTTTCAAAACAAACATCTGTATAGAAATAATGGGGAAAGCGCTGTGCAATACCAAAGTGCTAGAGCGGACGAACTGGAAAAAAGGAACAAACGTCTGGAGGAAAAGGTAACAGCAGTGGAAAAGGAAGTTTAATACATGAAAGATCCGCTCAGCCACCATGTTGTTGAAGTAAGTAATTCTGAACGCTTCTCTAGGAGGAACAATTTCCGCATCGTGGGCGTCTCTGAAGCCAAGGACAATGCGCGAGAGGATTGCCCTATGTGGAGAAAATCATGAAGGAAAAGTTTGGCATAAATACCAAACTTGAACGAGCTCATCGCGATGGCAGGAAAGCTGATGACTGACCAAGTGCACATTCTGGTGAAAACGCTGTCGTATCGTGAGAAAGTTGAAGTCATGAATGAAAAGTGCACGGAAAAGTCTTGCAAATCTTGCAAATGCTACGTCATTGAAACCTGACTTGGAGGAGAAGAAAGAGTGGGGGAGAAAATGAAAGAGTTTTACGCCAAAGGGACCAAATTACGTTTCTTTGCAGGGAAATGGCGCACCAATAAAAGCATCCCCTACATCAACTTTTAAATTTCTCACGCAACGCAGCTTTAAGCCATTTCAACCATTTCCCATTGCTTTGTTATTCACATAAATTCTAGATTAGCACGTGCATTCTTTATAATCCGTACTTTTATTATGTTGCCATAATAATTATTGCCTGTGTTTTTAATTCGTTCAGCTGCTTTTCTCAGCTCGTGCACTCTTTATCTGCACGCTTTACTCTCTGTTACCTCGATCTGTTCTGCATAACCATATATTGAGTCGTCACGTTCAGCTCATGCATTTTTCGCAAACTATGTCGTGTATCTCAGCATATCTTGGTATCTTCACTAGAAATAAACGACATGTATTAATTTTGTTCACGATAACATAAGTTTTGATTTGATATCTTTTCATGTATTCGACAGTTTCACAAGATTGGCAAAGAATGTAAAATGACGTATTTGAAAGTTTGGCACTACCAAGATGTGTTGAGAGCCTGCCGGGTTTCATTTCAATTGCATAATCACTATCTAGTGATATTTAATTTTCACAATTCTTTGTATTCAGGGCCTTACGAGATTTCCTTTTCTTCTTTTCTTCCACTTCTTCTTCTCCTATCTTCGCTTCCCCTTCTCTCTCTCTCTCTCTCTCTCTCTGTTCCTCCATTTGTTTTCTCACTTTTCTCAGTATTTCTTTTTTCTTGGTCTTTGACCCAATTTATCGTAAACTTTTTATTAATGTCTATATGGCATAAAACAAAGTTTTAATTATCTTTTCATACAATCCAGCAAGCTTTTTACCAGATTTACATGAATTGATCTCAATTCAATTTCAATTTCAATTTATTTCGTATTTATCTCTCGATTAAAAAAGTAATTTGACATGAATTGATTTAATCGTCCTTACAAGTTTATTTCCTGACCTTGTTTGTGTAGTGTATGTTTTCTTTGTACTTTTATCATTGCAAATCAGGCACAATTCAGCCGTTTGGGTGCGAAGTTTGATAATTAATAAACCCATTCAATACACCTCTCTCAATATATACACCCCGTCATTTGGCAGGAGGATAAGTTATCAAAGCGTGAGTCTGATGATACACCCTTCTGCCAAATATTCAAACACGTACCGGGGGAGTAAAGGAGGCATCTTAAGATACTCCCTGCTTCCATTTTTGCACATTCGACACACCCTTGCACTGCCAAAGGGTGTATTTAGACATGTCATTCTCCCTAGTTCTAAAGCACTCTCACGCGTATTATTTAATTCGGAAAAATTATGAAAATGGCGTATATAGAGAAACACCCTTCTGTAAATTCATGTAACAGTTGTGCCTTTTTGCCAAATGAAGAAGGTGATTGCTAAAAATGTAGGAAATAGCCCTGAATATCTTGAGAAAACAAATTTCCATGAATAGTCAGAATTGGTTAAATGGGCATTTCGGCATTGAGGCCCTACCCAAGAAGAGAGAGAGAGAGAGAGAGAGAGAGAAAGGAAAAAAAGATATGCTAGCATTATTTCAAAGGCATTCAGAACCTAGTCGTATTTCAAACGGTATATAGTACATGGTATGACATCGATTGGTGAGAGTGTAAACTCTTACAGTCTAATGGTTCGTGACTTCTTTACCCATTACTCCATGACGAGAACTGTAAGAGGAACTCTGGAGTAAATGTGAAAGGCAAATATTCAACCACAGGTCTCGCAAATAAATGAAACGGCCGATGCAAAGCAATTTCACGTTGGCCTGTGTTGATATAATAATACCCTAATCATCGATTATATGGCAAGTATAGAAACCATGAATATGCTCTTTATACTTTATAACTATTTACAATATGTAACAAGGAAAAGTAGAAATTACGCGGTGCGTAATATATGTCCCCGCCGGAAGTAGCATTTTGTAGCAAAATGTACAATATAGGTCAAAGAAGTCAAAGGTCACAATTCTGTGTAGAAGTTTTGAAGCCCTCACCTAGTGCCATCACATAAAGCAAACGGAATCGAAATCGGGTTAGAAATGGCGAAGGAGTAGCATTTTGTAGCCAATGTACAATATAGGTCAAAAATCAAGGTCAAAGATCAAAGAAGTCAAAGGTCAAATTCTGTGTAGAAGTTTTGAAGCCCTCACCTAGTGCCATCACATAAAGCAAACGGAATCTAAAACGGGTTAGAAATGGCAAAGGAGTAGCATTTTGTAGCAAAATGTACAATACAGGTCAAAAATCAAGGTCAAAGGTCAAAGAAGTCAAAGGTCAAAATTCTGCGTAGAAGTTTTGAAGCCCTCACCTAGTGCCATCACATAAAGCAAACGGAATCGAAATCGGGTTAGAAATGGCGAAGGAGTAGCATTTTGTAGTAAAATGTACAATATAGGTCAAAGGTCAAGGTCAAAGGTCACAACTGAAATTCTGTGTAGAAGTTTCAAAGCTCCAATGTAGTGCTCTCATATAAAGCAAACAGAATCAAAATTGGCTCATAAATGACAGAGACGTAGCAAATTGAACATTTTGATCATACGGACGCACACACGGACAGACGGACAGACGGACAGACACACAGACACACACAAGTACGGAGCCCGTTTCATAGTCCCCTGCTCGAACTCGTTCGGTAGGGACAATTACAATTTCTGATATCATTCTAAATAGTTCAGTTCAATCAGTAAGTTTTAAATACACATGTACATAATCAACTTCACAGTATATTTTAATGACTAAGTGAAATTTAATGTGTGGATATTACGTTATGTAAACTGATTAATACAGTACAATCACTGAAGTATTTCTCTTGGTAGCCAGTAAGCCATCTCATTTTCGAGGAAGTGAATTTTAGGAAAAGACTCTTGAGGGCTTTTTACACTTGTGTTTCTTAACCCCGGACTTTCTCTGACCCAGGACTATCGTTAGTCCCGTACCAATTTTTTCAGCTTTTTACACTCGCCAATTAGTCCCGTACTATCTCTTGTCCGGGGCTAAGGAGAAAACTGACCTTTTTACACTCGTATTTCTTAGCCCCGGACTTTCCAAACCACATGAATATTCATAATTACGCTGTGTACTGTACACGTACACGCACGCACCGGCAGCACTTGATTACCTCGTTTCTGATTGGTCAGTGAGGGTCGGACTTCGTCTCCGTCGCTTAGCCCAGGATTATTTTTTCGTTCTGTTTACACTCACTTGCTTGGCACCGCAATTGCGGTGCTAACCCCTGCTATTTTGCAGGGCCAGATAGTACCGTACTATCGGTGGGGCTAGCCCACTTTGGCAAAAACGAGTGTAAACAGAAAGTGGGCTAAGGATAGTCCCGTACCAACGGTGGGGCTAAGGCCCCCCCCCCCTTAGCCCCACTGTTGGTACGGGACTATCCTTAGCCCAAATTTTGCTTAGCCCCGGACCAACGGTGGGGCTAAGCCCCCCCCCCCCCCCCCCCTTAGCCCCACCGTTGGTCCGGGGCTAAGCAAAATTTTACAAGAGTAAAAAGCCCTAAGGAAAACATCTTTCAATCTAATATTTTCCGGTAAATTCAAAAGCGAAAGTGAAATGCGGTTTACGCGGTATATTGGCCAAAGGGGAAGTGTTGTGATAGTACAGAGGCGTTGAAGTTAACCACAATGATATCAGTAAGTGGATAATACAAACATACAACAGCCGGAGGCTGTATTTTATGCATGAATATAATGAGAATACATAAAACATAATCCGATTGTTTTTTCCCCTTGTTAATCATGTTTGACAGATTATGTTTTTTGCGGTCACTCTGGGACCTCTTTTGGTTGTTCAACGTTAAACTTTTTGAATATCTTAGTTGATTTTCTCAGCTTTCAACACTCAATATGCTCACCCAAGGTAACTGCTACAATGCTCCCAGGTTATCCAAAGAATGCTGCCGCCTATGCCTCGTTAATGTGCACAACTTACTTTAAAAAAAAACAACAAAGAAATTTCAAAGACAGGATTGTAATCTTAACTCTTGCTGTATTGATTTAATATTAGAAGTCATCGCTTCAACACGCCAATTTATTATTATTTTTTTTTGGGGGGGGGGGGCAAACAAGAAGTCTACTGGAAAAACGAGTTAACTCCATTCGTGTAAATTTGAGATTAAAGTTGCTAAAAAACAGAAAACATTACAGAAATACGGGATGCTTTTTAATCATATCTTCCATAATATTCCTTGTTATGTAACGAGTGATATCACTGGAAAGGGTTTATTCTCCTCTATCTGATGATGAACTTTTGAATATTAAAAAACGGCAGTTAATCAATTTTGCGATCATGCAACACTATATATATATATATATATATATATAGAGAGAGAGAGAGAGAGAGAGAGAGAGAGAGAGAGAGAGCGATACAATCAGCATTTAGTTGACAACGGGAGAGTTGCTACAATAACTGTCACTGATCATTTTTCCCCGTTTCAAATCCCCTCATTTAGCGAGCATTTCCTGCAGAGTGCACTTGTGTTTGGGTGTATGTGTGTATGTGTGTATGTGTGTGTGTGTGTGTGTGTGTGTGTGTGTGTGTGTGTGTGTGTGTGTGTGTGTGTGTGTGTGTGTGTGTGTGTGTGTGTGTCTTCTCCAAAGTAGCAGGCTGGTCCTTTGCAAACTGTGCTGATTATATATCCAAATCACAGTCAATACTGTCCTTAACATCACACAGACGAGACACAAAAACCAATTCTGATGTGACAAATCTTGCATCATCTTTATTCACTGACACTGTATTTCACACAGACTAATCTCATCAATTGACTCGGCTTGTTAGCATAATATAGGTATACTTTACACAAGGTACTAGTGCAATACATCATGTTTCAATATTAATTACTTGCGATATTTTGCTCATTTACGATGTACTTTGCCAGCGAGAATGCGAGAGGGGAAAGGAATAGTACAACATAGGGTTTCTCATCGCTGTATCGACCATTAAGTACAAAAAAAAAAAAGCTAAAAAAGTACTTTACAGCAGTGGTGATTTCCAAAACCTAAACACATCTGTTTCTATTATTTGTTGGTCTCCCCCTCGCTCTCTCTGTATGCATGTCTATATATACAGTACATATGTATAATTATATTCTCTGATTCATCAATCTGGTCTAGATAAATTTCTCTTCCTCTTTGTTCATTGGTATTCTTCTCTTTCCTCCCCTTGACTACACCATCCTCCTCACAGTATTTAGACACACACAGGTGGAACAAAATGAGTAGAGACCAACTGAAGGTTTATGCAGAGAATACATCCTTTACATGAAATAGGACTAAGATGTTCAACCCTGGGAACAGTACCATAGGCAGGTTGGCATGATGACACATCTTGGTGACTCGTTTGTGTGAGAATACTCATTTTTAGCCAAGCCAAGGCAGCTTACCTCTGTGATTAAGGACATAAATCTAAGGGTTTAACTACACTGGTAGATGTGCCTCATGAGGGCTAGAAAGATGTAAATCACTTTGCCAACATAAAACAACATTTATTGTCCTTTGTTCGTGTTTGCTTATTTTATAATTATTATTATTATTCTTAGATATGGCAGAGGAGGAAAATAGATATGAATGAGTGTGAATAGTCCAATCATCAGTAAAAAAAAAAAAATAGAATAAAAAAAAACACAACGTTGTAAGAGAAAACTCCAAATTAGCACATACAGTACATTTCAACCACACAAAATCAAACGCTGCAAAGTCATCAGTCATTCTACTGGTTACTTCATTTCAAGATTAATTCAACCGTATATTGACAAAGGAACCACTGAAAGATTAGTTCATGCATTTGTAATGTGCTTCATTGATTACTGCAACAGTCTTTTGTATGGCTTACCAGACAACCAACTCCAGAAACTACAAGTTATCCAGAATGCTGCTGCAAGGCTAGTGACAAAGACCAAGAAATATGAGTCAATATCACCTATCTTACGTGCCTTGCATTGGCTTCCTATCAGATCACGTATTGAATTTAAGATCTTACTGTTTGTTTATCAGTGTTTCCACAAAACTGCTCCTTCTTACCTTTCAGATCTCCTTGTAAAATATGAACCTATGAGAGTTCTTAGATCATCACGGGATGATCTATACATAATACCCTCCATTTCAACAAACTATTATGGCAAACGTAGTTTCAGGCATGCTGCCCCAGAACTGTGGAACAGCATCCCAAGTGATATAAAACATGCGAGTTCCATCAATAAGTTCAAAACGTTTTTAAAAACGTATCTGTTCAGAAAGTAACATAGTGATTGTCGATGATGATTTATGCAGCATTCTACTGTTTCTGTAAAATTTTATCTTTTTCGTATGTTTCTTTGTCTCCCTCCAAAGCGCATAGAGACCTTGCCAAAGGTATTATGCCCTATATAAGAATGGTGATAATAATAATAATAATTAAGTACTCGACTGGAAAGGTTCTACATCTCATCACACAAGTATCCTTGATAACTTTTAAAACTCCTTTCTAATTCATGTACAGTGTACTTGTATTATGAAACAGTGATCCAATACCAATAACATGCATTCATCGAGGAGATTATGCAGTGACAATTGGGATATGTAGAAAGTACAAGCTACTGGACCAATTCATGACTGGACTGTCAAATTTGGGGAGCAGTACAAACCTCTCTCTATAAACCTTACATTCATGTATCGATTGAGAAGTAATTGAAATAAGCATTGCCCTCATCTATTGATATTGGTAAATGTATCTCATTTGTTTGGAAAAAGGGAGGAAAACGTCCAACAAAAGTTCAGTAACATGTCAAATTGCCTGTAAAAAGAAGCACTGTTTTGTCATTGAACAATTAATCCTAACTAGGCTGGGGGGCCTCTGAGGCCCCCCCTCGACGTTCTGCACGATGTATCGCCAACGCGAAAAGCTATCGCCGCGACGTTTCATGACTTTTTTTCTTTTAGTCTCCCGCATCTTTTGACACCAAATTTGCGATGCCCGGGCGCACGGTTCCGAAGTTGCGCATGAATATATACATGCATGTCAGACCAAAAATTGCTCAAAAACGTGAATTTGTGTACAATTTCAATGCAAACTGTGCTTTCAGGCAAATTTCATAAAAGCATGATTATTTGGGGGTTTTATTGATTAAAATCAATTAATAGCATATTTTCTTGTTCGGAACAATGTCGCGGACAAGTTTCATCGAAAAAACAATGAAAAGCATAAAGTCGAAAAAACAAAGAAATACATAAGAAATTAAAAAACAATAAAATACTTAAGAAATTGTTTCTGATGCCGCAATTTTTTTCTCTTATATTTGCTCAGGACACTAAAAAGAATATTTACACAAAAAATGTGCCCATTTTGAGCTTTATTTAGTGATTTATACCAAATTGTCTGATTTCATGCATCATTATGCATAAATTAGCATAAAGGTTAATTTTTTCAAAATCTTATTTCGTGGTACCGTAGATTACGTCATAGGCAATGTGTGTGCCAATTTTCATCGCAATCGCGCGGTCGATGGCCGAGATCTGGAGGGGGGCCTGGGAGGCCCCCCCGGCTCTCTGATCTACCTAAATAGCCCGGCCTAGTTAGGGTTAAGTCAAACACTGTAAACTGTCAAAAAATGTTAACTCTGAGCATGTCATTCATAGCTCTTCTTTTTTTATAAAAACATTAGCAGTATGAACCTGCTGTCTCGGAGGTGTGGTAATTCTTCATAGAGTTACTACCTGACAGACAGAGTTCGCTGCAATGGATATAGAAATGAAATAATTCTCTCATTTTTTTTTTCAGGAAAGAAAAAGGGTATTGTTCGATGCATGTCCACTTCATTTAGAATAAAAGAGCAGTGGGTTTTACTCTGTTAAGATCAATTCATTTGTCCTTCATTAAATGAAGAAAGAAGTGGAAGATTAGCAAGGCATGGGTTCAGTCTCGCACACTTAAACGTATCTTTGGTTGTCCATGACAAAAGAGTGTGTTTCTTTGAAGTTTTTATCTTGTCCAAGTTTTACATGGGTTCTCATGGCATAAATGAGGGCATCACATTTTATTGGCCTCCTTAGAAGGAAATAAAGGTTAAATAAATTGGTATAGCTCTGAACATATTTTGGAATGGCCCAAATGCACCAGTTTCCACATCACATCACTGTACAGAGCTACAAGAAAACGTGATGTAGGAAATTTACTGTGGGAGAGGCAGAACAAATTACAATATTTGGCAGCGAAAAATGCCACTACTTTTCTTCATCAAACTCTAAAACTACAACTGCATTTTAAGTATACATCATGTTTGCAGCACAATGTTCATCATCTAAGGAATACACACATTGTAGCAGCTAAGAAAAAAGAGTAATTCAGTGTGAATGAAAGCCCTCACAATTATTTCAATTATTTCTGAATGGCTAGCATTACTGAATCATGAATTGAAATCATGACATGGTATTACACTCATTGACATCAATTGTTCAAAAAAAAGGGAACATGCAACAAAGACTTGACAACATATTGCTACAAATACATCTCATAAGGCACAAGAAATCTTAACAGCAATCAAGTGTAAATATTCACCCAGATATCATAGGTGGTTGGGTCAAACTGAAAATTGAACAAAATGTACAGAACATAAGCAAATTGAGGATATTCAGTTCTGACTCAGTCTTGATTACATTCAGTATGAGCTCAAAATTATGTTTACCCAAGATGGCAATACTAATCCAAAGCTCAACATTATGCTTAATACCATAAAGGAATAGGAATATTATCCACAGCTTGATGTTATGCTTACCCAATAGGAATACTAATCCAAAGCGCCAAGCTATGTTAACTCAACACAGAAATACTAATATGAAGCTCAAAGTTATGTTAAGCCATCGAGGATGGGCTGATTTTGCTACAACATGCATTTCCCATAGACACCTGCCCGAGTATACTTGGGACTCGTCCTCTCCCTCAGTGGGTTAACCCAACACAAGAATATTGATCCCAAGCTAAACATTATGCTTACCCAACATAGGAATATTAATCCAAAGCTCGAAGATATATTTATCCAACATAGGAATATAAAACTAATCATACTATGAAGTAGAAAATGTGCAAAACAGAGAAGCTTACAAACAGATCTATCAACACCACCATAAGATAAAGTGACACAATTCTAGATAAACACAAAAATGCCACAGGAAAATTTCTATATCAAAGCAGAAGCACAAGTATCAGTAATCTGATTTTAATCTTCATTCAGTTTGTTTGAATGTACCTTGGCTTTAAAAGGCAGTATGACAAGTATAAGCCAGTTGTATCTCTTCATGCTTGAGTGAGTTTTGCCAATACAGGTGCCTAAAATACCCTGGTATATTTCATAATGAGACATGGCATATCTTTGTAAACTCACTTACTTGTACACGCACATATACCTAACATCATATCCCATTCAATCTACAATCCTGATGTCAAACAAGGTAATGATGACAACTGAAAACTTGTGACTCACATTCATAAGAATATGACAAGAACAGGTATATAAACTCAATCAAATTGAATACAAAACATGTATGCATGTGAAATGATTGACATTCACAAATGGTAATCAAGCTTCTGCTACTTCTGTTGTGATCCTCAAACTTTACTGTAACAAAAACTATATTCAAAATAAAATGACATTAACACTGTAATACACAAACACACACAAACACACACACAAAAAAACCAACAACAACAACAACTTGTGTTCTAACTGTCCTATTTTCTCTACCATAGTTTCTACACTTGGGAAGAGAACTGTATGCACTTACAACTCAGTACCACTCTGGCTCAATGCAACTCTTCTTATTCTTTAACCTGTGCTTATTTTTCTTCTGTCCTGTATGTCCTTGCACATTTGTGTGTCCATAGCCATGTAATTTTCATATGTACATGTTGCTCCTTATTTTACAACATAGTATACATGCCGTTCCTAGCATATCATTTGGAACTGAAATTGAGAAATGTCCATATTAATGCAATTGCAGATATATCAAAATCAACTAAACAGCTGGGGGGGGGGGGGGGGGGGGGGGTGATTACACTTTCAAGGACACATCCAAGTCTGAGCTGGAGGTTTTTAGGGTCCTATTGGTATCATAATATCCCCTTAACAGACTTGGGGTCAGAGCAATGTCCATTTGTTCTGGGTTTGTTTGTTTGATTTTTTTTTTCTTTATTTTGTACTGGCCTGCAATGCTCTTAAAGAATCAAACTAATGCTATGAATACACACATCACTTCTTGTAAACCTGTCTTCATTTTCAAGCTTCTATGTAAAACAGCTGAATGATAAGAATCCATACCAGAGACTCACTGACTACCCTTGACCAATGATATGAATCCATACCACAGACTCACTGACTACCCTTGACCAATGATTAGAATAGATCCCACAGACTCACTGACTACCCTTGACCAATGATATGAATCCATACCACAGACTGACAGGCTACCCTAGATCAATGATTAGAATAGATCCCACAGACTCACTGACTACCCTTGACTAATGATTAGAATCATACCAGAGACTCACTGACTACCCTTGACCAATGATTAGAATCATACCAGAGACTCAGTGCCTACCCTTGACCAATGATTAGAATCATACCACAGTCTCACTGACTACCCTTGACCAGTGAAGAGAAGACGCTGTCCTCTCTAGAGAGAAGATTGTCAGGTGAATCATACTCAATGACTTCTCCATCTGAGAGCACCAAGATGGAGTCTGAGTTCAGAATGGTAGCGATGCGATGCTGCAGGGGAGAAAACAAGATTATGATACATATAAAATAAGATTTAAACATGCCTTTATATTCCCTACCCTTCTTCTACTGTAAAACCCTGGCCCAAATAAATGAAGACATGACACAACATTAGTAGTACCAAAGATTGAATAAAACATGTGTGCATGAGAGGGAACAGAATGACTGCTGAAGAATGAGAAAAATCTGATGGAACTCTGAAAAAGATCCACTGATAACAAAATGGAAGTGACACAAAGATTAAAGTGGCAATCATGACAGTCAAACGAAAATAATTATCGTACGCTTGAGTCCAATGAGTTCATCAAGTGTAGTTTATAGGAAACATACTTCAAAGTTTATAGGAAAAATGTTTCAAGGTTTATAGGAAACATGTTTCAAGAAACAGCAATGAGCTCCTTAATGATTATCAAGGCATGTCCTTTGATTGGATACTAAGTTTGCACGAAATTCAAACTTTTTTTTTGTTTTAAAAGTGTAACATGCTCACATTTCCCCCAGTATATGTGTCAAGTAAGCATCACATTCTATTGCAAGCTTCTCCTTTCTTTCATAATCATGTAAGAAAGTTGCCCTCCTTTAATTCATAAAATGAACTGGAAACATGCAGACTGAACAGGACAGCTGGATGCTATCTTTAGAAGTTTATAATACAGTGTAGTCAAATACATCAAAGGAATGCACTGTATTATCAACAGAGGCTGATCCGGCTCAGATATTTTTTTTCATTCAACTAACTGTTACCAAGACAAAATCATCTAGCTGTGATGCAATATGACTTCTCATTATCAACATACGAAACTGACTAATGGATGAAGGGGTAAACTATCTACATCGATTCATATTGTATTTACATACAAACTTTTAAAGAAATAAAATATTACATTGAAAATAGGCTATTTTACCCAAACCACAGAGTCAACATTTTACTTACAGCAATTGTAAGAACAGTCTTCTGAGCAAAAGCAGTGGCCACGACATCCTGTAGAATTTGGTCCTGGCAAATGGATAGAAAACACACAGGGCACATATCAAATATGGGAATGTGAGACATATTTATAATAATAACAACAATAACAACAATAATAATAATAACAATAGTAAAAGTAGTAGTAGTAGTAGTAGTGATGATGATGATGATGATTATAATGACAACAACAACAACAACAACAACAACAACAACAACAACAACAACAACAACAACAACAACAACAACAACAACAACAACAAGGTTAGGACCAGAGGGCCCTGTCATTCTTATGACCCTAGCATTGCCTGGTACCCATTTATAACACCTGGGTCAAGAGGGACACATATGGGTAAAGCTCTGGCCTTGATTTGAACTCGGGTCCTCTGATTGGGAGTCAGGAATCTTTATCCACTATACCACAGTGTCTCCTACACATGTACAGGAGTCTTAAATGGGTATGGTATACACTGGTCACACTCACCGTTTGCATGTCAATGGATGCTGTGGCTTCGTCCATGATGAGGATTTGTGAGTTTCGCAAGAACGCCCTCGCGAGGCAGAACAACTGACGCTGTCCCACACTGTAATTCTCACCTCCTTCCGTGACCTTCGACTCTACAAAGTCAGCGACAGAAAAGACAGCATTAAGACAATGAGTTGAAATACCTGTACTTGGGATTAACCTGCTTGGGATATAAGACTTTTCTGAATATTTATTGGTAAACTCTATCCAAAAGGCATCACAGCAAAAGTCATGAAGAAAATGTACATCACCACAAAAAATCAAACTCACAGCTCTGCCTAGTTACAATGTATCTTTCATTCAAATTACCTCACAGACTTACTATGCTTTTTTCCTTATGGCCACAAAGAGCAGTGATCTACCTCTACATAACCACATTCAAGACTGAATTGGCCTGATCAGGGAATCAGAAAATACATCATTTTTATCAGCATATCAAGTGAGAGTAATATTGATTCCTATTAATACTGATAACATATCTAGACTTGACCAAAGTAAAGGAGAGGGTAACTACTAAATAATTAAAAGATTCAATTCTATGGATAGAGGTCTCACCTAATCCCTCTTCCAGCTGGCCGACCACTTCCTTGAGCTGAGCGATCTCCAGGGCTTCCCACAGCTCCTGGTCTGTGCGTCGACTCTCTGGGTCAAGGTTTCGTCTGTGACAAGATTATTTAGAGATGACAGCTAGATATCAACATGCCCACATCCTTCACTCAATCTAAATATCTCAGACTCGTTCAGATCCATTTTAGGCATGACTTACACTGCATGTTTCTGCACATGTAGACAGATTGTGCTAGTGTGATCTATCATTGCTATAAACTTCAAGAGGACATCTGATAATAGCGAGTCTGCTGGTAAGTGATACAACAAACTTGGGAAAGCCCCTTTTCATAATGGGAAAATTTGGGTATGCACATTGTTGTAAGCTTTATTGCAAATCACACCAGCATTACTATGACATATTATTGCCTTCATATTTGGGGCAAAAAGTCATGTATTAGCCCTTGAAACTTTGAATAATGAAAACAGGCTACCACTGTAATACAATCTTCTCCTTTGCATGATAATCATCAACTATATGTTCAAAATTCAGTTGATGAATCTTAATGACATAAGTTATCTACATCTGAGAAATTACATCTATATAGATTTCTTTACACACACCAGCACCACTGCTTTTAAATAATGCCTACCCAGACTCTCACATTTCAAACAAACAAACAAACAAACAAACAAACAAACAAACAAACTCTGCAGTTGAAAAAAAAAAGGAAATTAGTCTTTATCCAAAGAAAGTATCCTCTGGAAAACCATTCTCATTGTAAATTTACCCAACATAAAGAAAAGGTGTGATTTTTAGCTTTAACATCAAATTGCAACAAAAATTTCAAAGTTACAAGCATCAGAGGTTCTTGCCACTACAACGGCAATACACATGGCCACTTGGCCTGCCAGTCTGCTGCAACTTAACGGCTATCACATTACAAAGCTTGGGAAGCTAAATACGTGTTTAGTGTGTGGCCATGCAGAGAATTTTAAAATGGAATGGGAGTCATGTGACAATAGTCAAAATAATTTTTTCTGCAGAGTGTTCTCATCACAAAATGTCACTGTAAACTTTTTCCTTAATCATACTCAAGTCTGCCATGTTTTGGCTTGTGTTTGAGACTGTTGCCTAGCACCTTTCACCCTCATGTTACAAACTTTTTAGTGACAGTGTGCATTGTCTCTTTATGAATTTCACCTTCCTACCTAAATCCTGACATTTTCCAGGAAATATCTTAAGCTACTGTTTCATGATGCAAACAAGATATCAATCAATGCAAGCAGAGAAACTTTGCATTGTCAGGAGCTTGTGATTAAATACAAAATTGTGTTTGCTAGTGATAGTACATAGCAGCCTGTGCTATTACGGCAAAACCATTGGGTTCCATTGTGAAACCCTAACACTGACAGTACTGTGTTGTCGTGACTGACCTGATGGTTCCTGTGAAGAGGACTGGGTCTTGGGGAATGATGGACAAACGTTGGCGAAGAACGGTCAGGGGAACGGTTGCCACGTCAATGCCATCAATCAAGATGCGTCCTATTTGATGATAGGATAAGACAACAAATCAACAAGGAAAAGTAGAAATTACGCGGTGCGTAAAATATGTCCCCGCCGGAAGTAGCACTTAGTAGCAAAATGTACAATATAGGTAAAAAGATCAAGGTCAAAGGTGAAAGAAGTCAAGGGTCAAAATTCTATGTAGAAGTTTTGAAGCCCTCACCTAGTGCCATCACATAAAGCAAACGGAATCGAAATCGGGTTAGAAATGGCGAAGGAGTAGCATTTTGTAGCCAATGTACAATATAGGTAAAAAAAATCAAGGTCAAAGGTCAAAGAAGTCAAAGGTCAAAATACTGTGTAGAAGTTTTGAAGCCCTCACCTAGTGCCATCACATAAAGCAAACGGAATCGAAATCGGGTTAGAAATGGCGAAGGAGTAGCATTTGGTAGCAAAATGTACGATACAGGTCAAAAATCAAGGTCAAAGGTCAAAGAAGTCAAAGGTCAAAATTCTGTGTAGAAATTTTGAAGCCCTCACTTAGTGCCATCACTTAAAGCAAACGGAATTGAAATCGGGTAACAAATGGCGAAGGAGTAGCATTTTGTAGCAAAATGTAAAATATAGGTCAAAAATCAAGGTCAAAGGTCAAAGAAGTCAAAGGTCAAAATTCTGTGTAGAAGTTTTGAAGCCCTCACCTAGTGCCATCACATAAAGCAAACGGAATCGAAATCGGGTTAGAAATGGCGAAGGAGTAGCATTTTGTAGGCAATGTACAATATAGGTCAAAAATCAAGGTCAAAGGTCAAAGAAGTCAAAGGTCAAAATTCTGTGTAGAAGTTTTGAAGCCCTCACCTAGTGCCATCATATAAAGCAAACGGAATCAAAATTGGGTTAGAAATGGCGAAGGAGTAGCATTTTGAAGCAAAATGTACAATATAGGTCAAAGGTCAAGGTCAAAGGTCACAACTGAAATTCTGTATAGAAGTTTCAAAGCTCCCATGTATTGCTATCATATAAAGCAAACAGAATCAAAATCGGGTTAGAAATGGCGAAGGAGTAGCATTTTGAACATTTTGATCACACACGGACGCACGGACAGACGGACAGACGGACACACGGACACACGGACACACGGACACACAGACACACACACGTACGGCGCCCGTTTCATAGTCCCCTGCTCGAACTCGTTCGGCGGGGACAAAAACATGAATACATAGATCATACAAGAGATATGCCATTTACATTACACTGATAGCAATTCTCAGTATCACCAATACCTAGGTGTCATGCGCAGAGCAGCGTTTAAGATGCATTATGGGATAGCTCACGGGACAAACTTGCCCCAGTTTTGGCAGCGCATGCACTCAGATCACGCTCTGTCTTTATCCAGAGGTATTTTTTGTTGAAGATTTCTCGCTTTCAATCATGTGACCAGCACATCGAAGCATTGCAGTAGTGAACCATGACTCTAGTGTCTGCAAATCGGTAAAACTTAGAAACTTTCAACTCTTTCAAGCTGAATTAATGTAAAATGAGGAATGTTCGCATGCATTTTAATTTCGAAAATTTCGCGAGCAGCAACATTCGCGAAATTAAAATGCAGGCGAAAGTTCTTGCCTACACAATATGCATTGGATGCCAGTGGCAAGTCGTGAAAATTTCATGCTGCGAGAAAGGCCGTCGGCTCCAATTCGTGAAATTTTCATGCCGCGAATATGTCATGTTTTACAGTATAGTCAAGAAAAAAGGGGGTAACAATGGAAGAGCAAACAAATAACTCCAACGAATCGTATGGGAACTGCGACTCGCGTGAGACAACCGAAAGCAACAAGGGCACCGAGGAATCCCATGGTGCATCTGTGACAGAGCTCTTCAGCGTGTGCAGAAATTTTCTGCGCATTGGTGATACCGAGAATTGAATCTGGCAGGATAGCATCTTGCTCATGAATACTGTGTACACCATATATTTAGCGAGTCTAAATTTTCGCGAATCGGGACTTCCCAACAATTTCACGAGTGGTTAAATTTGCGAAAGTGGAGTACCATCCTGAACCAAGAAATGTGTACGTGGGCGTCACACTCATATCGGGATCAGAGTCATTATTTTCGCGTTTCTTTAATTTCGCGAACAGCACCTGACTCATGAAATTTGCAAAAAATAAAAACATCACAAAATATTTGCCGTACACAGTCCTCTACAATCTCCTGACACGAATGAGACGTAGAGGATACAACTAAAGTTTACACTTTTTTTTAATAGCTGTGTAATAACATTTTGAGTGACTACTGCAGTCACCAAACTACAGAAAAATAAATCCATCCATAATCATAACTGAAGCAGTATGGTGGGAGAAGCTTGTGTACCTAAATAATCCAGTTATCCACAAATAAATACAATGGTGATGAAACCAATCACTTCAAAGAAGGGTACAAGAGTAAACATTGACTTGATTTATCACCCTATTTACATCAAGAGTCCTAGCTTTACTGCACGGTAGCTTCAAATAGTACTGTAAAACTAGAAATTTCAGCAAGAAGGGAACTTTTGTGAATTTAGCAAGGAGCCAAGATTTGTGAAAGCAAAATCCATTAAAAAGGTTTTGTCTACAAAATGCATTGAATGCCAGTGACAATTCACATAGTTTCATGCTTCGAAAAATTCATGAAAGTTTCATGCTGTGAATGTTTGTGGTTTTACAGTATTCTCTCTATTCCATACCACTGGTATTTAATCCCTCCGCGACCCATCCCCCCCCCCCCCCCAACCATCTCATCCACTTACCAAAAAAAAATTAAAATAAGCAGTCTCAAAGAATGACAATGACTAGAGGGACTTCTTCATCCCCTTACTCACCCTTGAAGATATCAATGATTCTGAAGAGGGCAAGGGTCAAGGAAGACTTGCCACTTCCTGTACGTCCACAGATGCCCACCTAGGGAAACAAACCAGAAGTTCCAAATCATGAAACTATAGCACATACTAAGGAAGGATGTAACATATCTCTCACTCTCATGCTACTTTTATTTGGCACTTCCTGGAATATGATCCAAACCTAATGTTGTATATAAAACAGGTCTGTAAGAGAGTATTTCCTCTGCTGAATGATAGTTTACCCATTAGCAGGCAGCTGAACAAATATCAGTGGTTTTAATGGTTAGAATCTTTCTCCACAGCATGTCCCAGTGACTAATCATTTAATCCCTTTTTCTTTTTTTTTCTATGAATCTGCACCTCCTAACACTTCCTTTTCTCAGTAACTCTTTGGATGGGGTATGATGGTCCAATTTCACCAATTTATACATTATCTAAAAGCTTAAAGCTTACTCTTTTAAACTATGTAGAAAAATGGAAATTCATTTTGGTCGACTATACGTGGGGTTTTGAAATGGTCACATCTATATCTGATTCTTAAAGGATTTTAATCCCTTTAATCTAAAATGTCTTCTTTGGGGGCAAGATTTGCTAAAATAAATGTCACACAAACTCTGGATTCCTGTTACAATGATTTCACATAAGTCAATAACACAAAATCCTATGGTTAACCATTGTACAGAAATGTACTCTGAGTAATTAAGCTTACCATCTAACCTCTTTCATGACAAAAAGATCATAATCCTCATTGTAGACTCTGTCATTTGTGAAGTGTAATAAGATTTATACCAAATTTGACAGATATCATGTTCATTTCACATCCATTGGATCTCTTTTTCTGTTGAGAGAACTCCCCCATGTGCATCTCCTTGTATCAAATTAAGAAATAATACACAATGGCTGGCAAGACATATTTTGAAACAGATGAAAAAATCACATGACAAACCTTCTCGCCTGCCCTGATGTTGACTGAGACATCTCGTAGGACTGGGTCGAGATCGCTGGCATACCGGACACTGATACTATCCACAGAGATCTGACCACGATGAGGCCAGTTTGGTGGTGGTTCCAGACCTGACATAGGAGCAAATGTTTGAATTCCAGTCGTAACACTGCCATGATAACTTCTTTAGTGGGAACTTTCCTTAGAAGACGATTACTGACACTTTGACAACCACATAACAATTTATGACATGTCATCTGTAGATGTTCCTTGGCTACAAGGACAGCACTGATGAAAGTTTAAACCAATCCACTCATTTTTTTAACTCGTTGAGAAATAACTGATTTTGCTACAACACGCATTTCCCATAGACAATTGCCAGAGTATACTTGGGCCTCATCCTCAACAGGTTAAACTGCAAGGGCAGATATATATTCCTGGGTGGCAGTAAATATAAAATGCAGTTTTTCTTTTAATCTAATATGATAATTTCAGAATTAGATATTACACTTGAGCTTATACTATGACATAAATATCAGGTATTGTACAATACAATTCTCAACAGATTCTGCATTTCTTTTCAGTTCAGTTCAGTTTATTCAAACCAAATCAAACATGACAAAAATACAAGACATAACTGCAAAACTTTAGAATGATAGGTTTGGGACCCCAGTGAAGCACAGCTTGTAGTCGGGGCCCCTTTACACAATACACTGCAGTATATGTCAGGGTGTAACATGTTTACATGGAGTATAACATATGTACAAATTATACAACATAATAAATGCAGACAAGTACACGTATACCACCTCCCCCATACACAACACACACACACACACTCACACACACACACACACATACACACATGCATGCACACTTCACACATGGCTACCTCATCTCATTTTTCTACATTCATGTACCTAATTTCAATCTGTCGAAAAGGTGTCTTTTACACAAAATTTTGAATCGAGACAGTGTAGTGGAATTAATTATATTACGGGGCAACTTATTCCACTCTTTAACACAGACTATTCTGAATGAATTTAAGGTAGTTTGTGTTCTTGCATATGGCTGATGGATGACGGTGTTGAATGACTAGCAAAAAGGAGCTCCCAACACAAAGGACATCCAAACATCACTTCACCCCCCCCCCCAATAAAAAACAACAATAACCCAAACTATAACTACTTGTTAAAGAAAGAAAAGAAAAAACTACGAAGAGGAAGACATCATCTTACCTTCATACTTCTCTTTGCTGAGAGAACTGTAAAACTGGACTCGCTCCACTGCATTCATCTGCATCTCTGTGTCAGCAGCACTACGAACCACCCAGTTCAAATACCCTGATACCTAACATTTCACCAACACAAAACATGATTGAGCAATTGGCATCATTCATTCGTGATCAATATTTTGACAAAACTTAATCTGCTTATTTCCTACGCAACAGAATTTCAGACTTCTTGACCTCTGACCTCATTCACATTCTGCCTTGAATAAGTGATGAGTTTCTTCATGATCTAACTATGAACAACATCTTACTTAACTGCACTTAACCCGTTGAGGACGGTTTGATTTTGGTACAACACACATTTCCCATAGACACCTGCCCGAGTATACTTGGGACTCGTCCTCAACGGGTTAATAACATCTGAGTAACTCTATATAAATTAAGTTTGAGTGTCTAATCTTGACCTTGAGGCTTTGACCTGCAATGTCCTGCCACATTCCAACCATTTCCTAGCGTTGATGTAAAAGCAAACACAGCATATTGAATGAATGTATTAAACATATCTGTAGAACAGACATCTAGGTGTATATAAACGAAGTGATGAATTAAAGGTAATTTATAATGCCTCTAGAATGATTTATTGACGCATAAGAACAGTGCTGGCATTACTCCCCATCTCAATTCTGACAAACAGAAGGAAATTCCACCAAACTTTTACAGCAGAATGTCAATGGAAGACACGTAATGGTTTCAAGATAAGACTGACACAGAATGTAACTGAGCAAACGGACATGAGAACATCACCTGAAGTTTCACAAATCAATTGATTTTTAATTAATTATGATTGATTTAATGTGATTTAGACTCTTAACAAAATGAATGGAAAGTGTTTTACCTGGAGGGCATAGCTGATTGCAAGACCAACTTCACTGGGAGGTGTGCCCTTAAGCACAGCAGAAATACTGGTAGTTAATCCTGCCAGTAGAACTATAATAGCTCCTATAAAATCCTGCACACAAATGAAAAAATAAAAATGAATACTCAGTGTCCTGGTATCATTTCTTCTACATGATGACTAGGTTGACAAAGATATCGATGACAAGGGATGGTACAGAATTGGTGGAGATGAGAATTTGGCTTTTAACCTCTTGCGAGATACAAGTACCAAGGAAACGCTTATGATGTAGCACAGAACATACCATTTTAAGAGAAATTCAAAGTTTATTTGATGAAAATCGGGTTTGGAATGACTGAAACATCCAAAAACAAAGTAAAACAAAGCAATCCTAGTAAAGTGTGGGTCCCACACTTTACTAAAATCGCTCTTTTTTAGATATCTCAGCCATTTCAAAACCTATTTTTATCAAATAAACGTTGAATTCCTCATAGAATTACATGCTCGGCCATATTTCATAAGCTGTTTCTCATTATCTCACCAAAAAATGTTAGAAACCTGAAATTAGGTCTCAACCAAAACTGTACGATCCCTTTAGCTATCATCACCATCATCATCATCCCTGCATGCAATGTGAAAAGATTGGACTGAGATATTAAGACAAATGAATATCATTTACAGTATTTTGTAGCTAAAGATTGGGTCAAGACAAATAAATTCTCATTGGAGCATATGCAAATGAGGATGTACATGAATATCAATGTATTTACATTTCTAGTAACCTTGTGATATATTCTAGATTGATTATGTAAAGGCTACATTAGGAAGATTGAAATGGAAAATATTACTCTATAATTTGTTATTTTTGCATATAGATATTTTCACAAATGAGGTCACAGACATTTTCGCGAAATGTTGTTTTCACGCTTTTGACAACAACACTATCATTAGCACACTAATGCCTGTCAGTCTGAGATATTTTGCGTGTTGTTAAATTCACCGTCCAAAAGTGATTTGCAAAATAGGCTAACATTAAACCCTTGCCCCAAAAAATAGCTTATACAGTAAGTTGCTCCCTAAAGTCTGTACTTTTGTCCTTCCCACATTTCCATCTTGCAAATATATATTTTGGACTCTCATTTTATTTGTCCAGTACTTCTACAGTGCTCTTCAATACTGTCACTCAAGGAAAAGCCAAATCAGATACTGTAAAACAAGATATTTTGGCAGCATAAAATTTTTTGCGAATTGGAGCCGACGGCCTTTTTCGCAGCATGAAATTTTTGAGAGTTGCCTCAAACATTCAACGATATAGTGTAGACAAGAACTTTCATGTGCACTTGAAATTCGTGAATCATGGCTCTCGCAAAATTTTGAGAAATTAAAATACACATGAACGTTCCTCGTTTTACAGTATAAGGATACACTTTGGGTCAAACCCAATGGTGGCTCACAACAAATTACAGAATGTAAGACCTGTACAAAATATCATACATGCCAAAATATGGGATTGAGGTAGTAGACAGTTAAAGAGGAGAAGCTGGTGTAGAAAAAAAAAAAAAAAGGTCTTCACTTACTAGTCTCACTCCCAGCCACCTGTTTGCTGTCTGAAGGTAGAGATAGGCAGTGTTATTGACATTGATCCTTTCCATGATGGTGCGATAGAACCGTTTCTGTGTTCTGGTGTAGATTAGAATTAGACAAATGTTCCACATAAACACTTACAGAAGAACAGGCAACCAAAGATTACCAAAGGCATCATGTCACCTAATAGTACATCCACCTGGAATAAATTTTGCAAGCAAGCAATCAGTTGCCAATGTCATCAAAAAACTTTGCTAAATGCAAGCAAAATAGACGCCAACTCACATCCATAATAAGGTTATCTTGTAAATGTTGTTACTTGTAGAGTGCAAACAAAAAAAGGAATTGTTACGGAAAACTTTGAATTTTCTCCTTGGAAAGGAAAGAACAGAAAACACTAACTCATTCTGTAGACATGAAACAAAAATGTTAAGTATAGATTCCATGAGTACATAATATCATGCTACAGAAATACAATACAGGCAATTCCTGTTTGAGACCTCAATCTAGTTTTTTAAGAAAAGACTAGTATCTCCATAAAGTTGAAGGATATTAAACAGTTTTTCTTTTCTGTTTTTCCCCCTTGCATTTGGGACATCTATAATCATGGGCAGGAAAGTGTATGAATCATTAAACTTTATGCAATAATCAGAACTAATCACAAAACCATTCCCCCTGTTAAGAGTCAAGGCCGCAACCTTCAGAAGCAGAAGGAAATAAAGGCTAACTCATGAAAAACCAGCTGTGTTTCTAAGAATAACATATGTATACTACATTAGAGACAGGCAACTTTGTGTGTACAGGTAAGAAGGGAAACGGCAGAGCCACCACCAAAATATAAACAACTTAAACAGGAAAGTGGGTCATTGAAGGACAGGAAGAGATGCAGGATATTCATATTTGTACCGCCTGAGTGTGGCCAGATTGGTTAGAGTTTCAGAGAAATAAGTGAATTCTTACTTCTGCACCCTGATCGTTGTCAGACTGTGTAAAGAGTTTCAGAGAAATAGGAATATTCTTACTTGTATGCTCTGATGGTGGCCAGACCAGTGAGAGTTTCAGAAAAGTAGGCAAACACCGGAGATTTGGTCACACTGTCCAAACGCTGCAGCTCCCTGGTGTGAAAAAAAGATAAAAGAAATATCTTTCACTGGATCACTACACTAACTCTGTCTTGCTCAGTTATAACAAATGATAAACATGTGTAGGGGGAGGGTAAATTGGGTGACTAGCATGTATTTTGATATAACGATGAATTCATGTACACACATGTCAGAGTTTTCAGCTTTTAAACAACGGTATGAAGTGTAATTATCATTGACACAATATTTGCTCCTGCAACAATTGCTCCTGGTCTTATTTTCTCCACAGACTTAGGATTAGGGATAGGGTTGTGATATGGTTTTTAGGTTTAGTTTGATGTGACGATTAGGATGATGGTTAAGGCTTTATGTTTGTGGGTAGATTTTATGTTTGGCTGAGTGTGCACAATTTTCATGGGAGCAACTGTCACAAGAGCAAATGTCACTGAATAGTAATTTCCGACTCCATTTTCCATTCCAATAACTTGAAAGTCTATTGTTTTGTTCCCTTTTGTAACACAGCAAAAGTGTGTGCATATTGTCCCATACAACACAAAGCTAAATGCTATATGTGAGCTAATTCTTGAAGAGATGACATTTTGCAGTGTTAATGTTCTTTGGCAGATATGGATGGACTGTTCAATACAAGACATCCTAGTTTTTGCTTTTGTAAATTTAGCTGTGAATGATCACTATAACTGTCTCATATGATGATTAGAACTTGCAGTTAAAAGAATATCCTTTACTGAGAACACATTAGTGAAGTTACAGTGCACTAGAACACTGACAATCATATTTGCCAACTGCACATAATTCATGAAAATAATCATGTCATGAAAATAATCATGTGTAGAAATACAACAGACCTTGATGAGGTTATGAAGAAATTCTGAAGGAAGACGTAGGCAATGCTGACAGGAGCCACGACCGCCAGGAAGATGGGAGTGACGATGGCATTGACTATGATGGCTGAGAGACAGTTCATGAGACTGCCAATGAGACCATTCAGGGTATTGATCAATCTCTGTGGACAGAGGGGGTTAAAGGTCAGAGGAGGTCAAAGGTGAGAGGACGTGGTTTCAGCTTGGTTGTATCATTCCTGTAACAAAGATTTTATTTTGAAAATACTAGCAGTCTTGGAACAAATTACACAAATACTGCAATGCTACTTCTAAACATATGAACTTTCCTGTGCCATGAGATTTCAATGCCCTTTTTCTTATGTATGTGCATTCTTTTTTCAAATAACCTCCATTATTACTTGCATGAAACCTTGTCACTTTATTGCCATCATATGAAATACAAAACATCTAATTATCTACAGGGAAAGACGTCACGTAAGACCTACTAAAGCGAGTCTCACTTTAAATAGAAAACACTAATATCTCTCACTACATTGTTTACCATATCAATCAGCTGTGTGTCATTGGAGAACCGATTCATGATGCGTCCAGTTGGGGTTGTGTCAAAGAACCTGTTTATAACAACAACAACAAAAAGAGAGGAATTTGCATTTTCTCAACTCTTCCAGAACATGCAGATTTTGGTGATACACTGAGACATATTAATACAGCCTAGTATTCATTATCACTCATAATCCACATTATCCAAGAGGCACATTTACTTATGAGATTCAAATGATATTCACTGACGTCAGATTTCAGAACACACAAGCAGCTGTAGGCCCTAACCAAGTTGGCCACACTTTACATAAGTAATGGCCAGCGCCATACTGGCTTTTGCTCGGTGACATGTATTGTGAATGAACATTTGGAACTATGACTGCCTTGGTACAGTTCCTTTGTGCTAGAGGAATCACTACAAATGGTTATTTGATAGAAAAACTTGTTAAATTTGCCAGAGTTGTGGTTGATACAGAGCTGCTGGTAAACCCTACTCTTTTCCAGGCCTTTTGCTGCATTCTCTAGTTGGCTATCTGTTGCTTGAGAGAACTCACTACGGCTGGTATAGGCTGTGAGTTGTTGAAAGTCAATAGTCTACATTGACTTACATAACAAAACGGGAGTATTTCAGTTGGTAACTTAACTGTATTTTGATAGTTTTCTTAACAAAAAAAAAGAAAGGTTTGTCTTCTACAACAGAAGGCATGCCTCAAAAGAAAATATCAAGTGTTTGCAAAAGCGTGAAGGTCTGCCAACATTCCCACATCCACATCAGGGAGATTCCACACAGCAATCAGGGAGATATCTGTGTGTTACATGCATTTCAATGGGCAAAAATAATTATTCCAAAATCAGGGAGATTTTGATAAATATTCTCTTATTCAGACATGAACAGATTTTAATATTTTCAGGGAGACTCCTGCCGAATCAGGGAGACTTGGCAACTCTGAGCGTGTCACTGTGGAAAGGAGCAGCCTGCTGTAACATAGTACAGCACACTATAGGTCTAATTTGCTTTATTCCAAAGGTGAGAGAATCCAAGCCAGAAGCAAGTATTGACATAGTCCTACCTCATGGGCACCCTAATGATGGTATGGAGCATGGCCAGGTGTAGCCTGCGGGCAGCAATGAGGGAAGAGACTACTAGGAGAGTGGAGCTCAGCAGCTGGGTGATGATGGTTCCAAACGACAGGCCTGCGTAGCCACCAATCCAGAAACCTAGATCGTCCTCCGCTGTATCCTGTCATTCGTTTTCACAGATGAAAAAAGCATTGAAAGTTATTGCATCTGTTACACCTCTTTGACTGAAAAGAGAAATGCAAGGACTTAAGAAGACAAGTTTGAAGAGAGTATTGTAATAAGAGTTGACAAAGAGCAAGTCACTGTTCTCTTGTCATGGTACATCATAAGACTTTGTGTCAAAAGGTCAAAATGATGCCCACAACACCACAATTCAGACTATTGGATTAAACAGTTGCAGCACAAACTTGCTAGTCATTTGAAGTCGTTTTCAGAAAACTCTGCATCTGATGAATATATACCTACAATGATGATTAAGTTTGGTATAGACCAACCCTACTTCAGATGTTTGGAGTGGGTTTATCACAGCATGGTCAATTATTCTAAATTGTGATTATTAAAGCAAATTTGCAATTTGTTATAGCAACTTTTATTACATAAAATCACATTTCAAGTTTGTTTCTACATTCCACTGTGGTAACAAGGGAGTTTTATCTTTCTATGATATTTGCGTGTTCCAAATCTGGCAGATGCTCAGGGGAAACTAAAGGACAGGAGGAAAAACAACAGAAACAAACTCACATTCCCAGTGATGTTGAGGTTGGACTCTGACCACGCCGACAGCCAGAAGTTGGTAACAATACGCAGACCAGACTGACTTAGAATGAAGAAGAGTACGATGAAGACGATAGGGTAGGTGATGGCACTGAGGTAGTAGAGATACACCTTGTAGGATACAGATCCTCTCTCCATTTCTTCTTTCTCTATCAGCTGTCCTTCCTCACTGCCTGTGGATTACACAGGGGGAAACACAAACATTTGTTTGGTACATTGCGATTGGTAAAACCCAAGTATAAACAGTGTATACATAATGTTTAACTTGCATGAACTGCAAAACTTTACTTTACAGTAAGCTGAAGTGTGCGGAAGTACAGGCAAGTTTTGCGAAGGTCTGATTTAAAGAGCAAATATTAAGAAAAAAGTGTATCAAATATATTACTATTTTCAGGAAGAGTTAACTTTAAATAAAGGAAAATGAACTCTCCACACTAGGTGTAGCACCACTAAGTCAGAAAGAATGGTAGTTGTTACTCAACATACTGGCAAAAATTTTGGCAAATCTTCCACGATTTCAAAAAGTCAATGTTGTGTCAGTTCTGCAATGCAATTGTCATAGCTTTTGTGAGCATATGTACTACTTAAAGCAGATTTCATATATTTACCACCTACAAATCTTGGTACATTTTATTCCTTTACAGGAGATAAGGTAAACAGTTTTCACTGGTGTGTTTCTTGCAAAAAAGGTAAAAGCAAAAATGCTTTATGATTTCATGCACAAATTTGAACATATTCATTAACTTTAACATGCATTAAAAGCAGCAAGTACAGAAAACAACCCTGAATAAAACAACATGCAACAATAAACAATACAAAATACAAGAAAAATAATCAAACCAATGACACATTAACTGAGAAAATTCATTAAAGGGGACCTCCAGGCTAAGGAACATCTATGTTTTTGCTTTAAAAACATATGCCAAGGAAACAATCTTCCAACAATGTCATTATTTCATAAAGACATGTAGTTTATGACCTGCAAAAAACTACCATACACCACTTCATTTATGCTCAACTTTCAAGAACATGAATTCTTGTATGAATAAGATCACATTAAATCAAACAGTAACCAAACAATCACTACATAAAGGTACGTTCCCACTTAGCCAAGTTCTCATCTAAAGTGATGGCGAGCTAGCGCAAGCCTTAACTCACTTGAACTCAAATTCTTTCCAAATTAACCTAATTGTAGTGGCGAGTCATGGCGAGTTATGGTGAGTTGCCTAAAGGAGGCATTTATTATAACTCAAGTAAAGCTCTACACGTAACTCATGATAACTTGCGCCAACTCGACACGGCTTGGTGTAACTCGGCACAACTCTGCTTGAAGTCGCAAGCAAATCCTCAATTTTGGAGGATTTTTTTTCTTCTTCTTCACGCATTTTCAAGCTTCAAGCAATTCATTACAAGTTATATAGAGTTTATCTCGAGCTTGTTAAGAGTAATGCGAGTGTATTACGAGCTTAGCATGATTTGCAGTGAGATGCAATGAGTTTGTAAAATTTTTGAACATGTTAAAAAATTGAGGACTGGCTCACGACTTCAAGCAGAGTTGTGTCGAGGTACATTGTACGCCAAGCTGTGTCGAGTTGTCACGAATTATCTTAAGTTACATAAAGAGCTTTACTCAAGTTGTCACAGGTGTCTCATTTAGCTAACTCACCATAACTCACCATAACTCACCATAACTCGTTGCTACAACTCGGCTATGAGGGAACCCTGCTCAACTTTATAATATTCTAACAAGACATTTTCATACTACAAGCTGTAGATTATGAGGAATTAGTAGAGGCCTGCAATGTTGGCATCCTGCAAATCAATGCCACTGTTTTGGACACTTGCTGATGTCAGACACAGGCCATACTTTGCTACTTCATGCACCATGTAAGGCAAAAAAGTAAAAATGAGTGCAACATACGTATTTCTCAGAATTGGAATGCTAGCAAAGCTCAGAAAGTAGACAGCTTTTTACATAGAAACAATAAGTTCAGACATGGCAGAGATCAGTGAGTACTTTCCTCATTTCCATCTCCAGCTATAAATTGCTCATCTCCTCAAATTTTGTCCACATATAATGTAAAAGCTGTTATTTCATGAGGGTGAAATATTTGTGAATCACTCTTGGGTCATGAACTTTAAACACAGGAAAATAGTACCACCTGACCTTGATCAAATTAAATTTGTGGCACGTAAATATCAGCGTGCTCATTTCGTGGCATTTGTTGCCTTCTGAGCAGTGGAGAAAACATGGCAATGGCTGCTGATATGCGCACGCTAGTACAGTGTATGTCTAACGTTATGTGCATCTCTCATCAACAAATCTCAAGCATGAGAGAGTGCAACAATCTTGGTTGCTGGGTATACGTATGCCGTATGAATAACTATGTGTGAGATAGACTCAGTGTCAAAAAACAAAGACAGTATTTCGCGAAAATGCATGTAACCTCCTCATTCGTAAAAATATCTCACAATCTCTATGCAAAAATAACAGCATTTACAGTCATTGTATTACAACAGACACAAATCCTCACTGGGATGAAAGACCTCGTATCTACAAAATGTCAAATGTTCAGGAGAGCAAAAAAACATGGCAGCCAAAGCACTTAGCGAATGGGAGAGCCCTTCCTTTGACATGCCGTGGTGGCTTCATTTTTTGAGTGAGATCGCTAGGATTTGGACAGGACATCATTTACCGGATTATCTGACCATTTATCCAAAAAAAAAATCATTTTCACCCAAATTTCAGATACAAGGTCTTGTCATCCCAGCAACAACCACATATCAGGCTCCCAAACGACATATGCAAAAGAATTCATTTCAAAAGCAGTGGTAAGGGAATGGCAACTCAATACAAGAGAAAGAAAATATTGAACAATAAGCATGCAGGAGACATTTTCAACAGAAGTGGTCCATCCCAACGGAATACGCCACAGTGTAGTTGTATACATACTCTGCTTCTCGGAAGTACTGTCTGTCCGTGAGTACTGTGAGGCTGTCATGTCAGGTCAAAATTCAAACATTTCAGTTCACATATGAAACTGAGGTCATAATATTCTGACTACTTTGCGTAAGAACACAAGATGGATAAATATTCTGCACTGACTCCTGATGCAACAAGGGCTTTCTGGCACTAAAAACATAACCATTTGAGTTTTAATGTCCTCTCAAACCAGTCTCTGAAACCAAGCCTATCATTATTGCTTGAATGACTGATAAATCATACCATTAAAAAAAGAGAAAAGTTATCTGTAACGATTCTTCATTCAAAACCACTGATGATACAGTTGAAGCATGCCCAAAAGGATTTCAAGGAATTCAAAACACATTTCAGGATCCATCCTCTTCAACTCAAATGGTAAGTATGGAAAGGTTCAATGAACTAGATTGGAATCTCATTGTCTGATAATAATGATTAAATGCTCTTTATTGTTGATGTCAACTTACCAATCTTCTTCTTCTCTTCTTCTTCCACAGTCAATTGTCTTGATATCTGTCTCTTCAAGACACGTCGCTCACTCTCAGATTCGGACTCTGTGGCTGATGGGTCTTCATTCTCTGCCTCTGAGAGGAGGTTGGCCGTGTCTCGCCAGTTCTTGTAAAGCTCTGGGTCGGCTGCAGCAATCTCATCCAGTGTGCCTTGGTGCTGGACGAAGCCATCTTGCATCACTATAATCTACACATGAAACAAAAAGTGGTTCCATCTCCTATAAGAGTGTTTGGCCTACCATAAACCCAGATCAGACTATGCAAAATTACAGGTAGTTTCACTAAGAAGTAAGTTGCCTTGTGTAAGTGTAGTTTGGGCAGTCTGCCCACAAACTTCTCGGGAATTTACAAGTGAAACTTCCTGCATGCACATTGAAAGTCTCTCACTTCTAGGGAAACTATAGCTGCATAGTTTTGTGCAGTTTGAAACTCAAAGGTGCATAGTCCCGGTAGTGTAGAGGGTGCTGTTGATGATACTGCCGATCGCCATTAGCATTGATACGAAGAATGCCGAAGTCGAGCTGTCATCAAGAGTAAAGGGCGTAGGCATTGCTAAGTATCATTGCCTCCGTTGTCTTCTCTGCGCATCACGCAGTCTGTAGTAATGCCAGGGTGCGTGCATATGTGCTTCTTATTATGATATCACAAAAGAAGTTTGCTAAAGCTGCCATCCGCCTCAGCCGAATTATGACCCGAACTGTGATCGGATCACTGACTACAGTGGATCAGACTTCTTCAGACTCAGGGAAATGGGCCAAAGCTAAAGAGGAGTCGATAGCGTAGGTCTTTATAGGAAACTTGCGCCTGTGTGCCCGCGTACGCATTTGACCAAAGCACCTGGGACGATGTGCCTTTAAATTTGTCACATGATTAGATCCATTTTATGCTGTTTACACATACATGTATGCTGCCCACTGTTGTGCGTGTGCATTTTGATATTCCAGGAGGGCACACATATTTTGCCCCTGTGGAGCATACATGCTACAGACTGAAACTGCAGGTACTTTCTCACATCCCTATAAACTATGCATAGTTTTGATGGTAGTGTGATCACATGGTCACATGGGGCGGGGGGTGCCTCCCAGGCCCCCCTCCAGATCTCGGCCGTCGACTGTGGATCGCGACGAAAATTGGTTTGAAAAAATTATCATTTATGCTAAATTATGCTAATTTATGCACAATGCATGAAATCAGACAAATAAAGCTCAAAAGGGGCACATTTTTTGTGTAAATATTCTTTTTAGTGTCCTGAGCAAATATAAGAGAAAAAAATTACGGCATCAAAAATTTCAAAAGTATTTTATTGTTTTTTTAATTTCTTATGTTTTTCATTGTTTTTTCGATGAGACTTGTCCGCGACATTGTTCCGAACAAGAGAATATGCTTTTAATTGATTTTAATCAATAAAACCCCCAAATAATCATGCTTTTATGAAATTTGCCTGAAAGCAGTTTGCATTGAAATTGTACACATATTCACGTTTTTGAGCTATTTTTGGTCTGACATGCACATACATATTCATACGCAACTTCCCAACTTGGGAGTAAGGCCAGACGAACAAAGGCCAGGTTGAGGCTGACGCCACTTGATTAGGAAAGACAGGTATCCCGGGGCCTGATGATTAATAGCCTTAAACATAAATGTTACAGTGATGTAACAGTGATGTGCTCATATTAGGAATGTGCGCTACAAGTAGAAAGAATCAAAACCTATCCATTGAGTCGCATAATTAAATCGCATACTCCTTGTATGGTCTTTGAACTTAACCCATACACATGGGAACCTCACTATTGCTGCACGATGTAAGGATTGTGCAAGTATACCATAAATCCAAAGGGTTATAGGGGAAATCCAGTCCAAATACAAATTAGTCTGATAAAAAAGAGAAAAATCTTACGAGTTCAATGGCAAAAATTTGACTGAAATAGGATAAAAATTACAGAAGGGGATGACAAGCTCACTTTGCATTTGCATATTCATATTGACTGTTCAAGAACTGTTTCCTGAAAAATAGCACAACTTCAAAATATCATAACTTCCTTATTTTTCATCCAATTTCAATCAAAATTATACCATTGAAATTGTGATATTTTACTCTTTCTTATAAGACTAACTTATATTTGGACTGAATTTCCTCTTTAATCCTGGTTGACCTCACCATGTCTGCCTCCTGTAGATACTGAAGCTGGTGAGTCACAAGGACAACAGTCTTCTTGTTCTTGATGAGGAGATTCATAATACCTTCTTCAAACAGAGTCCTTCCAACATGAACATCCAAGGCTGACAGTGGGTCATCCTGAAATTCAATAAGTCAGAAAATATTCCAAGTGAAAGATTATTCATGAAGTACACATAATACAAAACCTAATTAGAATGTAGCTATCTTATTGGTCGATTGCCCATCACGTGACATTCAGTTAAAAGTTCCATTGCATGCTGTAGCTGTCAGCCATGCAGTTTTGTTTGAGCAAAAATGGATAACGCATGGCTGACGTCACCCATTTCCAGTGACTCCCATGTTAAACTCTTGATTGACTCAAAGATTTTGTTCCATCGCATGGCTCTGATGTCACAATAAACAAATATTTGCCACATGCACTCAGCAATTACAAGCACACTTACAAGCGCATACTTTTGTCACTCATTTCTGTAAACAACTTTGAACAATCGGCTTCGCGTATGTACAAAGCTGTACACAGTGACTGTGCAGCTCCTCATTGGTCTTTCACGGAAGATGGTTGCCATTTCACTGCTAAATTCAAGAATCTGTGTGGACCCCATCAGTGGACGTTCGAGGTGTTGTACAGTGCACTCCCGTTATAACGAAATGCTCGGGACCGGCAGTTTTCTTTCGTTATAACGAAATTTCGTTATACCCGAACAAATACAATATAAAACGAAAACAAGGAACCACGTTTATATATCATATCATGTTTGCTGAATACTCATCATACACTGGAAAGCTATGCGAAATGTGATGGGATAAAATATGTATCACAATAATAAACGCAAGTTCCCCTCAGAAACTGTGCGTGGCACAAGGAGCGAACACACGGTGGTGTGAAGCGTTCACCCATGCAGAGACGCTATAAATGCTTGTTCCGCTATGTATTTTCGAAAGTAATTCGCATTTCGTTATAACGGAGCACATTTCTTTTGTTTTTCTTTGTCTGTGGCGCTCGGAAAAGACTTCGTTATAACGGAAATTTCGCTATAACCGTGTTCGTTATAAGCGAATTTTGTACCATAGACTTTAATGGTGATAATTTTGGGACCAGAAGATTTACTTCGTTATAACGAAATTTCGTTATAACCATGTTCGTTGTAACGGGAGAGCACTGTATAAAAAAAAAACTCAGTGAAAGATGAGGCGCACTATTCAACTCGGCTTCGCCTCATTGAATAGAGCAGAGCGCCTCTATCTTTCACCTCGTGCCAAATCTTGTATCACTGCACTTGCGACCATTCACTCTTTGTATAATGCACCACTTCTTTTTGATAAAAGTTACTTTTGACAAGAATATGAATGCAAGGCAAGCCTTGAAATACAAGTAATGTTGGTGCAAGGCAACTGAGTGCAAGGAATATTTGAAGTTTTCCATCCATTCTCTTCATGCACAGAAATTAATCCACCATGAATGCAGAATGCCAATATGGTAGCATACATCCACATCTATGAAGATAAAGTTTCCCAAAATGATATTGCCACCCTAACACTATTTCAAAGAGCTACAAAGACATCCACAAGTTAATTCCTCTCTAAGTTGGTTTTGAGAAGTGCAGCAAAATCAAACCAACAGAAAATTTCAACACTTCTATCAAAAAAAGTTGAGAAAGTCACATCTAAGGGAAAGCCACTAAACTTACACGTTGATGCCATTTATTCTAAAACCTCCCGCTGATGTGCACCCTTATTCATCACATCTTTTGCCCTTTGTCCTCTATATCAAATTTGTTGTGTTGCAATAGTAAAACAATGATCACTCTTTTTTTCAGGGGAATAGGTTGTAGTTGTTGAATTATCAACCCAATATATGATTTTCATCATTTGATGTCCAGTATGGATGGAACTTCTCTCCTTCTTCTTGTCTGACTCTCTTCCTTACAGGCATATGTAAAAATGGAGTGATATTGCATTTTAAGCATCTTTAACAAAGCTCTCAAGCGAGCCAAAACCGGGTTGGCTGAGGTGAGTTTGTTGCCTGGTAACCCTTCACTCCAACCAACACTCACCAGGATGATGATGTCACGGGTAGAGTACATCGCCCTAGCAACGCTGACCCTCTGTTTCTGACCTCCACTCAAGTTGATACCCTTCTCACCAATCTCTGTCTGATCCCCACCAGGAAGGATCTCAATGTCTGGCTCCAAGGCGCAGGCCTTGAGGACACGGCGGTAGCGTCGGCTGTCTGTCTCCTCGCTGAAGATGATGTTGTCTTTGAGCGTTGCATTAAGGAGCCAGGCTTTCTGGGCAGCATACGCAATGCTGCTCCTATCACTGTACAGACATTGGTATAAAAAGAGTGTTTAGTTCACGATGTCAAGATAGTAAACCCATGGCTTGCTATGCACTGTTAGCCTAGACTCCTAATTATCACTTTTCCACATACCAAACAAAGTGCCAACTTTTGCGTGCCATTAAAATCTATAATATGTGACATAACAAAATAGTCTACCAGATGAATCTCACTGTCTTATAACAGGTCGGAGTGAAAACAGAAACAAATCCCATCGAAGGACTACGTCAAGGCAGAATAAAAGATTAACCCTATTTTAACTGGGCTATTTGAGACCAAGTTTTTACTGGGGGGGGGGGGGGGGGGGGGGGTCAATTTGACCCCCCCTTCAGATCTCGGCCGCTGATCGCACGATCACCGCAAATTTTGCCTGAATATAGAGCAAGATGTCAACTACAAGATTACATAGTCATACAATAGAAAAATGTTGATTTTATATTTTTTAATAAATTAATTATGCAAATTTACGCATGAAATCATATTTTCACCTATAACTCCATCAAAAAGAAATAAAAGATTGCTAAATTTTTGTGTCAAGTTCCTCAAGACACATCAAACAATCAATCAAACATCAATCAAGTAATCAAAATCAGTTTCTTATGTTTTTTAATGTTTTGCTAATTTCTTATGTATTTTATTGTTCTTTCGACCTCTTGTTTTCTATTGTTTTTTTGCCAAAATTTGTTGCAGGCACTTTTTCAAACTTATCTACATTAGAATTGATTAATTTCAATGTTCAAAAGTTGAAATAATCTAATTTACATCAATTAAACAAAAAAACACTATTTGCATTGGATTTGCACACGAAATCATGAATTTGAGCTATTTTCAGGTTGACATGCATATGCAAAACATTGCATAACTTCAGAACAGTGTACCCGGACATCACAAATTTGGTCTCAAAATATGCGGGAGACTTCGATGAAAAAATAAATGAAACGACGCGGCAAAATCTTTGCGTGTTGCAGAATCGTGGCGCGAAACCCCCCAGGTTAAAGGACAAGTTCACCTTCATAGACATGTGGGTTGAGTGAATGCAGCAATATTAGTAGAACACAACAGTGAGAGTTTGAGCAAAATCGGACAATCCGTTCAAAAGTTATGAATTTTCGAAGTTTCTGCTCAGTCACGGCTGGATGAAAAGACTACTATAGCTTGTGATGTCACATGAGTACAACGATATAAAGAAAGAATAAAGAAAATTCAACATATTTCCATTTTTCTCCCATAACAAAAGTACACTGGACTTCTCTCTTTCAGAGGGCAGGGGGAATAATATTACCCTTAACATATGTCAGTAGCAAGTCAAAGAACTGTGCACTTTATTCAAAAAGTAAAGTTTTGTGAAATTATCTTTTTATTTTCCTTATATAGTTGTACGCATGTGACATATACTGTAGTAGTCTTTTCTTCCAGCAGTGACTGCACAGATACTTAAAATATTCGTAACTTTTGAACGGATTGTCCAATTTTCCTCAAACTTTCACTGATGTGTTCTACTAATATTGCTGCATTCTCTCAATCCTTATGTATATGAAGGTGGACTTGCCCTTTTAAATAGGGTTAAATGACACCTGACTCAAAAGCCAGTATGGTCATTTTTTGCTATCCTTTTATTCACCGTCAATGGAAGACCTGAAAGCACACAAAACTAAAACACTTTACATCTTGTTTGTCCATTTGTGCTAAAATTTGCATCTGGTATTAAAGTGAGTCGAAGTACTTAATGTCACTCTTGTCACCCACAACTTTGAATCATTGCATTTTGCAAATGCCAATTTATTCAAATGCTGCACCAATTTCTCTCAAGTCTAGACTGAAGCATTACTTATAACTTGGTACAAAGAAGATCATAAATGCTGGCCTTATAACAAGAAATATCCAGTCAGTAAAGCTTATAAGTCATTAAGGGGATATCTCACTGAGCGGCAAACGTTTGCGAACGCAGCGAATTTGGGATTCCGCCGGGGTTCTCTGCAACAACCACTCTCTGACCCAAACAGTCTTTCTTTTCTTCTTCCTTTCTTGTTTTTCTTCATCTTCTTTCTCTTAAGCTGCACGATAGCTGTAGCAGCAGCCTGGCAAAGCAGCTCTTCAAGGATAGCAGCACGTTTAGCCTCTTCTTGGTAGAAATTCATTTCAATATTCTGGAAATCCATCTTGAACGGTGGTCACAAGAGATCTGACTGCAGTGGAAGGTTGTACGTTCGTTTTATGGGTCTGACTATACATAATAGCCTGGTACTTTTCCAGGTCCAAAAACATTCACAAATTGTTGCACAGGATTTGCAAACAGTTGCTAATATTTGCAAAACTGTCGCTAGCATTTGCAAAACTGACGCTAACATTTGCAAAACTGTCGCTAACATTTGCCAACAGTCGCTAATAGTTGCCACCTGTGTTTCGCAAACACTTTCGCAAACATTGGCTCAAGTGTTGCTAATTGTCGCTAAACATCGCTAAAAGTCGCTAACTGTTGCTAATAGCAGAAGCGAACCTTGATTTTTCGCAAACATTCGTCAGAAAATTTGGCGAATCTCAAATTCGCTACGTTCGCAAACGTTTGCCACTCAGTGAGATACCAGCTTTACTTGAGACTTGAATCAGTAAGAGTCAATTATATCGGAAGATTGATATCCACTGTGACTCAAACATTAAACTGAGTGCTTTAAAAAAAAAAAAAGTAATCAACTCCTTACTATAAATGTGTGGTAAAAAGAACAACTCATAACCAAAATCTGAATACATGGCCTATGAATTGAAACCTCATTCTTTACACAGGGTAAGCAAAACAATGTTAAAACTGTTTGCATTTTAGATTGCTGAGCATCTTTTTGCATTCATTCAACAAACTATTAGCTTTCAGAAGGAAAGGAACTTGTACTAAATTTCTTCACAATTTACTTGCTTCATCAAATCAATGCTGCACTCTCTAAACCAAAGGTCATGTATTGTTGAGAAAGGCCCTGAATTAGTTCCTGTTCATGATCAAGGTTCATTCCAATAGGATATCCTAGAGTGTAATATCTTTCCTGAGTCATGGCTTTATCCCACGATACCCCTCATAGAAATACCAACATGTCTTGCAATATTGCACAAACTGATAATGAAAGTAACAGAGCTAGCCCTGCTTGAGCAATAATCTAGAAAACATGATTTGTTCGGTATGTGGTGAAATCCTATCTCTTTTTACAATTGTAATGGTGTATTTTCATTTGAATGTCCTATATCTTTAAGATTATTTTGATCTATCAAAATGTACTTGAACTATTTACCAATGTAAAGTGCATAAAGAATGCATACCGATAATTACTATGCGCTGTCAGTTAAGTTATCATTATCATTTTTGCATGGTTAAAAACTGACTCTAAAGAAATGTCAACACAATATCATCATACCAGTGGGGTACTACTGTAAATTGCTGGAGAAGCAATATGAGCAAAGTAAAATATCAATATTTCAATGAAAATTAAAGCATGTCAAATTAGCCAGACAGACCCATGTTGCCCTAAAAGCAATAAATTTTCTGTTGAAATCACAGCGTAACTAGTAAAACCTTGACTTGTTTTATCTTTTCATTAAAATTGAAAAAACAAGTACCAGATTTGACGCTTGCACCAACTAAATTAACAACACAATAGAAAATATCCAAAAAATAGCATTTTACAAAATATATCTGCATGCAAAAATGTCAGCTGGTACAGTGTCTTAAGATAGATGTTCCTTCCAAGGCCAAATGACTGACCTGTTGAAGAGGACACTCCCAGACATGGTGGTCATCTCACCAAGAATGGCCGAGCAGAAGGAGGACTTGCCACTGCCCACTTGACCAACAACCATGGTCAGTTTACCTGTACACCATCAGAACAGAACACGACTTCAACATAGGCCTCAAGTCTTAAAGCTAACAAAGTATGCTTTCTCACAGAACATCGCTAAGTACAGGTTACTACACCATGTACGTGTCATTGTTTGCAGTAAACACACTCACGAACATTACACTAAACAGAATGTATTATGAATGTATGAAAACTCCTTCTTTAAACTGTTACTTACGAATGTGGTAGCCATTTCAATTCTCTTATACTCAATAGAGTGGATCCCCCATGACTTGAGAGAGCAGTACTCTGCTTGGCCTATCTAAATTTTCTCCTGTGATGATTGGTGTCTTAACAATACTCTCATACATGTTCACTGCACTGGAATGTGGTTATTTTTCAAACTACACAAAATACATGACAAAACGCTATAATAAGTGTAGAAATATCATACATTTTTAAAGGGAAGCCTTTCCCTGTTTAATTATACTAGCCATCTTCAAAAAATGTCTTACCCAGTACTCTAAAATGTGCACAAAGATAGAGCAATGCAATAATTTAACAAACCATGGAATTCCCTTTGCATATATTGAATGTATTCATCCCTAATTTCAGCAAGAGACACAAATATTCTGACCCATTGTGAGTCTTGATCTAAGAAAATAGAGCCAAAGAAGAAAGCATTCCATAGCATAATAGAGTCTAGAGTTCTGATGTAAGAAACAAGAAACTCTTCACATAGTGCAAAATGTCAATAGTTTCTTTGCATTCTTAATGAATAGTGAATGGAAGTGGGCATTACATTATGTTCTGGCATTTTCTCATTACTTGTCTTGTCACATTGAACCAAATTTCTCTGACTGGATAGAGAGGATCGTTACTGTATACACTGAGTATTTTGCCAGGTTTTTATTTCCGCAAATTTCACAAGTCGGGTGCTATTCGTGAATCTAAAAACACACAAGGATGTTAATTCTGATCCCGACATGAATGTGACATGTATGCATACACCTCACTGTTCTGTACTGTACTTCACAATTGCGAATTTAACCACTTTACCTAGCGAAATTGTCAGGAAGTCCTGATTCATGAAAACTAAGATTCGCTAAATATACGATGTAGACAGTATTTTAGCCATCTTTGTTTTTATTCAAGCTACAAACCTGCAGGAATCTCCACATTGACCTTGGAAATGACTGGAAGGTTGCTGTTTTCATCCCAAGTAAAATTTCCATTGACAATCTGGCAGACAGTAAAGAAAGGAATGTCACTATACAAACAAACAACAAACAAGTCTACAGATGAATCTTCATCACATCTTGATAACCTTCATTCATAATAGAATACTACAGTCAACCTCGGATACCTCGACCTCGGATAAGCCGAATATCGCTTACCTCGGAGGCAAAATGAAAGTCCCGATTGTTCCTATGGAGTTTTCGTGTGTTAAAATTCGCGTAGCTCGAAAAAACTAACTCGAAGTTCGGTTACCTCGAAGGGAAATCTCATGTCCCGATCTTAATTAACTTATTGTTTTTCCCAGCATGTTGCTCGAATTGAAATTGCAAACATCAGTCAGCATTTCCGATGAAGCGCTCGTGGACAGCGAATACATGTCACAAATCTTTTCACACTCGATTGTAAATATTCTGAGCCCAGAACGATCATGCGCTCAAAGAAATACCCGGTACACAGCTGACAAGAAAAATCCCCAACACCTACTGTACCTACACACTTACACGATATGCATATACCACCTGTGCCAATGGAGTGCTTACAATAGCTCTATGCTCTGCCCATCATCTTTCTTTGACCACTGTGTTTTAATTTGCGATCGTGATAGTCATGCCGTGCGCGTACATTTCTTAACCATCTTGGCGCACCTGCTTAGGTGTTGACAGTTATATCTTTGGCATTAATCACGGTCCACTGTCCAAACATCAATCTCCTGCTAGTGTTTTTTTTTTTACTTTTTTCCTTTCATGAAGTTTGTGTCATTAATTCTCCCCTGAGAACGCAAGCTCTGAATATTTTTTTTTTCCAGCAATGCGATTATGAAAATAGTGTTGTATATGATCTGGAAGTATAGGCCTAGCATAATAAAGAACAGTATTGATATGATTTAACAACAGTATATTCTGATAAATTTCGAAGTAACGGAATAAAACGCTGCATGATTTTCAGACAAAAAAAAAAAGAAGAAATCATCATGTATTTTACCCCTGTTTTGACTTGAATCTTTTTTGAGTTTTCGGTAATCTTTTATCTTTTCTTTTCTAGCACAATCGTAAAGGCCCCCTAAGATTGTTTCGCCGGAATCTGATCCTGCAATATTACTCACTACTCAAGTAGCCCATCCTTCATGTACTGTGCTGCACTTATTCAGGGCTCGACACTTACAGTGGCCCGGGGCCACCAAAACGCACGTCGGGCCACCAAAAAAGTCGGATGTTTGCCTTTACAATTGGAAATGAACAGCGGTAACAATCGGCCCCAAAAGTTGCTAAAATAAATGTCAGATGTTTGCTTTTAATTTTGGAAATGAATAACAGTAATATTCGACTCCGCGTGATACTAAAATAAATGGCGGATGTTTGCTTATACTTTTTGAAATGAATAACGGTAAGATTCAGCTCTGTACGGTGCTTAAATTAATGTCAGATATTTGATTTTGCGTTTGGAAATGAACAAGGATAACATTCGGCTCCGAAAGATACAAAAATAAATGTCGAACGATCCCTTAGACGTTCGGAAATGAATAACAATAGTATTCAACTCCGTATGATGTTTGCTTTTATATTCGAAAGTAAATAGCAATAACATTCGGCTCCGGAAGATGCTAAAATACATTTCCAATGTTTGCTTTGATGTTCGGAAATAAATAATAATGTTCAACTCCGTACGATGATAATATGAATGCCGGATGTTTGCTTTTATGTTCGAAAGTACATAGCAATAACATTCAGCTCCATAATAGGCTAAAACAAATGTCGAATGATCCCTTTTACATTCAGAAATGAATAACAATAATATTCAACTCCGTACGATGATTGAATAAACGTCGGATGTTTGCTTTTACTTTCGAAAATAAATAGCAATAACATTCGGCTACGGAAGATTCCAAAATAAATATCACATGATTGCTTTTACATTTGGAAGTGAATAGCAGTAACATTCTGCTCCATATGATGCTAAAATGAATGTCGGATATTTGCTATTATACATTTCGAAATTAATAACACTAACATTCAGCTGCGTTTGATGGTAAAATAAATGTCTGATGTCTACCTTGACGTTCAAGAATGAAAAACAGTAACATTCGTCTCCATTCGATGATAAATAATTGTCAGATGATTCATTTCACTTTTGGAAGTGGACAGCAGTAATATTGGGCTCCTTATGATAGTAAAACGAATGTTGGATGTTTGCTTGTAAATTTGGAAATGAATAACAGTAATATTCTTCTCCGTATGATACTAAAATAAATAACAGATTGTTGCTTTTACATTTGGAAATGATTAACGGTATCAATCTGCTGACTGTGAGTGCTGATGGTAGACACATGGAAGACTGACAGTGCGTAGCGGTGCGACATTGCCGTCGCTCCCTGTAGTGATGTTCTTGGTGAGCTACATGTACACCCATAGTTGTGCGAAATATTAATAGTTGCAAAGCTAAGACTGTGATTCTTGTGTAACTGTGCTTGGTAAATCTAGTTTGTGTTTCGAAGGGTTTCTCCACATGACGTGTACGAGTATTACGTAAATGCATACACAGTATATTCTGTAGACACACCACGGTCATCCACACGCAATGTACATTCAGCACGCATGTTCTGCAACCCTGTCTTGCACTCGATTAGGTACCGCTATTTTCTTTTTGTTTTTATGGTGATAAGTCATTTAATTGTCCACCAGAAAACACTGATGAAAGAAGAACATCGATTTTCATTCAATTCATTCATATCAAAGTCGATTCAAATCCAACTGACAAGCATACAAACAATCGGTAGGCACTGTAACAGATACCATGTTGAACATCGACAAACATCGGATAAGTCGAAGAAAATTCGACGTACGCGTACCTCGAAGTTCGCGTACCTCGAACCAATTTCTTCAGTCCCGACTACTTCGAGGTATCCAAGGTTGACTGTAGTTCATAATATTTGACTTTAAAAACGATCTTAAATGAATGAGTGAACTAAATTATTCCCTTATCCAAATTCATTCCAAGAGTAATTCTTGCTATCACATTTCACTCTGTCTCAGGTCCAAGGACTTTTGCTGTTGCTGTGTTATTTGTATTATTGAATCATAAGTCATCCATGAACTTTGTACTCAAACAAAAATCAGGTACGTGGCAACACTCTGTAAAATGACAATGAAACCGTTAATGATTATAAAATCATGATAGGTATAGTCATACCCTGTTTCTTCATTTTCTAGTTTCAAGAACGCTATAATCTTTGCAAAAATCAAGTTAACACAATATGTCATAAAGATTGTGCTGATATTAAAATCATCATGAATACAAAAAAAAAAAGTAGAGAAAATGATAGTCCTTAGGTCTTACATGAGAGTAACATTCCATAGAAACAATGTTACATTCATGGTCCCTCTCACCTTCACAGCCACATCATCTGGTACTGGACTTGGTGCACTTTCAGTCTTAGAGCGGCGGTCCAGCGAGCCATAGCCGTTGCTATGGTGATTGGACTTGTCCTCATTTTGTAAAAGGGATGCCTTCTCACTGGATGATGGCTGACGGAAATCTACAGCTGGCAGCTAAAAAGCCATCAAATTTTGGGGTGAAAAAGGTGGGAATTACTTGATACTCAATCATAACAACAAGAGCATTGTTAATGTTACATGGAGGACTATGACTAGGACTACTGTAAAAGTGGATATTTTTGCGCGACTAATTTTTCACCCCAGCCAAGTAAGAAGAGTATTGAAATTTTTGATTCCACAAAATCAAGACAGTAAGTACTGGAACATATGGCATGCAAAAATATTTGCCTGCTTTTATTTTCGAACTACTTTCTAGTTGTGCGTAAAGTGCAAAAATTTCCACACTAACAAAATTTCCACTTTTACAGTATGTGGTTATCTTTGCTCTGCTCTCTCATTCACTAGTAAATGACTCTGGCAGTTAAATTTATCAATTTTCATTATAGAAAAAAAAAAGAGTGCCATTTGAAATTCAGGTAGCCATCTCAAACGAGTTGGAGAGTACTCTTCACTATTTAAAATCTACCAAGTCTCCATTTCTTTGGAAGCAAACAATAAATAACTCCACTGGTGCCTAACTTACACAGAAGCTCCAAACTCACCTGTCCATTGTCATGGCCATAGCCGTCAGTCTCCTCTCGAAGGTTTTCAGCAAACTCTGCTGTCTCCACCTCAGGCGCCATGAAGAAATTGAGTAGACGGTTGGAGCTGACCACAGCATTGACCATAGTGGCCAAAGTCATGGGCAGCAGAAAGAGTGGGATGGTCAGTTGGTTGAAGAAAGAGAGTGAGGAAAAGGCAACATCAGGGGTCAGGGGTTTCCCTGTCAGAAAGGTGTAAGTCCCAAACGACTGTGAGATGGGGAGAGATACAAAGAGAAAGATATTAGATTTCTTGCCAGGCTGCATGTCAACATACTTCAGAAGAATTTAGATTCCCTTCACATCTACTCCACTATGAACCAAAAAAATAAACAATCTGCAAAATCTATTACAAGCATTATGTGACCAAGGTATGCATAAGTACATAGGATCAAAATTCGAGTAGAATCTGAATCAACACTATGCATGGTATAAGAAAATTTGATACAGTAACTTGCAAAAATGATTTTTTTTTTGTCCGCAGATCAAAACTGTGGTGGCATCTTGGATTAGTAGCAACATACAATGAACTCATTTTATGTTGTTTCTTCATCTGTTTCAAAGTTTCTGGTTATTGACATTTTTCCAAATTCATCATGGCCTGTTCATTTCGGTACTTGACTAATTCACTTTCTCTCGCCATGACATGTTTCTATGAGGCACAAACTTTGAAAATATTTGAAAGCTTGTGAAAATGGAAGATGGAAACATGATTGCTCACATTTGAAAAACTAATCACTCAGGATGTAGCAAGTTTTTGAGGCAGTTTATATTCTTTCAAGATGATATTTTTGCTGAATTGTAAACTTACCACCAATGTGACTAATATTGGGCCAGCTGATGTAATGAGCACTGGAGAAAAGACAAGGTCAAAGAAAGACAATAATAAGACATTCAAATGCACAACAGGTGACTTGGAATCATTCCATCTAATACTGTATATGAGGTTACTTTGATCTATCCCTTTACTTTACAATGGGGAATTTCAGATCTCTTGCTGTATATCTCTACCACAATACCCACTTTATCAAAACACAAAATCCTACAAGCAGTGCTTCTCAAGTGGCAGCTCCTTCCGCCACAGCAGAAGAAGAAAACCAAGAATGTCTCATCTTATCTACATGAGAAGAAATGACACCGGCCTGAAGAAGATCTATTCCTTCTTTCTGTCTGGATACACACTGAACATTACATCATTTTAATACCACGTTGAAGATAGCCTGATTTTGCTACAACATGCCTTTTCCATAGACACCTGCCTGAGTATACTTGGGACTCGTCCTCAGCTGGTTAAGGCAATACGACATTTGCTCCTGTGACAATTGCTCCAGTCTCATTTTCTGGAAGGACTTGGGGTGAAGGTATGGGCTGCGATAGGGTTTTAGGTTAAGTCTGATGTGAGGATTAGGATTAGGGCTACGGTCATGTTTGCGGGTAGCATTCATATTTGGCGTAATAGTGTACAGATAGTTCATGAGAGCATTTGTCAGAGGAACAAATGTCATGGAACCATCATTTACATCTAGCTACACTCTGCAAAATTCAAATCTATCATCAAAAAAACAAAATCGCAGAGAGAAAGATTGTCTAAAACTGTCCATTCTTACTAGTAGCCACAATATTGCCATTAATCTTGAACATGGCCCAGAGTTCGTTAACACGAACAGCTTCAATAGCCTTGCAGTAGAGTTCTTCCCATCCATAGAGTTTGAGGAGTTTGATTCCCTGAAGCAGCTCATTGGAAAGCTTCAACCGCTGGTCTGACAGAAGCTGGGGTAAGAGACAAGTATTGTGGACCATTATAGGAAACAATACAACGCTTTGAATTTCATGGATATACTGCATACGCTGTTATTTTCGCGCACAGATATTTTCGCAAATGGGATAAGGAGGTCATAGACATTTTCGCGAGACGCTGTTTTCGAAAATTGATGGCGACGCTAATTTAAATGCACTATCATCCAAGCACATCAAGACATTTTCGTGCATTGGTAAATCTGCAATCCAACTGTGATTCGTGAAATTTGCGAAAATTAAATCCTTGTGAAGATAACAGCTAATACAGTACACGTATGAGTATAAAACATAATATGTGACTCTGCACCACAAAACAAACAAAAAGTCGCCAGACATGAATTTTTAGTTAAGACTATATTCTGAAGAGCAGACTTTAAGCTTTAAAATGATGTATAACTCAAATAAAATGGACTCACCTAACCTATCTAAATATTGGAAAGAAAGCACAAACTCAGGAAAAGTGTGAACTGAGAAAAGAGGCTCTGAAATACAGTGTCTATTCAAGCGCGTAATCTTTACCAAACCGTGCTGGCTGTGCGATGAATGGGACAAAAAACAGGAAGTAAACCACCCGAGTAACAAAAATGAAGGGATTATCAAATTAAACTGAAATTAAGCATGCCTCATTAAGACATTCTGTCCATAATTAATGCTAACTTTCAAAGCAGTAGCACTATCCTTTCAAAAGTTATTAGAGTTGAAAGTGAAGAGTGTGTACAAGGTTTTTCAGAAATGAAATAGGGACTCTAAAGACACACCTAAATACACTATTCTACCAAAAATATTCGAGATAAACTGCTAAAAAAAACCCACTTTCCCGCCCGTTTTATGATCCCACATTTTAGCATAATGTAAAAGAAGGCTTGCTATTTCAGAAAATATGAAAAAGTCAATATCGGCTAAGTTGACCCATTTCACTTATTTTCAGTCCTCACGCAAAATCAGTGTGTGCGACTTTTTGTTCGTTTTGTGGTGCACGGTCACATATATCAAGAGAGAGATACAGGCAACTCTCGTTAAAATGATGTCCTCAAGGGGGTGTTTCATAAAGCTGTTCTTAAAGTAACGAAACGACTTAAAAACGAATGTCACACATGTCACACATGTGCTGTACTAATCAGAATTTCAATAATTCAGCACAAGAAATGACCAACAGTCCTTCTAAAGTCGTTCGTAACTTTAAGAACAACTTTCTGAAATACCCCCTAGGACTGGCAGTTTTCTTTCGTTATATCGAAATTGCATTATATCCGAACAAAAAAAAAGTGTGTTCAGATATCTAGAGATGATAACTTCAAGGCTTGAACCTAACTTTGTTGTTTCCAAAATTTTGTTATAGCAATGTTGTCCATAACAGGAGTGCACTGTAAACACATGGACAATAGTGACACATTATTGAAATATCGTGATTAGATGTCCTAGGTGTAAATTTACTTTCAGATTGATGACATGGGGTGTATATGGAAACTTATGGAAATTTCACACTCAACTTTGAACATTAATTTCAGCTTCTATGGGCTTATATTTGCTTTTCTGTGTTGAAGGTTCGAAATTTGATTAAACTGTAGTTAATGATTCATCATGGTGAAATCAGTTTCAATATCTGCCTAGTTTCTGGGCAAACATATGACAATATGAGTTATATGGACATATGTCTAAATCACAGGAACGGAGAATTCTTACCAAGGTCTCTTTCTGAAGTTTGGACATCATACCAGCAATCTTCATTTGGAAGGGGAGGAGGACGACAAACACTGCTGCCCCAATTAAGGCTGACCAACCAAGCTGTTGATACAGTAGAACCAAGGTGATGACAATCTGTTGGTAAGAGGAGAGAGAGCATTACATCATGAAGGCATACTCAATGTATGTCTGGGTTGATATAAGCACACACGATGGCTATAAAGGGTCAAAGATTGAGGAATGTTTGGATATATATAATCCATGATACACGAATTAACAGGAATTTGCGCTTCATGATCACACCGTTCATTAGTTCACCATTACTCTACGCTGCAGAAAACACAAAATGCGATATCACCTTGTGTTTGTAAAGTGGACTCCCACTATAACATAGTCCCCGTGGCCAGAAGTTTTCTTTTGTTATATTGAAATTTTGATACATTTGAACAAATAAACACAGAAAAATACAGAGAAAATAATGTTGCGTCGTGAATGTTAACTTTATTATATCCAGAATTTCATTATAACCGTGTTCGTTATAACGGTAGTGTACTGGATGTCTTTCCCTGACCTGGAGTGGGATGGACCAACAGTAGTGCATCATCTGGAAACAGAAGAGCAGCGACATGGCATCGGTAGACATGTGATTGGTGATCTGTCCCATGGTCATCATACCTCCTGTTGTGGCGTACGTCGAAAGGCGCAGCGACTTCTCATACACCATGGTCTTTGCAAAATGAACGTTTGATTTTCAACAACAAAAAACATTTCAGATTAGCTAAGACTGAAAGAAATACGGAAAACAGACATAGCTGCAAGGAGGAATGACAAAAGGAATTATCATTCAAAGGGCCCATAACAACTAATTCCAGTTCTGTGTCTATAATGACTTCTGCAGAAGTAAGAAGTCTTTGCATATTCTGGAATTGATTACATCAAATGTTTTTAATAATTAGATTTTCTTCATTTTTTTAATTTTCTTCACTTACTCAACCCAAGCCCTCAAAAATCTTACACTGTATTTGTTATTTATGACAGATGTCATCCACAGTAAAATCAGCTGAAGCGAGATTAACAATCATCATACACAATATCATACAACCAGGAGCATCAGCTCACTTTATAGCAAGATATGTTTCATAATTCCACACTTTTTCTTCACATACTCTCAATCATAGAACATTTACAAATGGCAATCATATTATCAGTCATGTAGTCCCTGAGACATGTCTTGAAGAAGTCTTTGAAATATGTCAACTAGGTTTAAAAGAATGTGATTCACAGAATTCTTATGCTTCCTTCATTACATCTTAAGGAAATTTATTGTTATCTTATTATTATCATTATTATTATTATTATTATTATTATTATCATTATTATTATTATTATTATTATTATTATTCTTATTATTATTATTATCATTATTATTATTATTATCATTATTATTATTACTATTATCATCATCATTATTATCATTATCATTATTACTACTACTACTACTACTATCCACAATAAATCTACAGCCAACCCTGTGTACTTCTAGCAATTAATATACAGGGATGTTGAATTGGTTCACTGCCTACTGGCGCCCTCTCATGCTGGTCCTCACCTGTAAGGCTGTCCTGACGTGCAAACTTTCCAGGATGACCATGTGGTAATGAGTCTGAAGACTGACACATTTGATTGTGGCTGCCAGGAACATGACTCCAACCAGGACAAAGCCATTGGCAAAGAAATGGCTGAAGGATATAAACCCTGCAGGCTGATAAAGACATTTAACCATGATGTCATAATAGCAATTTCCTGTTTGGTAAAACAATCATACTACAAGTCTCTTTCACAGCATTTACCTTCCTGCAATACACACGTGTAGTATAAATGCAATAGACCGGTTTACTAATGATATGCATAATGACGTCACACCCACGCGATCCTAGTGATTGTAACTAAGTCGGGCAAGCGAAATAAGCGCGGACGCGCACGCCACACTGTTTTTGCGTTCACGCGTGTATTGTTTACGATCGTTACTCGCTGCGGATAATTGACAACTTTTGTTTGCTATAATCTTGCTTTGTGATGGCATCAGCTTCAAGTTCTAGCCAAAGTTCGAGCAAGCCATGGAAGGATTGGACAGTTAAGGCATTAACTGAGTATTTGAGGGATAGAGGTGTGAGCACAAGTGGCTACAACAAGGAGAAACTCATCAAACTAGTGCAACTGCCGTAGCCGATTTGGGTTTGCCCATCGATCCCGACCTCTCCCGGGCGGACACCCGCCGGTCACTGCAGGAGAAGCTCGCTCGGGTAGGCTGCTCGTTCTCCGATCCTACCAAGCTCGCTGGGTTTACATCCAACTCTGAGAGTATTCCAGATTTTGGACTCTTTGACGTGTTCAACTACCTGATCATCAATCGGACTGACTAGGACCGGAAAAGCTAAAGGGACACAAGTCATTTGAGGACTACCGTCTTTTCACGGATGGGAATGTTTCAAGCCTGAGTTCAATGAGGTTTCGGACATGAGCCCTGTTTGTGTTTTCCTTGGTGAGGTTAGGCCGACGCAAAAGGACCGGACATACCTCAACAAACCAACGTACCAGACCTGGGTCGTGATGAATAAGTCAACGGGGGAAATAGATGTTGCCTACTGCGAATGTAAGGGAGGGTAGGTCCATCATTGTTTTTGTTTTTAATGTTACGTCTACGTCTAGATCTACTCTAGATCTAGTCTATCTAGGGCTAGGCCCCTAACTGTTATTGTTAATAGAAAAATAGGTCAAAATCGTCATTCTATTTCATGAAGTCTAATCAGTCTGAGTCTAACTTTAAAAAATCCTTTGAAACATATTGATTTTACAATCAATCATAATGCTTAAAATCATTGAAGTATGAAGTGAGGCGGTCATACTGTTGCATGTTCCGTAGCAGCAGTGTTTTCCACCCATTTTGAGAACTACTGAAGACAAAATCGAAACTATAGTCCAAATTGCGTTTGATCACAGCAGAATTCTCCCTCATCTAAGGTTGGGAATTGATTTAGAGCCACAAGAAATGCCAGGAGGTAAAGTCAAAGTTGATGCATCGCACACATGTACACAACATACACGTAAGTCTACATGAGGGGACGTGCCGGGGACACCTGCAGCAGCCGACGTTGCAGGCTCGTATCCTTTGTTTGCCCGAGGTTGCGGCCATGTGCAAAATTAAAGATCTGTGCATATATTAGTAAACCGGCCTATTTGGGAAAAACAGTATTCTCCATGAAACCTGAGCCCTGCATTTTTTCTTCTTTTTTTTTGGGGGGGGGGGACTGAAAAAAGACCAAAATACTGATTATTTAGTCACACTCAGAATATAATTTTACGTACATTTTTGTATCAGTATTGACCTAAAAGCAATGGACATTTTGAAGAAAGATATAAACTACTATATATATATGGAACATTTGTTTTTAAAGCATCAAAGAGGTTGTGGTGAGCCATGCAGTATTTTCTGTCACATAAGGCATGACACCATGTAAAAACATCTAAAACTGCAATATTGAAAACTATCCTTTCCCGAAGGTTTTTGAATCCTAATAAAGCATCTGTACGGAGTATATTCTACTGGTGCCAGTGCACCTAATAATTTCATACCTTTATAAAGAAAGCATGCAGACAGGCAGGTAAACATATGTTTGGGATTAAACATGCACTTATTGCTGATAGGACTGAGAATACTGAAGTGGTTTTGGTTACACATTAAACTTGACATGCACCAAGAATATGGTAAGATGATGATGAGTCAGAGTAAACGGAATGTATTCAGCATACTGCTCATGATGGTTTTTGGTAAAGTGAGTCAACAGTTTTACAGTGTGACAGGGCACTGAAGCAGTCCTCTAGAATCTAACACAATATCTTAGCAGACCTTCATTGATAGAGATCTAGCTGTCTTACTGAACAAATGATTCAGCATGAAGTATGATATAATTGATGCTAAAATCTTACACTTTTGTTTCCATTTCTATCTTTATCATATGAAGGACTATACTGTAGTACACTGTACAGGAACAGAAATCACTTTGCATGGACATACAATATATTCTGAGATGATGCAGAAAACCACTGTCACATGACACAAAGAAAAAGACAAAATGGTCATAGTGTGCCTGAACTATATCATGCTACAATGTATATTTCCCAGCAATTACAGGACAAAGGGATTTGCATTTTCTGAGGTGCTTCTCACGCTCTCATGAACCCATGCACTATTGAAAGCACTCTATGCACAAAATAAGAAAGGTATGCATGTAGCTTGATTGTTTTCTACGATCCTTTCACACAGGGCAGTGCTGAAGGCTGTAATGGGAGACTTGTGAGCCAATAGCACCAAGTTATCCTATCTAATTTGCATACATGTGATGATTTGCATATATGTAATTTGCATACAGTGTACATGTGACCATGACTCATCTTCTTACTTCTTGAAAACAAATGGAGCTATAAAATCTTCTTAACTCACCATCCAGTCCCAGTAAAACTTGTATTGTTTGGTTTGTTTGATCACTTCCTGTAATAAAGTCAACTGGACCCTGGAGAGAAATAGAAGAAGTTCAGACTCACCTCTACATCCCCTGAGGGATACTGTAGTTCAGTGACGTAGAGAGTGATGGCTCCAACACACAGGGGTCCGATGTACCCCATGGCATCTCCCACCAGCTTCACGAGGCCAGCCCATATGTTTATCCTGCCGTACACACTCAAGTAGACTCTAAACATACTGGGCTTCTTGCCCTCCTTGGCCTTGCTTTCCTGTCATTTTTAGTAGAGAAGAATGGACACGGTGATTGGAGTAAGGCAATTATACACAGTGTTTTCTGTATAAAGAGGGTGCTGTCATTACTGCGACCAAACATCATGCATTTGTTTCTCTCGTCAAATTTCTTATTTTTCGCCAGTACTGACCCATATGTGTGCAATTTCTCTTCTGTTGATGCCTTACCTTTGTTGTTGTTATTGGTGTTTGTGTTACCAATTTTTATGATAATGTGAATATAGTCTGTTATTTATTTTCGGGGGGGGGGGGGGTTGTCAATATGAATCAGTTGTTGTGTAAAGTGTCAGTTTGTTTCATTTCTTTTCTTTATGTCTCCCTGTAAAGTTGTATAGCTGTAACGTTTGATGTAAACCAAATATGGTTAGTCTTCGGACTTTTCTTTGGTGTTTTTTTAATAAAACCGAAATTGAATTGAAAAAAAAAAAAAAAAAAGTGACCACGATCAAGAAAAGGATCTCACATATGACAGATAACTTGTGTTTTTTAAAAACAGTCTGCAATAATTGGCCGAAAATCAAAAACCCAGTCTGGTTAACAGTGACAGTTGGAGGTGAAAAATGATCATCAGCTATTTTGTAACTCGTACATGTATGCACTATCCGGTATGTAACTGCAAGGGTCATAATGCTAAGGGCACACAAATTTGGCCTATCAATTTCTCATGTATCTTTGATGGTTTCATCAATGATCCAAAATAAATTACTAATATTGTAACATTTCCCTAGGTACAATTTGATATGGATAGCAACAATGCAAGTGATTGTGTCTCACATAGTGAACTCATTTCCTGGGCTTGAATTGTTAAAAGACCACTATGGCCATACATGTAGCTCTGGAATTTCATCTCAGATATCACTTTTTGTCCCTGAGGTATCCTTGGTGCTTTTTCTTCCAGAACTTCTTTTCAAATGCTGTAGATGTAAACACAAGTGGCCAATAGAAAAAAAAAAAAAGCCTGGCCAATAGAAAAAAAAAAAGCCTTGCCAAGAATAATTCTTGATTTAACCCTTGAATAACTTTTGTACAAACTTCAATACGGTGACAAATGGTGATGCATTCAAGCAACTAATATGCATATTTGTAAACCTATTTGCCCATTACCACGCATCCATTTTCACTACAAATTGGCATTACATCTTAACCAAAGGTCTTTTGTCTCCTCGAAAGCCTGGTGTACATTGTACAGACAGCATCCTGTGGACTTTCAATGGCTATATGCATACAATTCGTCCTTGTGTTAATAATACACTGTACTTTGGGCAACCACATTCCAGCTATTCACACAATCTTTGAAAAGGAAATTTGTTGTTCCTCCTCTACTTTTTTGATCTTTTCTTTTTTGTTTTCACACTGTGTATACACTATGTACGCCTTTAAATGGAAAAGATCTAACCTCCTTAACCCGTTGAAGACGAGTCCAGAGTACACTCTGGCAAGTGCCTATGGGAAATGCATGCTGTAGCAAAATCAGTCCATCCTCCTCATTAGGCGTGTCTTCATCAGCCCGAAGTTTCAAAATAGCGCGCTATCTTGCGGTTACCAAACTAGTCCGATGTCAAAATAGCGCGCTATCTGTGTAGTGAAGACGCAGATAGCGCGTTATTTGATCGGGAAAATTTCCCCCAAAATCTTGGTCTAGTTCGTCAACTAGAGCGCTAATTCGTGAAGTAGCGCGCTATCTTGGGGTGCGTCTCCATCAGCCCGAAATTTTCTTGATCCCTCCACGCTTCTGGTTAGCCAGCTGGCAATGGAAAGCGCATGTACAAGCAGCTAGTGATTGTGTATAGTACATTACACGCTCGGTGTATTCCAGGATCACATGTGTGTACTAATAGGCCTACTGTTGTTGTCATCTTTAAAACCAGGGAGGTGATTTCCCTCACCTCCCTATTAAAACTCAGTGAAGCATGCTAGCTGTTTTTTTGTAAACTTCTTCTTCTGGTCCACTCTACCTTAGCTGAAGATTCTTGCAGATTGTGTGCATTTTGGATTTGTTTAAACATTGCAATTCGTTAATTTCATATACGATGCCTCACTGGACAGAAGAAAGAGTAGCGTTATTAATATCCCTTTGGAGAGAATTTGCTGTACTGCTCACCTCCCTGGTTGTAGAATCGTACATACGGTGATATAGGAGATTTTGAGCGGGGAAATCCACTTTCGAACCGCGAGCCAGGCAGAGTAATATTGCAAAGTGCGCATGCGTCAATTTTCGGACTAATTTCCCGAAGCAGGCTGTTCGAGCTGATGAAGACGCACATTCGCTGTATCGGGCTATTTTCTAAGACCGCAAAATGTCCCGCTAGTTTGAACTTCGGGCTGATGAAGACACGCCTAATGGGTTAAGCAGTGTTTGCTACACAAAGTACAATTCTTGGCATACGTTTTTTTCTTGTTTAAGACAAGCCTCATAAGGTATCCACTGTTGTTTCTTCTCCTTATTAAACTTCATAACCTGAGTCTAACATCATTATTTTGCTTAAGTTGTATGCAATTCTGAAAAAAAAAGAGTCTGTTAATCACATTATAATTGAGACTTAGCTAACAGTATCATGATCTGACACATCACTAATGACTCTTCAAACAATCCATATTGGACTCTTACACTGAGAATGGACTTTTCTACAGACAGGGAAATGTCAATGACTAGATGTAAAAGTGAGTGAATATTTACATACTGTGAATGAGTGAGGAAAACATGCAGCAACTCACTGCCTCTGAGGGCTGGCCAAACCACAGTGCACCATAAGAATGGTTTGTGTGTTTAGAAAAATCCATAGCTAGGGCAATGTTGGTTTTTTTTTTTTTAATTTGTGTGAGTATGTGTGTGTGTGTGTGTGTGTGTATGTATGTGTATGTGTGTGTGTGTGTGTACATGTGTATGTTGTGTCTTATCTCTCTCTCTCCCCATTTCACTGCTTGGATTTAGCAAATATGCTGCTGCCCTGTTCTCTCCATTTTTTGGTATTAATTATTTATTAATTGGTACAAAAATGTAGCTGTTAAAGTATTTCATACAGTACATGGACTTTGCATTGGGTATAAATCATCACAAATGACTTGATGTGAATACCTGATCTGAGACTAAACTTGATTGTTGGTATACACATGAAAATTACACGTACAAGAGAGTTATTTGAATACAAAGAGTCAAATATTGACAAGTCCGTTTCCTCCAAAGTTTGCATTGTTTCATTTGCTACGTAGCTCCTAACACTGGTAAATTTGTACATTCATTTGTGTAAGTGGAGAAGGATTCAGACTGGTTGGTTGTTTCAGAGATCACAAGATAAACCTTTGACTATTTGTTGTGTTTTTTAATCTGTAAAGCATGGTACAGTACTCACACGGGCAAATCTGCACTGTAATAGGATTGCAAACAAACGCATGTTTTTCTTTGGGTGCAGCATTGATTTTTATATTCACTCCTAGCAGGGAGGTGCTCCTAGAGAATGCAGCACACAACCATGGATGTACAATTGTACTCATTTAATAAAGTACCATGGATGTACAGTAGCTTGTATGCATGCACAGAATAAAAATAAGACATTTCACAGCTTATAGAAACTATTTTTCAATTTAATGTGTGTGTGTGTGTGTGTGTGTGTGTGTGTGTGTGTGTGTGTGTATGTGTGTGTGTGTATGTATTAAAGAGCATTTGCATTACAGGTGATCCTGCTAGTGCTTTAATCTGGTATTGTAAAGAAAATTATATCTTAACAATGATAGCCCCCAAATTTATCTTCCATTTGTTTCTCAGAGAACTATATCTTTTGCTATCACTTTGATATATACAATGAAAAAGTTTGATGTAATCATGGTAAGATAATTTGATCAGGGATTTTGTATTGCACACTCAGAGTTTTGGTGCTGCCATCACTGGGTGAGAAGACTACTATGAGGTACTAAAGCTTGTGACATCACATACAAACTAATGTAAAATGATAAAAAGAAAATATCATGAAAATTCTAGCATAATGATAAAGCACTTGACTTAGTGATCTCTATCAGAAAGCAGGCAGAATTATTACCCTTGACATACTGTACATGTGTATTCTAGTAAACAAGTTGAGGAAATAAAGAATGTCCAAACTGTTGTGGAATTCCTCTTTCATTTCCTTTATTATATTGCTGTACACACTGTAATGCTACATTTTGTATGTGATGCCAATAACTATTATGGTTTGACAGCATCACATAAGTCTTCCCATCAAGCGATGGCTCCACCAAAATGTTGCTTTAAGAATTCATAACTTTTAAATGAATGGTCTATTTTCCCTCAAACTTTGATGGTGTGTTCTGCTCACATTAAGCATTCTCTCACCCATATGTATCAGTTTATTTTGGTTTAATGTAATAGAAACAAAGGCATCATGAACATACTGTGTATAGTAAAGAATTAGTCAGTGGCAGATCCAGAGGGGAACGCACCGCGCACACGCCCCCTCTTTATTTGTTGTTAAAACGATAAAAACAAAAAGAAAAAATGAGATGAAACTCAGAAGTACACTAGAAATATTGTTTACCCCCCCCCCCCCCCCCCCCTCTTTACGGAATTCCTTGATCCGCCCCAGGTAGTTTACATTCATTTTGTCAACACTATGATAAGAATTTTAGCAATCTTTATGATGCACTCATTCTGAACTTTCTAATGAAGCAACTGAAAGAGAAACTTATGCTGAAAAGCCTTTGACAGTATTAAGAAAAAAATCCCCCCAACCAATATTGTGGATGTTATTCAACAACCACTGCACAACACATTCACAATAGACAGTATAGACTTGAAATCTGTGGCACTTATTGCTATTAGTATAGTGACTGACTCCATATCCTACATGGCTAACCACTCATGGTCAACTTTGGTTGAGTTTGTAAATTGTACCTCATTGTGGCCTTGCTTTCTGCCCTACTTCTTTGTCACGGGTGAAGAGTACCAACACTAGCACGTTTCACTTGAATAGTGTGAGAGAGATTGGGACAGGGAGGTGTGTCTCTCTCACGCCTCCCTGCTCACAACAAGGCAGGCACAGCATACAATGTACACAGCACCAGGGTCATACAATGACCAAATATCAGGAAAGTTACATACCAAGTATAACAGACTTTAACCAGGCTGATTCGAATCATTTGAGAAGAAAGAGTGTTGTGTCACTGCCAAAGCACCAAACTACCAATCATTTTGCCTACAAACTGTAAAATTTGTACAAATCACTGAGAAATGTTAACTCACTTTATATCAGTTTGTGGTAACAATCCCCAATGAAAATCTACGTGCACTGAACAATTTTGTTCCTGACATCTTTCAGCTTGGGTTATAAATTGGAACTGTTGTCATTTCATTGTCAATGCAATGATGCCAAAGCACAAGTCTATGACACTGATTACATGTTACAGCTCAGGGCTGCCAACTCTCACGCATTGAGCATGAGACTCATGCATTTTGGTCCTTTCTCACTCTAAAACTTTATTTCATTTGCATGCATTTCCATTGATCTCACTCATTTTGACTCCTAAATTATTATTATTATTATCATTATTTCGTTTTATCTATACAGGGTGGCCCTGTCAGTAATCAAGTACTGTTTTCCAGGGGGCCCTGTAAACACATACATACAAGGTAACAATCACAAAGAATAACATTAACATGTAACACAATAGGTCTACATCATACAGACCAGAACTGTTCATAATCTATGAGAAAATAAGGAATGAGACTAAATGTATCAATTTGCAACGAGGATGAAAAAAAAATACTGACTGGGTTTCTAAAAAAAAAATGAACCTTCCATAATAAATATAAAGAATATCATAGGTATCAAAATATACGTGCCTGAAAAAGTACACAACCATTAAATTCTGTTTCTATCAATACATGTAAAATCAATAACTATTATCTATACTAATCTCTTATTTCACTTATACATTATCATATTATATACCTCAAAATTCTCCATTCATTTCTTATAATAAAAATCAGTTATAAACAACATCAATCATCATACAGTATTCAACAACACAAAATTTGCTTCTTCTACCTCCCAGTGTTGCCCCATAATATGTGACGCCACAAAGGCAATGACGTCATCACCATGTCTGTCCACTTGTCGAACCAAAAACAAAACAAGGAAAAGTAGAAATTACGCGGTGCGTAACATATGTCCCCGCCGGAAGTAGCATTTTGTAACAAAATGTGCAATATAGGTAAAAAATCAAGGTCAAAGGTCAAAGAAGTCAAAGGTCAAAATTCTGTGTAGAAGTTTTGAAGCCCTCACCTAGTGCCATCACATAAAGCAAATGGAATCGAAATTGGGTTAGAAATGGCGAAGGAGTAGCATTTTGTAGCCAATGTACAATATAGGTCAAAAATCAAGGTCAAAGGTCAAAGAAGACAAAGGTCAAAATTCTGTGTAGAAGTTTTGAAGCCCTCACCTAGTGCTATCACATAAAGCAAACGGAATCGAAATCGGGTTAGAGATGGCGAAGGAGTAGCATTCTGTAGCAAAATGCACAATATAGGTCAAAAATCAAGGTCAAAGGTCAAAGAAGTCAAAGGTCAAAATTCTGTGTACAAGTTTTGAAGCCCTCAACTAGTGCCATCATATAAAATGAACGGAATCGAAATCGGGTTAAAAATGGCGAAGGAGTAGCATTTCGTAGCAAAATGTACAATATAGGTCAAAAATCAAGGTCAAAGGTCAAAGAAGTCAAAGGTCAAAATTCTGTGTAGAAGTTTTGAAGCCCTCACCTAGTGCCATCACATAAAGCAAACGGAATCGAAATCGGGTTAGAAATGGCGAAGGAGTAGCATTTTGTAGCAAAATGTACAATATAGGTCAAAAAATCAAGGTCAAAGGTCAAAGAAGTCAAAGGTCAAAATTCTGTGTAGAAGTTTTGAAGCCCTCACCTAGTGCCATCACATAAAGCAAACGGAATCGAAATCGGGTTAGAAATGGCGAAGGAGTAGCATTTTGTAGCAAAATGTACAATATAGGTCAAAGGTCAAGGTCAAAGGTCACGACTGAAATTCTGTGTAGAAGTTTCAAAGCTCCCATGTAGTGCTATCATATAAAGCAAACAGAATCAAAATTGGCTCATAAATGACAGAGAAGTAGCAAATTGAAGATTTTGATCACACACGGACGCACACACGGACACACGGACGGACGGACGGACGGACGGACGGACGGACACACGGACGGACGGACGGACGGACACACGGACGGACACACGGACACACACACGTACGGAGCCCGTTTCATAGTCCCCTGCTCGAACTCGTTCGGCGGGGACAATAACCCTAATTTACTGCACAACCACAGAGCTGACACTGAGTTCCACAAGGTTTGGGCAAAAAATTACAGCATTGGCTTATGGGAGTCTCACTCTCAACTAGTTTCCAGTGTTGGCAGCCCTGCAGCTATACATGTAATATACAACGTGTACCATTATGTGGGAGGAAAAATAGAAGAAGATCTGATTTAGTATCATTTTAAAGTTGACAAATCATGCCATTGCAGATAATGTACTACAGATTGTACCGTAGGATCCAAACAGTGTCGTCAGTAATGTCAGGTCACTGATGCTTTCAAGTGTAATGGATTACTGGCAATGACTTTAATATGGTGCGTGTGTGTGTTGGGGGGGGGGTCTTTCCAATGTATACTAAAAAAGTCAAATAAAAATATAGCCCCCCCCCCCCCAAAAAAAAAAATAAAAATAAAAATAAAAATAAAAAAATAAAATAAATAAATAAATGAATAAAAAAATAAAAATCAATAAATCAATAAATCAATAAATAAATAAATAAATAAATAAATAAAAATAAAAAATAAAAAAATGTTACCAGCAAGTTGTAGGTCTTATTGAAACAATTTCCTGACACAAATACACATGTGTACCAGCTAAAATATTTAAATGTAGTCTCCGGAAATACAGAGTAGGTATATATAAAGTTTTATTTTCAATTGCATGACCTCTAAATATAGTTTTTCCTTCATCTGAATAAGAGTCTAATAGAAATCTGAATCTACTTCTGCAAGTGTAAAATAGACTGTACATACAGAACTCATCAGAGGACCTTCCCACAGAATATCAAGGAAAAACTTATTGCCTTAAGGTACAGAATACTGACATAAATGATTCTAATGATAATGATAATCATAAGGAGATGAGGCCCACTCTGCCATTTTCATAAATCATTTATTTCTTGGACGATAATGAGAGCAACTATCATTACAGTATGAATGAATTTTGATCATTTGTTCAGCATTTTTTCCATGATTACAATCTTTAAAGCAATCATTGTCACTCCCACTGCTACCATTCACACAATGCATACATGTCCATGCTCTGTCAAATGAGGAATGTTTTCATTCATTTTAATTTCGTGAATTCGCGAGAGCCGAGTTTCGCGAAATTAACGCATGCTAAAGATCTTGTCGACACTATATGCATTGAATGTCAAGGCAACTTGCGAAAATTTCATGCTGCGAATATAAGGCGGTTGGCGCCCATTCGCAAAACTTTCATGCCACAAAAATATACATTTATACATACCTCTAGCTCTCAATTCAATTTGTACAATTCATTTCAATTCATTTATTACATTCTCACTTTTCTTCCAACAAAATATACCACAAAGTAAATCAGGAATTCTACCATAAGCATACACATGCTGATCCCCAATACCTGCAGATCCCCAAGCATATGCTGATCCCCAAGAAGATATGCTTGGGAGAAACAAAATACCTATACATGTAATACCAGGGAAGTGTTTTATGAAGGATTTAGACCGAACTTAAAGTCATGCATACATGTAGGCCTAAGTCCCCAAATCATGCGTAACTCCAACAGTCATGTGTAACTTTTTGCATAGCTGTAAATCCTGTTTCACAAGGCTCTAAGCCATGCGGAACTTTACGCATGATCTAAAACCATGCAAAAGTTTAAGTACGTTAGACTTGGGCTATTTCTGAAGAGTGTATTTCACTGTGAAGACTAAAATTCAACAGCCAAGATCAAATCATCCTGTTATTTTCAACTTTTCACCAAAGTGAGGATATTTATGCTACCACAAACAATTTGAATAACAATTACTGGAATTTCATGAATATGAACCTTAAATGTGGAAAATTAAATAAATCTACACTTCACAAACTACTCAAAAAATCATCGGTAGACAACCCCAAACTCATAAGCTACCCGGTACTGTACACACTGTAGACACCTATAGCGAGGATGCTTTTCTTCTTTTTTTTTAAACCCACTGTACCAACTACAGATCACAAATACATACAATGTATTATAAAAGAGTATGAAGATGTAGAGTATTTGCAGTACAGTAACTACATACATTTGTACATGTTGTAATGTAGCTTTCCAAGACCGTACAAAATAAATCTGAAACGATAGACTTTCACAGACACACAGCAATACTGTAAAACGAGGAATTTTCGCGTGCATTTTAATTTCGCGAATTTCGCGAGCGCCAAAATTCGCGAAATTAAAATGCACGCAAAAGCTTTTGTCTACACTACATACATTGAATGCCAGAAGCAATTCGCGAAAATTTCATACCATGAAAAAGGCTGTCGGCTCCAATTCGCGAAAATTTCATGCCGCGAATATATCATGTTTTACAGTATGTGACTGCAAGGATGCTATTTTTCACTGGGTCACTTCCATAGCAAGTCTCATCATTCAATGTTATATGCAGTGAAAATACAAATTCTGTTAGTTCATTTTTTTTTTTTTTCGCTCCTAGTGTAAATTATACCAGATTTGAGTAATCATGCATTTGGCAGAAAATGTACACATACACTGTACAAAAGTTTTGGTTTCATAGTATTCACTGAACTGATATCATATGTACACAACACCTTTCTATACCCATCGTGTATAGGGACCACTGCAGTACACTGCAAAATTGTTCTCGGCCACATGGACAATGTTGATGTGTTGCAGTATCATGCACAGCCTGGATCTTCACAAGATTTTTTTTTCTTTTCTGTAGACTAATGTAAGTTTTTAGTCCAGAACTAATGAATCAATTAAGTGTGTGTGTTTGGGGTTTTTTTTCCCCCTTTGAGACTGCTTCTGTCCCAGGAGATGGAAAGTGATTTAATTTCCCTGACCATATCACACAGGGTGTTTAAAAAGATGATACTTATGACTTTGTGCAAGAAAAACTTAACGGGGGAAAATGAGCAGACTCTGTGAATGACCATCCCATTCCATGAACAGTATCATACTATATGCTGGCCACTGTATGGTATGATGGCTTCCTGAATACCCCTACCCTGGTGTTTCAAAAAGGACTATGATTTATAAGCAGCTTCTGGACTATAAGCACAGGGTTTGCATACAGACTGTAATGCACCTATAGTATGCCTGGACTCTTTACAGCAAACACTGAGCCTACTTTGTCTAAGGATTCCTTTTGTTACTGTGCATACAATGGTTGTGGCTCGTGGGTGGACTTTGCATAATTACTAAGCACTGGCGAATAGTCAACATAGACCGAATATTTTGCTGGACTTTGCCATTACAGGATGTGCATAAATCAAACACATAAACATGTAGAAAACAAAATCACTGTTAGAACACATTTTCATGTGACAGCTTTATACCAACCCTGAAAAGTAAAGTAGATGTTCAAAGCCAAACAACTACTAGCTCTGACTGTAGATATCTAGGCAACACAGAGCATGAGTCAGCATTATTCAGTATGATCATGACTACAATACTGAGGTTCAACCGATCACAACAGTCGTGAACTCATGTTCAAGGCCTTTGGAACTTAAATATTCGTTGCCAGTACATCAACATGATAAATGTTAACAGCTAACATAGCTCATAAATGACATATCAATGAAGATAAACTGTATATTCTTGTTCAACAACTAAAAAAAAAGACATACCTTTTCCTTTTCAAATGCATCTCTGAATTTGTTGTGGTTGTAGTTTGCTTCATGGGTGAGCGGCAAAGCTCCCAAGTCACTCATTTCCAGGGGGCGTTTGTAACCAAGTCTCAACAGCCAGTTCAACCACCAGTAAGTTACCTGGATTTATGTGAAAAAGAAAATATTTTGATACAATGGTAAAATCTTTCTCTCAGTTGCATACATGTAATCATAAAGAATGATTGCACATAGGCTGAGAGCACAAATTATTACTTTTATATTCTCAAATTGACATTAAATGTTTCAATGTTTCAGGTACATAACATCAATGAATTTCATATCAACTCCTTAAAGGACAAGTCCACCTTCATATACATAATGATTGAGAGAATGCAGCAATATTAGTAGAACACATCAGTGAAAGTTTGAGGAGAACTGGACAATCCGTTCAAAAGTTACGAATATTTTAACTATCTGCGCAGTTACTACTGGAAGATAAGACTACTACAGTGTATGATGTCACATGCGTACAACTATATAAGGAAAATAAAAAGAGAATTTCACAAAACTTTACTTTTTGAATAAAGTGCATATTTCTTCGACTTGCTACTGACGTATGTTAAGGGTAATATTATTCCCCCTGCCTTCTGAAAGAGAGAAGTCGAGTGTTCTTTTGTTATGCGAGAAAAATGGGAATATGTCGAATTTTCTTCATTCTTTCTTTATATCGTTGTACTCATGTGACATCACAAGCTATAGTAGTCTATTCATCCAGCCATGACTGAGCAGAAACTTCAAAAATTCATAACTTTTGAACGGATTGTCCGATTTTGCTCAAACTCTCACTGATGTGTTCTACTAATATTGCTGCATTCACTCAACCCACATGTCTATGATGAAGGTGAACTTGCCCTTTAAAGACTAGTTCTGAGTATACTTGGGCAGTGTCTATAGGAAATGTGTGTTAAAGAAAAACCAGCTTGTCTGCAATGGGTTGAATTTTTGAGGGAAAAAAATATTATTTTGAAATTGAAATGCATTAGGGCCCCATTTCAGTACAAACAAATGTAAAGGATATAGCAACTCTTGCTGGAATAGTAACTTCCAATAGCAACAGCCAATCAGGAAGCTGGATTCTTGTCGTTACTATGACAATTGCCATTCCAGGTAAAGTTGCTATCATATCAACTTATGAAATGGGGCCCTGGTGTGCATGCTGTATAGAAATGAAAGAACATTTTTGATACTGGACTCTGTCACATGATATCCTTATTTACTGACACTGATGATTAAAATAAAATTAAATAAAATCATAACTAGTGTTCGGAAGCTTCTTTGGAAGGATTGTACTGCCAATTAATCAAAGTGATTCTCACCTGAGAGAGCAGGTTTACATTCCAGTCCATGTAGTACATGTCCATTCCCTTCAGGTCTCTAGGAAGACCTTTTTCCCTGCCTCCATCACAGCATCCACACATCTGAACATGGCGGGAAAAGAATATCGCTATGCTAGAAGCTTGTTACTAAAATCACAACACAATACCTTCTTCATAATGTAAATTAATAACTCTGATTTTGATATACATAATGTCAAAAATTGGCATACTATAAAGGCCTCACAGAGAGTGTTCACAGCTAAAAAAGCAGTCTAAACAATCAAATTTATAAACCAACAAAGTAATTACACTGTACAAAGATTGAATGACAAATGCATATATATGCATTGTTTAGGGGGATGAAAATTATAGCATATCATTTCTGGACACTTTCACCATTACTGAAATTTTGCGGGGAAAAAAATTTGAGTTGTAAGCATTTGCAATATAAACTTTTAGGATAATTCTTTTTTTTAAACAATTTTTAATTTCAAAGCAGGCTGAACAGGTCTTTCAGACTTTGTACCGTACTACAAAATACTTAAAAATTCACATGTTATATATCATAATATATTCTCAACACAGGACTTACATTGACCCTGACAATGTTGAGCTCCAAAATGAGGATGAGGCCATAGATAACGAGAGTGAGGACGGTCAGGTCAAATCGCATGACATCATATCCTGTTTGGCCCATACTGATGAGATTAAAGAGAACAGCCACCTCTCCTAGAATGGCCACAACCCAGTAGAAGATGAGGACGAGAGACATACTAGCACACTGCCATAATTCCATGTTGTGGTAAAACACCAGTGAAACAAAGGCTGTGACAAAGGCCAGTATGGACGGCGTGTAGAAATGCGGCTGCGTTGGCTGACCAACAAAGAGCTCATCGGTCAAGATGCCCTCTGCAATGGAGGTCAGGTGCGTGATTGGAAGCAGGAACATGAGAATCCACTTGAAGGTGTGGCCGTCATATCTCAGGAGGTATCTGGTGTTGATGTTGCGGAACCCTGTGCAGCAGCCCATGATGAGCAGCAGCAGGGAGAAGATGAGGAGAAAGGCGGCATGGGGCGTGGCATCCAGGGCGTCTGTGAAGCAGGTGTTGTTGGCTATGTGGTCTTCATTCCAGGCAAAGCCATGGAAGAAAGCCAGATCAGAGCTGTTGACCCCACAGAACCACTCCCATTCGTCTGCTCCCATGGTTACCACCCAGTCTAGAAACTGATGGAAATACCTGACAGGATACAAATGAAATGATCCTGTATGCCCTCAGACACCTCATACAGGTTAGAATTCATTTTACTTTAGATTGACTGCATTTAAGAGACGACTTGACATCAGCCTTTATGGTAGTTTGAAATTCAATCATTTTTTCCGACAGTGTACTAACGGCTGCAAACTGAACTGAAGCAATGTGAACAGCAGGGATTGACCCCAAATTCCATCATGTTACAGCTACACAAAAAGTGTGTAATAATAATATACGTTCAGTCTGTAATATACAGTCTACCTCACATAAAATGAGCTAAAACTAGTAAAAGACATACTGTGTACTTCTCAGGCAACTGTGCACTTTACGGCCCTACTGTAAAAGTGGTTATTTTCGCGCGACTAATTTTTCGCGCTTGGCCGGGTAAGAGGAGTTTCGCATGTTTTTATTTCCGCAGAATCAAGACACCACAGGTACATATGGCAAGCAAAAACATTCGCACGCTTTTATTTTCGCGCTAGTGTCTGGTTGCGCGAAATGCGCGAAAATTTCAACACCGCGAAAATTTCCACTTTTACAGTATATCATCTGCCACTTCTAATATTACTATGGAGCAAAACAAAAAGAGATAAATTACTTAACACAATAACACATTGTCGTAAGCTGAAACTTGAAAGAGCTCATGCTCTAAAGTTTTGTGATTCGTTTCCTTGACGATAATCATGTCCTTGCCAGAGAAACTGTCCTTGCTTTAGCTATCCCTGATTCCATGTTAACTAACAATTAAAGAGTATATTGCAGAAGAAAGCGACCAGAATGCCGACTGTGCCGGCTCAGTCATACTCATAAACGACGTACCTGTACGTAGGTTACAGTGTAGCCTAGCCTAGCGCTAGCAGCAGCTAAGTCGTTCAGCTCCAGCTAGCTAGTCACCACAGATACAGGAGAGGGATAACAGGCGCAGGCCACGGCCACGGTGCAACAAGCAGCACAGCGGAGGCTGCCCCGTACCTATGACGTCGGACTGTGGTTAGGATCAGAGGAACGCAGCTATAGCTATCTGGCAACAGCCAGCAGAACAGCAAGGCAACTCCCGATCTAATGGGTGAAAACCACGCTCAGAAGACAAAGTGCAGTGGCATGGGGAAGTCGAAGCTCGTACACGTACCACTACTCACTGAATTATCAACATTTTACAGCTCTTCTTCATATGTGTATCCACTGGAGCTGGAAGTATCGAATGCAATACATCATTTTGCCGCCAGCGCGCTGTTTATCCCCGTTCTAGTACCACAAGCATACTGTGCATGCTGCTTACGACCGGATCGCAGAGACACAAATTGCGCAACACAAAGCGTCGAGTTGGTCTGCATGCTAGGCTGCGAGCGTACAAGGACACTCGAGAGTGTTCACTACAGAGATGAACGTGACTCAGCAAATCGTTTGAATAGGATATAATTATGTTTAGAATATTTCCAGACGTGTTTCTCAGTTTAGGCCTGCAGAAAGAGAACAAGCAACAAGTATATCGATACAAGGCAGTGGTGGCGGATCCTGAATCATGCTTAAAACAAAAGAAAGAAAAAGAAAAAAATGGGGAGGAGGGTGGCGTGCGCCTCCCTTTCAAGGAATTCCTGGCACCGCCCCTGCAAGGGCCGTTGCCCCCGGCCCCGTATGTAGTGATGAAAATGACGGGGGAGGGGGTGGGGCGGGGTCAAACAAAAATTTTGTTATCCCCTAATTATTATTAGGTCTATTTGAGTATCTGAATATAAGAACAACCCAAGTCCATGGAAGACCATTTCGAGTAAACTTTAAAAAACTTCATATTTTTTTCTATTTGTCCAATAATATTCTATTTAACTGTGATCTGACGGGAAGGCAACATTGTATATACAAATTAGAACATTGAATTATTATGACAATTAACATTTACATTAATTGTGGAGAGGCCATTTTGTGTGATGGACTTGGGTCGTTCTTTGAATCATATACATGATATTCTGCTATAGGAGATGAGAGAAGGATGAGAGAGAGCGCTATAATATGAATGTAAGAATGACTCAAGTCCTGGCATTCTTACATTCATAAGATTCAAATCATTCATATTAAGGTACTTCCGGGGGTAATTAGGATTTATCATTTATACACAAGATGAGTCAATGCATAAGCTACATTATTTTCCATGCCAAAAAACTGAATTTGGCCAAAAATTGGACTTGGGTCGTTCTTATATTCAGGTCTTCATCTTTCTTTTTTTTCTAAATTCCTCATGGACCCTGGGATAAGCTTATTATTCCCTTCCAACCAACCCCGGCCCCTTCCCTTTCATAGAATGTAGTGGGGGAAGTACAGTACAGTAAATACTGGAACTGTCAAAGATCCCTCACATGGGAGGGAACCGCCCCCCCCCCCCTCCCTCACCCCTGCTCAGTCGACCCCCTCCATCCATAGGTTACACGACTAGGTAACATTTTCAAGTTTAATCAAATTCAAATTTAAAGGAATTTTCTTTCTCTTGGAGTGAAATAAATCGTACCATGTTTTCTTAAAATTCACAAATAACTCACTATACATTAATACATTCAACATTTCAATTTATCGTTCAAAATAGATAGGACCTAGGGCCTATAGTGTGTTTACATTTCCATTAGGATATAGGCCTAATCAGGGTCATCAGCAAAAAGGGAAAATTTCAACATTTTGGAACAATTCGCTATGTCATTTACATAAAACAACAGTGGCCCCAGCACAGAGACTTGAGTTACATCGAGGTTTACCACTCCTTATACGTGTATTCGACACCATCGCGCCGACCACCACATTCAAGTTGTTTTCTATTCAACGAGTAGGCCCTAATTAAAAAAAAAACAACAACACTGTAGAGGTAAACTTCTTATTCCATATAAACATATTTTTGTGAAAGGATCTGGTGGTCGTCGATGATGTCGAAAGCTTTAAAGAGGTCAATGAATAGGCCTACTCTTCAGCAATTACCTTTATCATAATCAGTAAAACATATTAAATTCAACACGGGAATTTTTTTTCTTCCGAAAACCAAAGTGTTCAGGAATTAGAATATTCTTCTTGGTAAGATGATATACTGTTATAAAGCCTGATGTCATACATAAATTTGTCACGCAGTTTAGCAATAAAATAGAAAGGAGAGTTACACGTCTGTAATTGTCAATATTAAGTTGATTATCTTTTTAAAAACAAATGAACTATTTAAACAAGTTTGTTCATTTGACACAACGCCAGCTGCATTTTACAGATATGTACACAATGGATTAACAATGTATTGAATGCAATCTTTGATGGCATGAGGAGATATATCATCTGGCCCATTGGCTTGATATTTTTATAATTTCACGAGAAGATGATGGCTTTACATAAAAAGATTTAACATTTTGACATGTCACAAACTCTTGAAATGAATAAGATGGGGCAGATATTGACTTTGACAGTTTTTTCACCAATATGAAAAAAAAAAATGAATTGAGTTGATTCGAAATGTCCTGTTTTTAACAATAAATTTTCAAAACACATATCATTTGGCATAACATTGTGTTTTTTCTTCCCTACGATATTATGAATGATATTTTTATGCCTCCAAGTTTGTTTGCTTTTTAAGATCACCCTGTGTTGAAGAAAACATTTCACTGTAATACTTTTTTTAAACTACTTAAGTCTATTTTTGTACTTCTTATATCTATATAGACATAGGTTTAACATCAGGATATTTAAAACTTGCCTATAAAATCTATTCTTACAATATATAGATTTGAGTATGCTTTGAGTAATCCAAGGTTTCCTTCATTTATTTTTATAATTACGAATAATCTTAACAGGAAAACTGATGGTGACGTTCGCAATATAACAAATTTATTTTTTCAATAAGCTTACTATAACTGTCATTTACATCTGAACATTCTTTAACAAAAAAAAATCAACAGTTTTCAATCTATTTTCAAACAACAGCAAATTTTCTTTCGTTCAAATTCTGCAAATAACCTTGAATTTGAAATGAAAATAACACTCATAATCATTTTGGTTTATATCTCAGAAGAGGAAAAGTTTAAAACGGAAAGGAAAATCTAATCCATTACTCTAGTTAACGTAAAGGTAAGTCAGAAAATTCTGGTCATAAAAGAAACAAAAATCTTTCTCACAATGGCAAATAAGATACGTCGCAACTTGCGTGTTCATTGTATAATATCATTTTTTTTTTCTGTTACTGACCAGTTATGGTTCAGAGGAAGGCGACTTTTAGTGAGAGGGCGCTCTTTGATTTGGGATAAGACAGTGACTGCATGGTCATAACGGTATAATATCCTGATTTATCAAAATCAATGCCTATTGCTCATAAAGTTGGATTAATGGCCTAGCTCCAATTTCAATCCCCGAGTCCGCCAAGGCCGGGGGTCGCGCAAATTAGAAAACAACACGCATGATTATGAATAGCAGAAGAGCATAACAATGTGAATTCCAAAGAAAACTTTGGTATCATTACAATAAAAGTGTCTTGGAAAACATTATTGCTCCCTTTTTTCCTCTAAGGGTAAACCTAAAGCAGTTCGTATTGCACTGGTAGTGATTATGTTGCTCATTCAGCCTCTTTATATAAAAAGTAGAATATTTTGAATGATCTGTTTTATATTATACAGCAATAACTGGATTTCTGCATTTTCAGAATCTGTTACCTCCCTCCAAATATTTCTCAAATGTTTTGCGTAAATAACCGCATCGATCATTATGATACTCTTTACGGTAATTTATAAGGATGTTTAAAATTTTGTTTAAAAAACCTATCCCTTGTAATCTCCCCGTTGTATTCTTTGTGAAATGATATACGCTGTCAAAAATATCTAAAGATGTTTAAAAAAATCTCTCAAAAAGTACTTTTTTGACAATACTGAAATATATATCATTTTTTCCCATTTTTCATAATAACATATGATTTTTACATCTAGATGTTTTTGTTTTTGTTGTTTGTCTTGTCTCGAAATTGTAAAACACTCAGTGTGCCTCCATATTCCAGTACTCTCACCTGAGAGAACTTATTTCATACAAGGCCTCAAGGCTTTGCTCTAGTTCTCTTTTTCATGTCCATGAACTGTCTGATACGACAATCTATTATGTTAACTCTAATTTTGTCTTTATGAATTATGTCATTTATCTAATTTTGATTGATCATTGTTTTGTGTGTTTTGTAACCACTGATATTGGAATGAATAAACGAAATGAAATCAAAAACCTGTATATTGCATAACGTCGCCTGTATTGGAAAATGAATTGGTCTTATGGGAGAACCCGTGAAAACAGAGTTTTGATCTCGATGATAGATATGGAATAGAGTTGCAGTAAACATTAGAAAAATATAAGAGCCAAATTTCTATTAAATCTCATGTCCTGTAAAACCTATTGGTCGGCAATGTGATCCTTCGTAGGGCTATACAAAAACTGAAACACGATAGCCTAGCTAATTATATAGCTTTATCGTTTAGGTTTTTCCCGAAAAAGATTTTAATAAACTCCCTCCCATCTTGCGGATCATGAATCCAACACATGTAACATCTGAGATAGTTTTATAAGGGTGATGGTGTATGAAACAGCTAAAGTGGTGCAAGTACATCATCTTGCGGGATGGTGAATAAAGGCAGCGTGCGTGATAACGACATAATGATCGGATGCCTTTTATCCAAAAGACAATTTGAATCATCAGACATTGATCGGTTGACATGCACGGAACAATATAGAAGATATCAAAAAGAATCATAGCAATCTTCCTGATGGCCAGAAATCTTCTTTAAAAAAAGTAAATAATTATATTTCACCCTTTGTGTCCTGTGAGTGCATGTATTGGCAAATAAAATCTTGTAGGGCTATTATTTTATTCACATCGTTCAAAGTATAGTCCCTGGCAAAGAAAGGGTTTATGCCAGCATGCAGCTATCGTCATGATGTCAGATTATTGGGCATGCAATGTGGCATTTTAGGGCCTGCATGGGCAGGACTCCTACATGACTTTCAGTCAGAGGTCTCTGTCGAGTTCGAATCCTGCCGCTGACTTGCATCCGTCCTTTGGACGAGATATTTTTACCCATGCACTAGAATGATAATTGATTATTCATCTCGATCAGGTGCAGTTTCAACCACTCAACGCTCGCGGGGAATAAGGACTGAGATAATGATAATTATATCAATTTATAAAGTGCAAAACCTATGACATGAACTGATGATAGTGTTGATGACAATGCAATTATGATTTTTTTTCATGCCGACAATAAAAGTTATAGTTATTACAAAGTCCCCTTATTTCAATTGTTATAATTATTGTTATTAAAGAGATGGCAGAGTTTCAGTTGAGAGGATGCCAGGTTTTCAACGTTTTCTGATGGTTTGTATTCTTTTTTTTAAGATAATGAGAAACCTTCTATGAAATATGTAAGAGAATATCACTCTAAGAGGAATTCAAAGTTTATTAACTTTTGATGATAAATAGGTTTTGAAATAGCTGAGATATAAAAAAAACAAAGCAATCCTAATAAAAAGCGGAACCCACCTTTTATTACAAACACAGTGTTTTACTTTGTTTTTGGGTATTTCAGCCATTTCAAAACTGATTCTCATCAAATAAACTTTAAATGTCTCTTTTAGAATTTCATGCTCTTTATAGAGTGGTGTCTATAAGTATCTTTAAACAAAGACATCCCTTTAAGTTAGGCCCTGTGGCTGTACTGATTAATCCTAAAGAAGAGCACAGTTTGAATTATCGATGTATTTTGCTATAATTTTGTGCAAATTGATCCTGACTTTAGAATATATATATATATATATATATACAATACTATTCTTGAGACTTTGCCAATGATTATTATCACATTGAGTGGTGTTATGCATGGAAGTTACAAAAGAGTCTGGTAGCAAGTCTAGGATTTAGTACACCTGCTGAACCCTTGACATAGTGTACAAAACTAGACGTTGTTGATTGGTTGCTTGGAGTCGTACGACGTCTTCCCCATTCATAAACTCACGTTGCTGTCTGCTTCGCCCACAGCGCAAGTGGTTTCTGAAGCCTGGGCCAGGCGCAGTGGCGGCATCCGCAGTGCATGCATGCAGATTAGACTACCTTGCTCAACCGGTAACCCTGCTGGCCCTCCCCCCTCAACAAGTTCTGGCTAGCTACCAGTAGCGTACCTCAAGAACAAGGTAACTTGCAATGGTTTTACGGCATTGTTTGCTGTCCTCCACTTCTTATAATGCATACAAGACATAATTATAAGTGTTAAAAGTGTATTATTGGCTCATCTGTGTGAATCGTATGTCCAGATAAGAGAATGTTGCATTTATACCAAGCACGTGCCCCCGAGACCGAGCAAGAAACGGCACATATCCATACACCGTAGTCCCAGGTGCACAGCTAGGTGTTTGTTTTTACAAGCTGTGTTGATGAAGTTCAGCTTCATTCATTCAGTAGAGCTAGACTCTGTTTTAATCTACCAGTGCAGTGACGTGCATTGCAGTGCAGTGCCAAGAGCAGTAAAGTGGTATTGTTCTAGTCTTGTGGTTTTGTTCACTACCACTACCAGCGAAGGTTATTTAGTTTACATCACAAATGTAAAGCTTGATAATCCTGCTGGAATGGAGAGCAATCTAACGACAACGTTAAATTAAAGCTAAAGGCATGCAATAGATTCTATTGCGATCGAACAGTATTCGTATGGTTCGATGCGTCAGACTTATACGCAGCTAGACAATGTTTTACTTTTAGATTGTAAGGGTAGTGACTGGGGCAGGCTTTTAGTGACCTTGTCACTTGTCAAACAGTGTTCCAAAAACTTAACAGCTAGAGAAGCTTGCCAGCTGCTCACGATCAGTGCACGGTGGTTCAACGTGTTCATGCCTCATGGGATATTATAACTATACACAGCCCTGTCGCTGTACACAAGTGTATTAATAGTCGCGACAGGGCTGTACCGTGTGGACACTACGTAATCTTAGAATTCCGGGGCGCAGACTCTATTTTGAATTTACTGCACCATAGACCGTCTAGATCTATTTGTTACTAAGACTAAATTTTACATAAGATGAAAACTTTATTTATTTAGCTACCGTTTTCAGCTATTGATATTGACATACATATTTCACAACTTACCAAAAATGACACCTTTTTTAATCCTGTACATCGCAGAAATCGTAGAAATCGCAGACATGATTCGAAATGTCGGCGCAGCACTGGGCAAAGGGGGCGCTGTCGACCCCACGGACGTACAAACTCTAGCAGCGCAATTTGCATCGTTCAAAGCTGGGAAAGATTTATATTTGAATCGCCCAGCGATGATCACAGCATTCCGGGTTAAGATTGGACTTTTTGCTCAGTGTATGTTGCGTGAGGGCTCACTATGGACTGAAATACAATGCTCATAGTCCAAGCATCTCACTTCACGTGAGGGATTCTTAAAAATTTGTGATAAGAATGTCGAAATTTTCAACAGTTTTGTTGTTGTGTGGCCGTGTTCGAGGGGTTTAGTAGATATATGTATTACACACCGTCAGATGCCGTGCTAGCGCACGGCGTCTGGTCGGGCTAGGGATATTACAATTACCTTGCTTGCCTTGGCTTACGGAGAATGAGGTTCCTAGCTACTATTACTAAGTTCTATAATAGGGCCGTAAAGTGCACAATTGCCCCAGCGAAGATCCTACAATGGTACCAGGCATACACTGTATAAAAATAAATTGTAGTTTAACATTGTTGATTACACTGTACGACCACAGGTATGGGGACAAAGTAAAACTGTAAGACTAAGGAGTGACTAGGATGTGGCAGGCGGGATGATCTGACTGCCTTTTGTGGCTTCACTTCAGTTCTGCAGTCACGGGTCAGCTTCAAATTCTGTCGTATGTCAGCACGTGTAGCTCAGGCAGCTACTGTACAGGTGTAGATATCAGGACACTCGCACATGAGCTCATTTCTAGAATCTAGATCTCTGTCTACTCTAGATTTTTCGTACTGATTGCTCTTCAATAAAAGGCTGTAAAGCTAGTTTCTAGAGTAAAGTAGGTAGAAGAGGCAAAACTGTCTAATTCATGAATCACTAATTTCAGGTAAATGTTTAGAGTTTGTACACCTGACCTACAGCTGTAACTTAATTTGTACCTCTTAATTAATGTAGATCTTTGTATAACTAATTAAACCTAAGGTGTAGTGTCTGGTAAAAGAATGTTTTTCATCTGGATTTGGGGGGAGGGTGTCAAAAGTAGCAAATATCATGAAAGTTGATGTGGCAACTCAGAAGGATGTGGACTGGGACATGAAACAGAAATTTCAGATACTTTCATTGGCATTTTGAAAAATAATAGAGTAAAGAAGTTCATGCGGCACCAAAATCTGATCTTGCACAGGGATGAGAAACTACTGTTATTTTTTTTACTTGGCCTTAAATATGTACGGCTTGGAAAGACTTCCTTATGTCACCCCCACTAATTTTGCATTATACCACTCTACACTACCCTACCATTAATTAAGCTTACACACAGATGCAGGCACTCACACATTTGGCAAGTGGGGGGTTATGTGTGGAGGATGGGGGAGGGGAAAACATGAAATCTTGCCTATGCCATGGCTGTCCTTTGTTGCCAAAGATGATTGTCCAATATGTTGGAGGATTCGCTGGCTTTTAGTCAAAAGTGAAAACAGATTTTTCATTGTCACTTCTTTACAGCATGTATGAATGACCCAAATCTTTAAATCCTCTTTTCTCCCTTTTCTGTGAAACCTCGCCTAATTTTTTTTTTTTTTTAATTTCACTCACTTTTTGAATGGGTTAGGATGGTTCATTTTCAACAAGTTACAATGTGTTTTAAAGCATAAAGCTTGTCTGTAAAACCTATGTAGAAAAGTAGAAATGCATTCTAGCCTACTTTATTGTAGGTTTTTAGCAGGGCAGTCATTATGCTTTAGATTGTAGTAGTAGAGACTTTGCACACTAGCTCCGATACATTTTCACTGTACAGCTCTTTGCAAAAGCATCATATTTTGTATGTCATTATTGTTCACTTTGATATGTGTCCATGTATGATTCAGAAACCCCATTCAACAATGGAACAATTGGATTGCATTCTGTGTGAGAAGATTTTCCCCGTTCAGATTTTATCTTATTTAAAGGTGCATAGTCCTGGTAGTGTAGAGGGCGCTGTTGATGATACTGCCGATCACTGTTAGCATTGATACGAAGATTAGCGGAGTTGAGCTGTCATCAAGAGTAAAGTGCGTAGGTGTTACTATCCAAGTAACGGGTGCGTGCATATGTGCTTGCATATATGTGCTTCTTATTATGACATCACAAAAGAAGTTTGCTAAAGCTGTCATCCCCCTCAGCCGAATCATGAGCCGAACTGTGATCGGACCACTGACTACAGTGAATCAGAGCGCCAAAGAGGAGTCGATAGCTTAGGTTTCTATAGGAAACTTCTACCGTGCGCCCGTGTACGCATATTGGCTAAAACACGGGGACCATGCACCTTTAACTCACTTGGTACACATCTGTAGTTATAGCAAGCTTATGTAGAAACACAAAACAAAGTTTCATTAATATAAGAGGACTTAAAAAGTAACACAGTGATGATTTCGCACATTTACTTTCTTGTTCATTTATTATGAAATAAATGGGCAAGGGGTTCACTATGTCTACTTCATATAAAGTATACAATTTTGCAGTGTGTGGTTTGTTTGGTTTTTTGTTTGTTTGTTTTTTTGTGCAAAATAAAAGTAGCGCAAAAATAAAAACACTCAGATATTTTGTTTGTTACATGAATACATACAGGTAGATTTGATACTATTTTATACTTAAATTTCATGAATTTCAAACACACAAAATTCATCGTACCATGCAGAGTGTAAAGAAGTACTCAACACTGTATGCAGAAATTTCAACTTGTGCAGTAGCAGATTTGCAGTAAGGCTCTCATCTTTTACAAATTGCATAGACATAATGTTTGGCACATATCACATATCTGCATATTGTACACAAGAACTACAAAGGACTGGTAACACAAGCTGATCAATGTAGGCTCAGAGTTATGTGCATTGAAGACAACCTTACAAGATACAACGCATTTGGTACAAGCATTAATTTATACCTGTGTACATCTCATTTTCTTGAGCACAGCTTAGATATTTATCTCATTTCTTCTGTTTCAAACTTACATTGTATCTAGTTATTGTACAATGTACTGGTATGGGGGTGTTTCATAAAGCTGTTCTTAAGCCCGCCACACACTACACGATTTTGCCCCGATTCACCGGTCTTAAGACCTTAAGACTAGAAGTGTGACGTCACAGTCTTGCCAGTTTCCAGTTGTACGACTAGGTCTTAGTGCCAGTCGTAGAGATTTGACATGTTGAATTTCTACGACTGGTCGTAGGCTTTCAGCCATTCACGATGCAGTAAAATGCACTGCGCGCGCTTTACAGTCGGGTAGTATAGTGTGCGGTGTCCGGTCGTATGACTGGTCTTAAGACCCAGCTTGGCTTAAGACTTTAAGACCAGTCTGATCGTGTAGTGTGCGGTGGCCTTTAAAGTTACGAACAACTTAAGAATGACTTGTGATTAGTTTTTGTGCTGAATTATTGAAATTCTGATAAGTATAGCAAGCATAAGAACTGATCACCAGTCGTTCTTAAGTCGTTTGTAACTTTAAGAACAGCTTTATGAAACACCCCTCAGATACGTGTATACACTCATGCAGAGCAGTCTGTCTTGGGCAAGTGTAAACATGACACATGTTTCACGTGGCCAATGATAGGAGAAAATGTATTGTCAACCCATATGTCAGCTGACCAGTTTTTGCATTTGTTGCAGGATTTGTTTGGAATAAGTATGCTAGCCTTAACAGAATGAAATCCAACTGATGCACCTTTCTCAGGACATGGTGTGTTCTTCACACTCAATAAATGCACAAATTGTGCTATACAGACCGTGTTCCTTTAAAGGTTGTGTTTGCATTCTGATCTTATATCATAGTTTACTCAAAGTCCATTTAGTGGATGCTGTACTAACTGTAATAACATGTTTGTTTAGCAAGTTACAGGAGTGATTAACAATCTTATCTGTTCACAAGTCAGTTCAAAACAATTATATTATATTGCTCCAAAGCTGCATTTGGCTGGCCAGTTGAAAAGGTCAGTGAATAAGACATACATCAGTAGTGGCAGAGAGTATTGAGAATTGTGGTGACTGTATCACATAAGTGCTGTTGTATAGTGCCCTAGCATTCCAAAGGGGCTGTTAACACACTGCAAATTTTGTTGAAGGTTGGTGAACTGTACACTGTTGTAATGAACTGTGTTTGTGGAATTGAATCACACTACATAATAGGCACCACTCATCTCTTTTGTCCACTCTCATTGGCTGGTAAAACTTTTCGATCTGTTTGAAGTGATGCTGTGTTGTGTGATATTTTGCTGTCAATGACACAACCATATACAGCACTTTATCTACATTGTAAATGAATCAAGTTATTTTGCACCTGTATTGAATTTCATTATTGTTCCTTCTTTACATTTCTTTGCATTGTAGTGGTCATTTTTACAGTGTATATCAACAAAGAGATCAAGAAGCCACCCATTCACCATGGCAACTAACCAAAGCCACCCGTTCAACCCATCAACAATGGTCGTCAAGGACTATGTCCCCAACTCATTGTCAACTTTAGCCATCCTTGGCGTTGCTCTTCCAGTCTTTGCTGTCATCTTCCTAGTTGTGTGGTTCATCAGTGCCAAGGATGTACGAGGGCGCCCCATACCAACAGGGCAGCGACTGATGCTTGCCTGGTTTGGGCTGTGTGGCATGATACACTGCTTTCTTGAGGGGTACTTTAGCATCTTCTACCAAAGCATTCCCAGCAAAACTGACTTCCTTGGTCAAGTATGTGAGTGTCAACCATGTCAATAAGATTGAGCACTGTGAAAAGTTACAGGAGATGATCACATTGAAAAATAATGATCATCAAAATCTTTCTGCTATTGTCTCCACTGATGAGTGAAGGTCCAAAGCCAGTTTGTAGACCTTTACACTTAATTGTAAGCTTCCGTATAACCTGATGACATCCAGTCGTTATTTATTGAACTAAAAATTAAATGGATACAAAACATACTATACAAGAACAAGAGATCTAGAAAGGGATAAATAGACAAGATTTCAAACAGCATGTAGACCAAGGCTTACAGGAATAAAGTTATTGACTGTTGCCTATTGGCATGTAAACCAAGTAGTAAAATCCTCAAATAATTCTATGTGCTTTTTTTTTGTAGATTTAATTCAAGTTACATGATTACTCTGTTTGCTTGATTTATATATACTTGATAAGAGATTGAAATGACACTTGAAATAGTATGTTAATAATATTAAATAAAATTGGCTTCCAGAAATTCTACATTATCTCTAAAGCACGATTCATTCATAGCATTAGAGGATATCTATGTTGAGAATGAGAAATTATTGTATTAGTTGGAAAAAACAGACCTGTATCACTTGTCAATTTCTGTCATTTTCATTTTGGCAGGGAAGGAGTATGGAAAAGGAGACAGCCGCTATGTCATGTGAGTATGTAGCAAAATTCTTCAGATCCCCATTATAATGGATGCATAAACATGTCCATTGTTCAAATCTGGATCTTCAAAATAAAATTCATTGATGTGGAGAAATCCCCCCATTTGTAACTCTTGAAGTATGTATGCCAACTTGGTGTATTAAAGGAGACCCAAACCCAAAGAGAAATATGGATTGAGGGGAAAGCAGTAACATTTAATAGTAGAACACATCAGTGAAAGTTTGAGGAAAATTGATGCAAATGAATTTTTAAAGTTTTCGTGTTGGAACTGCTGGATGAGGAGACAGGTGCTCTTTCATTTTGCCAGAAGAGTGAATTTTTGTTGAATTTTCTTTATATTTTCTTTATATAGTGTTCTCCACACATACGTCATAACCTCTTGTGTGTTTGATAGGTGTTACATGGACGTACAAGCATTACTATCTGATGGGGCATACCTCCTATAGACCCCTAGTATGCCAAAGTGTGTGATAGGTGTTCCATGACTGTACAAGCCTCGCTATCAGTTAATGAGCACATGCCATGTGTAGAACAGTAGTAGATCAAAGTGTTTGATAGGTGCTATATGGACATTACAAGCCTTACCATCAGTATGAATAGCACATGCCTCTTATGGAGCACTGCTAATAGGCCAAAGTGTATGATAGGTGTTCCATGGACTGTACTACAGACATTGGCCTCTCTCTGCTTGACCTTTACTCTCCCATAGTCATCAATTGATAAATCAGTCTGTGCCCAGTTGGTTTCTCACTTTATTACAGCATACATAGAAGAGATTTTTCATCATGTGAGGGGCAGGCTATCACTGTGAGGTCACTCAGCTGTTCAACACATATTTTCATTGCTAGTAATGTGGCTGTATTACACAGATATGTGATACAAAAACAAGGGACATACAGTAAGAGAAGCACTTGTAGAGTGCAGATCTCCTCCAAGCAGCTCTTTTCAACCCATTATACATGTGTGCTGAAATCACCCAATTTCCTAATACATGTATTAGCCTTTTGTTATGTCATCAGCTTCAAGCTATGCGGTGCCTCACCACAGCAGAGCATGAGCAAGGGCATTAGAGCACATGCTGTATAAGCTGTATACCATACCATTGTAAGAGGAATTCAAAGTTTATTTGATGGAAATCGGGTTTGGAATGACTGAAACATCCAAAAACAGAGTAAAACAAAGCGATCATAATAAAATGTGGGTCCTACACTTTATTAGAATCGCTCTGTTTTGAATATCTCAGCCATTTCAAAACCAATTTTCATCAAATAAATGTTGAATTCCTCATGGAATTACATGCTCTTTCATATTTCATAAGAGGTTTCTCATTATCTCACCAAAAAATGTTAGAAACCTGAAATTAGGTCTCAACCAAAACTATACGATGCGATAGATAAGTTTGCTGCCATCTATTGTTTGATGTCAGAAAGGTTCTGGGCCACTGATAATGACAATGATGTTTTTATGTATACCTCTATATACTTTGCTTAATATCTTATAGTGGTGACAACTGCACAGTTTGTGTGGAGACAGTGACAGCTTGGCTGGAGGGACCTGTTTGTTTCTTCATTATCTATGCCTACATCAACCGCTTCCCCAGCCGCTACTTGCTGCAGCTCCTTGTCTCCACTGGGCAGCTCTATGGTCAGTACTCCCCTTTCCCTTCAACCATCTTCCTTTTCTCTCTCCTGGGCATCTAAGATTGACACTAGGATACATTTTCATGTACTTCAGGTGTAGTTTTAACACTTCTAACATAGTTGTAGGACAATGGGTGATTTCAAGTTTGGTGCTAGTGCTAGTGCTAGTCCCCAAATAACAGCCTTTACAAGCTCCAACAAGGATGGTCAAATTACAAATTAACGATCACTTGCGGGCCAGTAACTGTTCAGGAATTGCCAAATTTCCTGGTCTGACATGACTGGTTTAAAAAAAAATGACATTGTTGGGGCCATTTGTGACTGTGCATCACAAAACAAACAAAAAAAATAGAAAGCATTGATTTTGTGGAAGGACTGAAAATAGGTGAAGTGTGTCAACCTAACCAATCTAGACTTTTTCATATTTTCTGAAAGAACAAGTCTTCTTCTTCATTATGCTAAAATTTGGGATCATAAAACGAACAGGAAAGTGTGTCTTTAGCAGTTAATCTCAAACACTTTTTTTCTTTTAGAATAGTGTGATTAGATGTGTCTTTGGAGTCCCCTTTTCATTTCTTAAAAACCTTGTACACACACTTCACTTTGAACTCTAATAACTTTAGAAAGGATGATGCTACTGCTCTGAAAGTCGGTATTAATCATCTACAGAATGAGCTAATAGAACATGCTCAATTTCAATTAATCTGATAATCCCTTCATTGTTCTTTCAGAAAATATGAAAAAGTGAAGATTGGTTAGGTTGACCCATTTCACCTTTTGTCAGTCCTCCCACAAAATCAGTGCGTGCGACTTTTTGTTCGTTTTGTGATGCACATTTTGAATGGCCCCAACAATGTTTTTTTTTTTTTAACCAGACACATCAGACCAGGAAAATTGGCAATTCCTGTAAAGTTGCTGGCCCTACAGTGATTTTTTACCAGTCTGGGACCATCAGACTTGCCCCAGTGTTACAGGTTTATTTGAAAACTTTGCCGAAATAACAGCACTTTACTCCAGCAGGATTTCTTGGCTCACAAACTGCTATCTAACTAGGTAACAGCTACAACTGCTTCTCTGGCGATTAACTTAACAGTGGATTCATTCATGTGAGTAGTGCAATCTTCCAAGGTACTTTGTAAGAGTCACGACTCTTGTGCTGATTACTTGGAAACAAGTACACGTACATGGCTCTCCACTATAAGACAATATGAAACATTGACCCCCATTTAGGGTGATTAAACATGCTCTTGGAATGTAAAGGGTAAACACCTCCATAACATAATGGTGTGTTACAAATTCTTGGTATCGCCAATACCTAGGTGCCGTGTGCAGAGCAGTTTTTTAGATGCATAATGGGAAAGCTCAGGGGACAAACTTGCACCAGTTTTGGCTGCACTTGCACTCAGGTCACACTCTGTCTTTTTCCAGGGTTTTTTTTTATGCCTCCGCCACGAAGTGGTGCCGGAGGCATTATGTTTTCGGGTTGTCCGTCCGCATTCATTTACGCGATAACTTGAGTAATATTGACTGGAATTTTACCAAACTTGGTCCAAGTATAAAGTATGATGGGGCAATTACTTGATTAGATTTTGGGTGAAATCGGCTAAAGGCCAAAGGTCAAAGGTCAAGGTCAAATCATGAAATTGTATCTGTTTACGCGATAACTGAAGACTGGATCAAGCAAATTTCACCAAACTTGGTCTGAGGATGATGTATGATGGGACAATTACTTCATTAGTTTTTGAGTGAAATCGGACAGAGGTCAAAGGTCAAAGAACAAGGTCAAATCTTAAAATTTGTCTGTTTAGGCGATAACTCGAAACTGGATGAAGCAACTAACACCAAACTTGGTCCAAGGATGATGTATGATGGGGCAATTAGTTGAGTAGATTTTAGTGACATTGGCAAGAGGTCAAAGGTCAAGAGGTCAAGGTCAAATGCTAAAAATGTTGCTATTTCCTCTATATCCATGCAATGCCCAAAGATATTTTCTTGAAACTTAGTATAGACATGTACTACTGCATAAAGATTCTCCAGAGAGAGTTTCATGTCATAAGGTCAAAGGTCAAAAGGTCAAAGGTTAGGTGAAAATGTTACAATTTCACTTTACTCGCAAATGGTTCAATGCACCTTCATGTAACTTTGTACGTACGCATGTACCTACTGGCAGGGGTTATCTAGGGAATTTAGGGGTCATGGGTCAATAGTCAAGTGTCAAAGGTCAAGGTCAACTCTTCTAAATTTTACTATTTCCCTCATTTACTAGTTTATGCAATGCTTGCATTATTATTTTTAAAACTTTATATACATGTATTACCTAATGGAGATTCTCTTGGAAATTTCCTGCCAGAAGGTCAAAGGTTAAGGGTCAGGGCCAGGTTTAAATGCAAAAAAAAAAAATCTATTTTATACTGTAATTACACTCTTTCTTCATGTAAATGAGCCAACCAACATGTAAATGAGCCAACCCACATCCGAGGACACACTCTAGACTTGCTGATCACCCGTTCAGATGATGCAGCAACAATCTCTGATGTTTCTGTCAATCATGGTATATCTGATCATATGGCAATCATGTGCAATCTGAACATTCCAAAGTGTGCTGCCAAAAGACAACTCATCATGTCTTGGAACATTAAGGCAATAGACCATAACAAAATCTGCAGTGATCCAATAGTTCTCTCGCTGAATGAAAAGTGTACTGCTGCTAGAAGCACCGAGGAAGCTGTTACTGCATATAACTCCACCCTTTCTGCCATCCTGGATAATTATGCTCCAGTAAAACGTCGCTCTGTAGTAGTTCGCCCCATGACTCAATGGTACAGTGACAAAATACGACAAGAAAAGTTAGTTGGAAGGCAGTTCGAGAGGAAATGGAGATCATCTAAACTAGAGATCCATAGACAACTGTATTGCCTGCAACGACAGCGGGTTCAGGCCTCCATCCGTGCAGCTAAAGTAGCATATCACTCAAAGAGAATTGAAGACTGTGGGAAAGACTCCAGACAGTTATTTAAAGTTGCAAATGAACTTCTGAGCAGAAAGCAAATGTCTTTTCTTCCTCAGCACGAATCAAACAAAGATTTGTCTGATCAATTCAGCAAATACTTTGTCAGTAAAATTATGGACATTCGTTCATCTCTTTCTGTTGTCCATATGACTGACTTCACTGTGAAGACCTCTGCATGCCTGGAATATCTTTCTCCCACATCTATTAATGAGATATCTCAAATCATACAGAAATCACCATGTACGTCTTGCGAGCTGGACCCAATGCCCTCCACTCTTCTAAAGAAATGTTTGCCTGCATTTGCTCCCTGCACTGCTAAAATAGTTAATCAGAGCTTTTTAACTGGCATCATCCCACCTGCCCTGAAGACAGCTTTGATTCGTCCAACCCTTAAGAAGCCCAGTTTAGACCCTGAAATCCTGCTGAACTATCGTCCTATATCCAACTTACCTTACCTCAGTAAGATAATGGAACGTGTTGCTTTCTCACGGCTTCTTGGGCATCTACAAGACAATAATCTCTTGGATTGCTTCCAGTCAGCATATAGGCCTCATCATAGCGTTGAAACGCTTCTTGCAAACCTTAGTGATCATATTCTGAAGCAGATGGATAGCGGAAACATCACAGCGCTTGTCCTCCTTGATATGTCTGCCGCCTTCGACGCTGTCGATCACCGAATCCTCATTCATCGACTAAGATCTGTCGGGGGTCTCTGGTACTGCATTGCGCTGGTTCACCTCCTATCTGTCTGGCCGTCTCCAGTACGTCAGGATTGATGATGCAGCGTCAAAACCTGTAGCCACCGAGTTTGGAGTTCCACAAGGATCGGTTGGCGGCCCACTCCTCTTCTCACTCTATCTTCAGCCCATTAGTCAGATCATTCGGAAGCACAATGTTCATTATCACTGCTATGCTGATGACATTCAATTGCTTGTTTCCTTCCAGCCATCTGAAACTGTAGCAGCGACAGTGTTAAGACAACTTGAAATCTGTGTTGATGAAATCAAAGGTTGGATGAGCAAAAATCAACTGAAGTTGAATGACAATAAAACAGAGTTATTGGTACTTGGGTCAAGACAAATGCTGACAAAGGCTAACATGAAGAAATGTCAATTGAGAATTGGTAACAGTGTTATTAACTCTTCTGAAAAGGCACGCAATCTTGGTGTTGTTTTTGATAGTACCATGTCCTTCAAATATCATGTTGCGCATGTATCACAATCTGTAAGATTCCAGTTGCGTAATCTTGGTTTTATTCGGAAATATCTCACTAAAACAGCAGCGGAACAGCTTGTACATGCTCTTATTTCCTCTCGTATAGATTATTGTAACTCTTTGTTTTTCGGCATGTCACAACAAAAAATCAACGCTCTACAACGTCTTCAAAACTCTGCCGCAAGATTACTGACCTATAGTAGGAAAACTGCTCACATTACGCCAGTGTTACGTTCTCTCCATTGGCTTCCTGTTGAAAAGCGAATTATTTTCAAAATTGCTCTTCTTGTGTATCATGTGGTTCACTCAACTGCACCCGAGTATCTCCAGAATTCTTTATATCGTTATAACCCTCCTCGCAGACTTCGATCATCTACTTCCTTTTCATTTCAGATACCTAAGGTTAAGCATTCATGGGGAACTCGTTCTTTCTCCCCCATTGGACCAAAAGTTTGGAAAGATATCCCTGTCACTGTTCACCAGTCATCCTCTGTGGAATCATTTAAAACATCCCTAAAAACATATCTGTTTAATATGTTGTAGGAAACCAAAAAAAAAAAGTGAAGATGTCACATAATTAATTTTTTTTATTCTTCTTCTTCTTCTTTCTTTCTTTCTTTCTTTCTTTCTTTCTTTCTTTCTTTCTTTCTTCTTTCTTCTCCTAACCTTAAGACTAAAAGCGCCATGAGCATCTTTTGATTGACTGTTGCGCTATAAAAGTATACACTATTATTATTATTATTATTATTATTATTATTATTATTATTATGGCAGAGGAATCAGTCGCCATTGCGACATTTCTAGTTGGTTTTTTTTTTTTTTTGAAGATTTCTTCACTTTCCATCATGTGACCAGTACATTGAAGCCTGGCAGTAGTGAACCATGACTCTAGTGAATGCAAATCAGTAAAATTCTGACACTTTTAAATCTTTTAAGCTGAATTTAAGCCAAGAAAAAAACGGGGTAGCAACGGAGAAGCAGACAAATAACTCCATTGAAATTGTATGGGAACTGTGACTCGCACGAGACAATTGGAAATGAACCATGGCACCGAGGAATCCAACAATGCATCTGTGACAAGGCTCTTCATCATGCGCAGAAGTTTAATGTTCATTGGCGATACCAAGAATTCCCTGTATCATAGCAAAATAAACCTGTCATATTTCCCCATGTCAATCTACAATTGACTTGTTGCTTTTAAGATGATGTAATAATTTTTAGATGAAAACTCCTAACCAAATACACTACCATTTTATTTCCTGGATGGCTGTCTCTTTTCAGGAACCATCATTTTCTTCATGACGGAGTTCCGCGACGAACTCATTCACTGCAAGTATGGCGACCCACTCTACTTCTGGTTCTACTTCATGACCATGAACATTCCTTGGATCATCGTCCCCATCCTCAACGTCATCTACTGCTTTGGCCATCTGAGTGCAGCGCAGGCCAGTCTGGATGCAGCTGCATCGCAGCAAGCTCCCAAGAAGGCTGCAGGCAGCAAGAAGAAGAAGTACTAGGTGTCATCGACAGCTACTCAGTACGCAAATACATTGTTGGCGTGGCTACGGAATTGGGTCATCGTGTTACAGGGTGGGAAGGGCATTGCAGATTTAAGTGAAGTGAGAAATCTTGAAGCGGGTGTACGAGCAAACCGATTAGAGTGAAAATTAGTGTTGGTATAAAGCAAAAATGGAGTCCATTTCAAGCACTGCAGCCTAGAGGTCTAACCAAGGGGACAATCAGTTGAGGGAAGACAAAAGATCTAGAAACAAAGTCAGGGCAGAGGAAGATAGACAAGAGATAGAAAGGAAAAGGAAGATTTTATGTGATCTGAGGAAATAAATGTTATAAGTCGTATCCATCTAAAGATTCGAGGTTAAGCAAATGGTGTGATATATTTCACCATGAGTGGAAGTATTTTACTGCAACTGTATTTGTAGGCAATGCAGAAAAATAGGAACAACAAGTTTCTTTCTGAATATGTTGCAAGTTCTCAGGTACAACAGTGAAATAACTTTTTTAACTGATTACTTTTCTCAGTTAATTTCTGTTGCTCCTTGTTAATTTGTGAAATAAATCTACATCCATTGTAGTTAGTGAAGGTCAAGATTTAGCTTTATCAGCAAGAAGACAGTTTTGTGTTATAGTTACGTTAGATGGAAAGGAGCTTTAATTTCTTCTATAGCATCCTCACAATAACTTTTGTGGACAAAATCTGTTGAATTGTGATTGAAGAATTACAATAGTTTAAATCAGTGTAAACAAAAACAGACCTAATTAATGACTGATGCTGGTAAGCTATGCAAGAATGTCTCTTCCTTACATGGGGAAGTGCTTATCCCTAATAGTGCAAGTTTGACAAGATATGAATGTATTCCCGCAATCTGGTGTCCAGGATATTTCTCAAAGAAATCATTTGAAAATGTCATGTCATGTTATGTGAAAATCTCATGCCAGACACCGGCCTATGGTACATGATACTACTCATTTTCTATGGTACACATAAAATATGAGGTGTTCTTTATCACTCTTTTTTGGAACTATATGTTTGATTTTCTAAGCAAAAAGAAGAGCATATTTAAGAACAGATGATAATGCAATTGCAGACAAAGAAATGGCTTATATTTGGATAATTAGCTGTTAATGCAGTTTTTTTTTTTGTTCAGACAATAATCTGTTGTTTTCCTGATTAAATTTTCTTTTGTAAATTGTCACATCTACATTTGATTCCAGATTGTCTTTTAGTTTGGATGTGGCTTTTTTTTTTTTTGTGGGTGTGGTATACCATAACTAATGACAAACAAGTTGATAGGATTATATGAGTTGAGTTGATTTTGTAGCTTTAGTAAGTACTACACAACTAGGTTTTACTCCTTTAGTGTGTGATAATCTAAAACAACTTGATAGTCTCACACATAGTTGTATGAACTGCACCACATGTACATATTTGTACATTGTAACTAATAATATGTTGCATATTGTATGAAACTGTGCACAGGTGTTTGCCACTTTCAGGCAAATGATATGCTAAGCTACATGCTGCTGGTTGGCTTGAAACGAAGCTGTCCAGTGCTGTGTTGTGCTGTAAAATCTGTGATACCACGTTTTGGGAAGAGATTAACAGCTTTGGTGTGCTACGATTGACCTCGACTTTTACCAGCACTCATAATCAGAGTAGAAATCAGGAATGGTGGTTGATTTCTCACCTTTCATGCTGGTATCAGACTATACTGCAGTTGAAATTAGAGATGCTAATGAAAGAAAAAGAAGAAATATGGACTGAAGAGCATTTGAAGAGAATTTCTTTTCCCAAGCCCTCTCAGCATTGAGGTCATGTAGGATGAAGTGGTTTTATCCTACAAGACATATAATGGCAGATCATGTTGTGTTTCACCAGAGTGCAATTGTGTAGTCTGAAATGTGTAAAACTAAGCTGCTGTGGTCACTTCAGAATTTGTCTGTGCCTGTGTTGCATACCCTTTGTTAATTTGAATTTTTAGCCATCAATATCCACAGATCCAAGCATTTGCCGGCATTGTTAATTCTTTCGCAAGTGTTGGTGAAATCTTTGTAATTACCGACAGGATGTAAAATGAGAAGTTCATCCTATATTGTCTAGCATTCAACATTTAGTGTTCACTTATGGCAGTCTTACCAGTTATCACTCAGGCACTGTATTCCTAGCCTATTTTGAAAACACTTTATATTGTGCTGTGAATATCATTTGGCTTGTTCATGCAGTGTTAAATATTGACGGTTACGCACCAAGACGCAATGTTTTTAGGATTGTGTGTGTGATGTATATTTGTGTAATGTTTGGTGGTTGATTTTAATGTCAGATAAAGCACTGCACACCTTCTGTGTTGGGATTTTCTGCACTTTACTGGAATGTCATAGTCATTACTATGCATCTATGGAAATGAGTGGGCAAGAGGTAAAAGGTTCTCTAACAAGAAGTTCAATTCATTATTATCTCAAAGTGACTAGGGGAAGTTCTAAGTCATCTATGCACATCAAAGGAGGTCAAATGATGTATTTGTAAATTCTGATCATTAGAAGTGTTGATATTTATGTGTATTATTCATTGTGTACTTTTCATTGGGGCAGCATAGACATACATTGTATGTGTACTTAAATACCATTAAACATTTGATCTGAATTAAGCTGCAGCTTCACAATGCTGTGTTTTACAAGATACATTTCAATGGATAACTTCCACCAGGTGTATGTACCTACATTGTAAAACAAACATTCCTAGGTCTAATGGTGGTGGCACCTCTGATGCACTCTCTATTTACATTGTTACTCTATGACAAAGCATGGCAAGAAAAAAAAGGGGGGAGGCAGAGGGGTGAATGGTCATGTGGAACTCTGGAATTCCCGAATCTTAGACCTGCCTTAATATGGGGGGAAATATACATATGATTTAAGAAAAAAAAAATTATAGTAATGATGATGGTAGGTAAAGGTGTGTAGTGAACAAGAATATTTGTTAAGACAGTGTAGATGATAATGCAAAGTTAACATTGACATGTAACGTGTCTCCATGTTACTATCATAGAGATGAAGGTCATCAGGAAGGTGGACCACCTTCCTGAGGTCATGAAGGTGAGAAGCAAATCAGATAACTTTTATCTTCATCAAAAATATGAAAGGGAGGTTTCTTGAAAGATATGACAAACTTGGTAGGTATGTTATGTGAAGTGCTACCTCCTGTCCAAGATACAGGGTTAAAGCCTAGCAGTGTTGGAAAATGGGAAACTGTTCAATCATGTCTGAGGTATGATGTCATGGGGATTTTCCCACTGTGTTTGATGCCTAAACTCCTACACACATCATGGTATCAATCCATGTTCTCAGAACTCTGGTTGTCTTTTTATCTGTATGTTAGGTTGTCTGTACTAAAAGATGGTATTTTCTAGTAGATTTTTGTAGACAAGGTGGGATAGAGGATGTATTATGACAACAGTCAGAGGAGTATCAAAATACTGCATCGATTTTACATTTCAATGTTCTGTGACTTATATTAGGCCATCATGGTGACAACATATTGTTACAACTGAGAATTGGATTGAACATCATAGTAACTATGTACACCCACACACACATGCTCCCATATGAAGCCACATTACATAAACACACACAATTTGGACAAGACATCGTTAGTATTGTTCTACAAGAAGAGTCTTGTGTTCACAAGGAAATCAAATAATTTCAGTGCCCAGAGGTCTAGCTGTACTCGTAAGTCTCTCGCAAATTAATACAAGTGACATTATTCGGCACTGTGTCTTACCACTCTGTCTTAGGGTACATGCATTACAGTTATAAAACAAGATCTCCTGGTGATAACAAGTGCACAATAGACTATACAGACTCAAGTCCACTCTTTTTATGCAATGAATAATTAGATGTATGCAGCGATGTCAAATAAGTTTATAACTTCCTCGCTGTGCACCGATCTTCTTTGTAAACAGGTGCAGTGGTACCAACTACCATTGATTATCATGTAGAGCGAGGATGCTATTTAAAATAACATGTGATTTGTAAATTATACAATGGCAATATATTTCATTGGACAGATCTCTACGAGTGTTGCCTCATTTCTTCATCAATTTTGTACTGTGTGCTGTTTGTTTGTTTGTTTTTTTTAAGTTAGTGAGAGTTGGTCAAGACTTCAAACAAAGTGAGAGAACTGTATGAGGTATGGTCTTCACATTGGTATCACATCGTTATGCACTCCAGAACCATTCAAAGGGTTCATTGCTATGGGTTATTAGTCTTCATCTAATGCAGTATATTTCAATATCCGTCCACGGAATCATGTCCCGTCAAAAGTAAGAAAGAAGCGAGAATGTGTCTTTGTGTATGTATGTGTGTTAGCGTTCAAGTGAGTGTGTGTATGTGTGTGAATATGGAGGAGTATAATGAAGTGTGATAAGATCTATAATACACCATTACTAAGTGTCGGAATAAAAATGTTGCTTTGCCTTTTCCAACCAACTGAAGTAATCAGCAGCTTGCAAACAGTAATCACTGGTAATGATAATTCATTATCAAATAGCATGGGATATCCACAAATACACTGTATAAGTAATGTGCTGGGTAGGGCCCCACATGTGTAAATAACTTAAGGACGATATTAAGTGAATGATACACTACTTATTTCAAGTTTTCTTGACGTTGGTGACAATGGCTAAGTGTCCATTAAATGAATAGGTCCATAATGCAGTTGCAGCTTTAATGCACGTTGTTGATTGTCAGTTTTGCTTTGTATCTCTCTTGATTTTTTAATCTGATTATGGAAATACAAGAAACACAATAAAAAAAAAAATCTGTCATTGTTTCAGCTGGCCGTGATTCTCGCATGATCACTTCCATTGTCATGTTGAGTCTATATTTCAGTTTTATTGTGGTCCAATTTTGATTATTTTATGAGATAAGATACCTATGCAATAAAATCATATTTCGCTCGTTAATCTCGACAATATAATTCGAAAAAAGCGATTCCGTCATTTTCAGACACACTGGCTCCCTTTGCATTGGATAGAAAAGTAACTAAATTCTTAATGTACAGCCTTTTCACTTGTTTTCCCCATTATATTTCATCGCATTTCATGTATTTTTTGTGACTAGGGAGATATCTTCGTGAAATAAAACATAAAAAGCAGTGATAAGATTGAGACGTACGTGTAAAAAAAAAAAATGTCTAAGAAGGGAAGAGAGAGGGAGGGTTAGTGAGGGAGAGATGGATAGAGAAATAGGAAGAGGGGAGAGAAAACGTGCGGGAGAAAGGAACTCACTAACCTATGCTTGCTTCCCACAGTGGCGATGACGAGCGTGCCGTGGATGAACTGTCGTGTCAGCTGTCGTCACAGCAGCACCCAGGCGGTTGCCTAATCGACAATCAAATCGACATCCAAGGAGAAATCGAGGATGCAGTGAATGTTATCGTTTAATCTGAGACGTCCCGCCTTGACAGTTCAGACAGGACTTCCCGTTCTGAGAAAGATAAAACATTTCCATCAAAAGACCGTCCCATCATGTCATGTTTACCTGTACGAGTTGTCGAAAGAGAATGTGAGTGTAGGGCCAGAAATATTATACAATACACATTTTTAATCTTCCTACAACATCATTTGAAACGTGGCATTTTATATGCTGGGCTTCAACCGCGTCAGCATCGTGGATATGAGCACACAATTCAATGCAAGGAAATCATTAATGCATGCAATTTAACTATTACAGACTAGACAGAGAACAAGTCCCATTGCATGAATACAACATAGATGGTTGTATAATGTCTTTCAATGCAAGGGGAGATAAACGAGGTTAAACATTGCTCTTACTGATGTGCGGCGTAAAACAACAGCAGAATAGTTTAAGAGAGTGTCTCCTTTCTCATTATAATTGATTCTCTATGAAACAAATATGGATCTCAAACACACAGAACACTCCATAAGCATTTGATAAGGACACGTGCAGCAGCTTCAACGACTTCTCACTAAACATCGAAATGTGTTCAGGCAACAAAGCAGTTTCTCTGCCAAGAAAATTTGTAATCTGTACTCATTTCTGCTGCTATATCAACTGCATATTTTATACACTTTAACGTTACTATAATAAGTGTAACGGATTTTATACATTTAAACATGAGCTACTTTCCCGGAACTCTGGCAACTACATAAATCAGCAAATAACTCAAATTTAGTAGTGATGATTACTGCTCGGCATGGTTGTTGAAGAAAGGTTTTCAAAGTTTTGTGAGAGTTAAACACGAATCGATGCCTGTATCATATCAATAATTCAGTCATTTGAGAATAAGATATTCGAGATTCTCTGTGGAGCGGCGTGCGCCGTATAAATCGGCAAGTTTCTTAATATTCTTCATTAGGTAATGATTATGCTATCTGTGTTTTTGTATCATGTACGTATGGGTGTAGATGTGTCTGGACTTGTGTAATACAGATTATGTGTAAGTATACCTATTAGCAGGAAGGGGTACCGCATTGACCAAGCTGCCTGGAGTCGGATTTCTAGATCAATCAAATTGAGAAGTTCTCGTGGAAAATAAACATCTTTGTAAACCCATCGGCCACTGATAGCAGTCATTTGATGGTACGGTATTACAACAAAAGCTTGAGACCAATCTACGCAAATAGACGATTGCTTTCTTGGAAATACAACATATCACCACTCATTGAGCTTTTAAATACACCTTATCTCTAACACATACGGAATCTTGATAATGATCCGTATAATGATGTCACAAAATAATGGTCATACTTATTCAGACACTATTTAATCGCAGCGTTCAAAACAGAAAACTTCTCAAGTGTTTTGTTTAGTTTTGTTTTGTTTGTGTAAATGCAACTAAATATCTTCTTAGTATAAACCAGGTAGATCTTTAAAAAAAAACAGTGCCAGTGTTAAAAAAGAAATGTTTGTAGAATAGCAGTAAAATATGAAATCTTTGTTAGCTTCTAGCGCACTATCCACCTGTAAAATATTTCATTAACCCCAAAGCGTGTTGTATGTGCGTGTGTGTGTGTGTGTGTGTGCGCGTGCGTGTGTGTGTATGACAAGGAATTTAGAAGGAATATATGAAAATAAATGAAACCGAACTGAACTGTTTGTTTTTGTGTGTGTGTGTGTGTGTGTGTGTGTGTGCGCGCGCGCGCATGGGACGAAGAATTTAGAAGCAATCAATTTTAATGATGATCATAGATTGTAAAGATCAAGAAAAGGAATTAGCGATTAAAACTGGTAAGATAGGGCTACGTAAATGGGAAGAGTTAAACATTTAGGAAATGTAAGTGTCTGGACTTGTTTTTATGAACTTTTCTTTATCATTTTGTCTGGCAGACTGTAGGATGTAATTGTTTGAGGTTTTGGTGTTGTTTGTATGTTTTTCTATTTTCTTGCACACCAATGATTAATACTTTCCTGGCAGTATCAGCATTACAATTTTTTGAATTTAAACATTTGAGTAAGTGAGATTGTGAGCGGGGTCACCGGATGTGGGGTTGGGTGAGGGTGTTCCCTTCTGTTTGATGTGATTTTTTACATACAATTTTTTTTTTTCAGTCGTAATATTGACAATGTGGAATTTTGTGTTGTTGTAATGAAATTTATGTTATTTTGTCATGAATTGATTTGTATATTGTTTATTGGAAAAAGAAAGAAAAATAAAAGATTGAAAAAAAAATCGAGGAACAGTTCAGTTTTTAGGAAAATATCAGAAGGTAGACCTTGAGATAGGGGAGAAAAAGGAAACGACGTGACTAGTAGAAAAAAAAGGAAAAAGTAAAGTGGTAAAGCACCAGGAGATTGCAGAGACGGAGAGAGAATAAGGAGGCAGACACGAGGAAGAAGAAGGAGATATTGGACTAATCTCTTTCTATACGCGTGTATCAAAGAAGAAATAAAAACATTATATTTTGGAGGGAAACATCTTATAGCGATACAACTCACACACACACGCCACCACACCATCGCTTGCACGCACACACCCGCACACTCCTGTCCTGACACGCAGATGTACAGGCACACACACACAAGACACTCACACACACACACACACACACACACACACACACACACACAGAACAGCCAGAAAACAGAGATGTGCATAAGAATGAGGACAGTGAATTTACTTTGGCCACCCAAGATTCACACCCGGGTTGTCTTGTCTACAAATGGAGAGGGAGACAGAAAAACGGGCCATGTTTTCTTTATTTGATTGTGGCTTACAATATGCAAATACTGATGGATTATTCGCATTAGCCAATGTGAAAACTCTGAGTGAAAGCGTCTGGAAGCCCAATCTTGAAGCATGGCAGGCGAAGTGTTCGTGTAAAGGAAAACAACGCCGACGCAGGGAAAAACTTGAAGAGCCGTGACTTTGAACTTTGGCTTTTACTGGGCCTGCACAAATAACGAGATTTTAAGTCCTCACAACCATACCTATCTGATCTGAAGCTTTTCTGCCTCTGCTTCTTTCGATAAAAATGATAATAATGGTAAATCTGCTTATGCTGGTGTTGATGAAAGTAATAATCATGCTTCTTCTTCTTCTTCTTCATCATCATCTTCTTCCTGTTATCATTGTCACGATTATTGTTATTACTAGCATGATGATCACTATTATACCATTATTATCATTATCACGATCATCCTTATGATAGTATGACTATCATTATAATCATCATTAGCATCATCATTATTGTTCTTATCATATAAATCTATAACTATACCACTTAAACATGGGGAGCATTTTAGAAAGTGACTACAAGAATCTGACGAACTATACCATCGTAGAATCATACCAGCATCAAGCGCAGGAACAAACCATCGCTTATCGGTAATCGCTTTTTGAAACAAATTCTCAAATGGATTTACAGTTCTTAATAAGAAACTGATTATCAAATTTGTAAGAATATACGAATAATGAAGAGTTGCAGGTAACACATTGTACCTTTTGAATGGTCGCAGTACAGCCAAAGAGTGAAAGAGATAACTCAGGTCTTCTCAGATCTACTTCGATTTCCGAAAATTACAATTTGGCTGGAAACCTTAAACATTGAAGCACACACAAAAAAAGCACATGTCAACACAGTCCGAGAAACGTTTCCTGTTATTGTTACCATTATAATTCTTATTTTAACTTTTATCTTAAGCAGGAATAATAATATCAGTAATAGCAGTAATTATGTTGCAGTAGTCATGATAGAATTAACACAAGTTGATGTAATAGTAAGGAAGAGTAACATTACTGTAAATATTTTTAATATCATTTTGACTGTAACACACACATATGTAGGCATATATATATATATATATATATATATATATAGAGAGAGAGAGAGAGAGAGAGAGAGTAAATTGTTCACGTGTCGGTGTGATGATATCATCAAAAATAAAACTGAAATCAAGTTCCTAATGTATTCACCAACAGTTTACTGTATTTCGGCACACAAATTTTCGAGCGATTCGTTCTTTCTCAGGTGTTCTTTTCTGAAATATACACATAGCTGAAGTCGGTTTGTGCATTTCTGGATATCGAGTTCTCATGAACTCTTTTTTTTTTTCTTTGCTTTCTTGGCGTGAAACCGAATCGCTTTACGGTGTGCAACATGCCGTGGATGCTACACTGGCCCTGTCTGTCATTGCCCATACAAAAGTACATTTAATCGTACATTGTACATTCTATTGCACGTCTTCGGTGAGGTAATTATTGTCCTAATATTCTCGTCGAAGCGTACTTGTAACATGATGAGGGTATCGATGACTTTATCTGATGACTGATCTCATGTCACATAGAGAAGGATGTTGACCATTCAAGTGACACCTGTCACCATGGTAACGCGCGATTAGGCCACCGAGTCGAGATGAGAAAATAATGATAGCATCTTTTCCACTTCTCTTCTTACATGAGTTGGATCGAAACTGTCCCAAAGCGCCTGTTCATATTTCGTCTGATGTATCTGCATTTTCTCTACAAAATTTGGTTGACTGTATGAGGTAGATATAATGCGCACATTTTTTTGTAACATGAACATGGGCAAAAAATAAAGATTATTAGATCCCTTCTCCTACCAAAAATAAAGTGATTGTGCGTGTGGAATGCCTTTATGTGGTTTCCTGATACTTCAAGGAACACAATGAGGAATATCTTTTGAATATCCTCATGTTTTGGTTACATAAGATGCATCAGTATCATCACTTTTTGTATGCTATTCTCCAGAGAATTTACTGGAACTAGTGATGAGAACATGCCAAGAGTTTTCGCCTTTTGAGCAAACGAGTTAGCCTGCATATACGTTACAATAAACGACGAGGTACTTGTGTACAGTCTGAGAATAATTGAGCCTAATAATGGCTCGCTGAACACGCACTCGAGTTCAGCAAACGTGTGCTCTGTTAACTGTAATGTTGTCAGAACTCGCTGGTTTACACACATCCCGCGAGATGTGTAAACAGCTCCTAGTAGGGAGACTTATTTCATTTTTATATTGCGTACACAATGTTGTGTAAATCGTAAGGGGGTCGACCTTTGCTCGCTGTGGAAGTAGAGGGCACCTTCAAACGATTGTACGTAACATGCAGTTTCCTTGGACGAAGAAATTTGTCATCAAAACAAAGATTTATTTATGGAAATATCGCTCTCCAAATGAAATGGTCACTTGTCATGACACAGAACATACGCCCTCTCAGAGTGGAGCACGCCATCAAGAAGGGATTGCAGATAACTCCAACAGAGGGAATCCTGAATCTAGTTCGCAGTTTCCTTTTGGTGAGTGATTATTTAGACAATATTCCCGCCACGCACTTTCAACGCTATGCTGTCTGCTGGGACCGAATGTCTGCCGATTGCTGATGCCTACCAAGGAAAAATAAATTTGACCAATGAGCGTCAAGTTAGGTAAGTTGTTCCCTAGCGAGCGAGCAAAAGATCGAACGGGACCTGGCGAGAGACAGGGAAGGTAATACGAGTCAATCTCGATACAGGATCGCGATGTATACATGAATTAGCGCCCAAGTAGAACACTCGCGGAAAACTTCCGAGGGAAGTGAGCACAGTGCTGGTGAATGTGTGTAGCGTTCCGTATACGCGCAAATAGTCAATATACCATCGTTGTTCTCACTCTTCTTGGCTAGTGGCACGGATCGCTTAGTGCAGCCTAGCGGGAGGGTTCCTGGAGTGACTTGACTTGACAAGTTGACAATTCGTCGGTCTGCTTTGTTTGTTATCTTGCACTCTTCTCTCCTTTTTTTTCCTTCTTAGGAAATTGTAAACTCCGCTCGCAGTCGGCAAGCTTTGAAGTTCTTTGACCGCGTTCTCTCAATCATTTGTATTGAGCGATGAACTTACGTTGAACGCCAACTTGAAAATAAAAGAAAAAGAATGTGCATACTTCCACTGTGACTAGTCGTGTGAATTGTCCTCGTTGAGAGCATTTTCTCTCTGGTTGCTCAGACGTCAAATTTACAGATCAAATTTATGCAAAGCTGGCAATTGCATAAATAGTTACCTAGGGCGGATTCTAGCATCGGTTCCAGCTCAAATTTCTTTGAAAATTTCACTTGCCAAGTTTAGACGTCTGGGGAAAAGGCTGCCTACAGCCAGGGGCAGAGTTGAGGATTATCTCAATTCCGCTCCCAAGCGTCACTTGTCAGTACCAGGACCATTACACCTGTCTCCATCTCCCTTCCCTCTTTCACTTCACCCTACACCGGTGACAGCAAGCTTCACACTTCTACAGGTGATGTATGCCACCCTTTTAGTCTCTTAGAGTTCACAACATTACGCTTGATCACCTTGGTACTACATTCTGTCCTCCTACCTCTACCCAGCTCCCACTCTTTATCTTCAAGAGCCGGACTTCGGTATTTTATACTTCTTGTTGAATCGTCTTAAAAGCGTCAATTGGAACTTTGACTGATTATCTTAACACAACCATCGCACGCCTTGACTCGATAGCTCCAAACACACACATCACGAGCTCACGTTGGGACTTCCTTAACTCCACCGGACTTTGTTGACAGAAAAAGAAATCATGACATCGGAGAACAACGGAGTGCCTCCCATCGCTAATCCGGACGAAAAAATCCCCCTGAACGACCTGAAGGGGACCGAGTCCAAGGACCAGGGTGATGGCAGCACCGACATCGACGGCAGTGTGGTGGTCGCCGATGGGAAGGTACCCGAGCACCATCCAGAGCCAGACGAGGAGGAAGAGGTTGAGGATGCTGGTGGGAAACGCGGCAAATGGACGGGGAAATTAGACTTTCTGTTGGCTTGCATCGGTTACGCCATCGGCCTCGGCAATGTTTGGCGATTTCCATACCTGTGCTACAGAAATGGTGGAGGTAAGGGTAGAAATGATCCAACCCCATTATGAACTAGTCGCTTGGCAATATCAAAATTTATTCCCTCAGCTACTTCAATAACAGACACCCTCTATAACAGGGCCATGGTTCATATTGCCTGAAACTGAATTTCTTTTGATACTACTGTCTGACATAATTCAAGCATGTTTTCGTGTGTCATGCACACAAATAGTTATAGTTTAGATATTGCAATTTTGCATATGATTACCGGTTTCTACGATATAACTTAATTATTTTTACCAGTGAAGCATATGTGACAATATAACTCTTTTTGCTTCAAGCTTTTCTCTGTAAATTGAGCAATTCTGTAATGTATTCAAATTTTATGTATGCTTTGTAAACAAAGGTTGCCCTTAATAACCACAAAGCTTGCCGGAGGCTTACCCGTCCGAGCAACAACTAAGCGAATTCCTGCCTATGGAACTTAATGGCAGGGAGCAGGTGAATGAAATGCTGTGGCTGTTGGAAAAGAAACATCCATAAATATTTGTAATATATTGCACAAACGGTCTATTGTCATACGCTGGAATTCAGTGAAAGGTACGTATATTATGATCAATGCTTTATGCCCTATATAAAGCACGTATTTTGCTTAGATTGAACTGTAGCGTAAACCGTTTTCATCATCGTTCAGTCATCTATGCATGCGGTTGTAGCCTTGTCCGCACGCAGTGGGAAATGTATCCCGCAGAAAGTTTCAGAGTAGAGGTAAGTCTAATGTAGGCCCTATACTTTTATAAATCAAATAGAATGTAACAAAGGATTATCTGTGGTAGTAAACTTCATTGTACTTTGAATAAGAAACAGGTGCGACCTCGTGAAAATTAGGCCATGGATTGCATTATGGAGCACAGAAAATGTCCAATATACGACCTCGTTTAGAACTTCGTCCAACTGAATAGTTAACGTTATCGTTGTTATTGTTTGCTCATGAAATTTTTTAAACGATCCTTCAAACCCAACCTTAGCTCAGCTGACCCATCAAGATCCAACACCTCGCTACAATGATCAAAGCTAGTCGCTGTTATTGAAGCCAGGAAATGTGGGAAATAAAGTGATTTGGCTGAAAGGAAGCTTTACAAATCATTTACAAAAGCAACAGTTTAATACATGAACTACCACTTGCCCTAGTTTTAAAGTCGAAGAATGGTTTCACGTTTGAAACTTTTTTTTGTGTTTTATGAAACACGTTGGGGATCTGTACACAATGACTTAGCGGTTAAAGGATAATATTTTCTATGTGCGAGTCTCAGCTCAGGAGAAGTGCTGTTTGGCAAAGCACTTTATCTTCATTGCTAGCATCATTATTTAGGGAATCAACTTGGTACAGAAGCCATTGTATCTGTTTAGACAGATGCTGAGCAAACCCGAACAGCTACACGCACTGATGATGCGTTCTTTGATCTCAATACCAAACGCATTACTGGGTTCATACTGTATGTCAAAAGTATTTTCAACAAAGGGGGGGGGGGGGGGGGGGGGGGGTGACAGACACACCTCCATGTTCCATCTACTTCTACACTTCGCACAAGCGCTTACTGACCTTCGCGCGCTCTGAACGAAAGCTCTACTCAGTATTGTCACGTGACTTGTTAATGTTTATTGATTTGATTTTGCCCATGCCACATGCGGTAACCACCTTCTCACCCTCCAATCTCTCTCTCATTTTTTTCCTGTCTTTCAATTTTCTCACAAGATAGAATGTGAGTAAAGTGTGTGTGGATTTATGCAATGTCTATCACCTATACGTCACTTCATTGAAACGGACGACGACACAGTGGTGTTTTATTGGTCTCTTTTGCCAGTAATGGTCTGTTTAATTCTTAGCTCTCGTCTCCCTAATGACCCTTTGGGTACCCCAGGAGTTTCAGAGACTCTGATCGATTCATTTATTCAGGTTAAAAAGGACACCGGTGTATGAAACACCCTATTTGTATGGTGTTAGTGTAATGAATCACCTTGGTGGTCTTGTTGGGAAGTGAAAGCTGTACTCACCTCAGACTAAGACTCCGTTTACAGTACAAGGCCGGGCCGAGCCGCGGCCGAGCCCGGCCTCAATTGCGGTACTCGGCCCCGCGATTTTGTCCGTTGACAGTGCCGGGGGGCTCGGTCCGGTCTTTTAATTCAAACCTTTCAATATTTTGTCGTAGTGGCGCTCTGCTTGTAAACAAACACTAATATTGGAAGGGCGCCGTTGTTGTTATTTTTGTTGTTATTTGAATATATTTGGCGTTTATCATTCCTCGAGGAATATTTACGCCGGTCGCATTGTGGTATAGTCTGGTTTCCAGACCCATTGCCAACTGGACTCTGCGGCGACGAACGTCGCCGAAGGCAAAGACCTCTGCAGGACAAAACTACCTTAAAATTAACTCGTTTTCAATGTTGAGGGCGTTGATATCCTGAATAGCGAGATAGTGCGGGCAGAGTGTCTGGAAGCCATACTAAATTTGGTACCGCATTTGGCCCAGTTTGCGTTTACAGTGAGAAAAGGCCGGGCTCGGCCGCGGCGAGCCCGGCCTTTGGAGCTTGGCCAAATGCAGCGGCTGATTTTGGTACCGCATTTGGCCTTTTGCGCAATTACAGTGAAATGAAGGCCGGGCTCGGCCGCGGCGAGCCCGACCTTTTCACTCGCTGTAAACGGGGGTCTAAGAGACTTCTTATCTTAAAAACAAGTTGAAGTGTTTATAGCGCAGTGTTTTCTACTGTATTAAAGCGCAAATCAGATAGAAATTACATTACGTGTTGACTGCTAAGGACTTTATGTTTGCGAAAAACACTGTCCTCCGCTTAATTAAACCCGGAATCAAAAGTAAATTATGCCTAGAAATGGTCAAATCTGATTTCCCAGAATTTGCTGCCGGGAAACAACTTTATTTGTGTTGCCTTGCGTAGGTAAAACAATAAAACACTCCCACATCGAGAGTTGTGAAATCGGTTAGACTGTTGTTGTTGTTGTTTTAAAGAACGAAAGAAGAGAGAGAAGACTGTCGCTAAGATAAAATGATTATAGAGACAACATGTGCATTAAACATAATAGCAGAGTAGCATTTTGCCACAAACGTCACTGTCACATATCATTTTGATCAAGTGACCATGACAACTATTTCGAAGAAGCTGAGTGACTTTGCGATATTTTATTATGAAAATAATGATATGCATTTATAATAATGTCCTTGTCGCCAGAATATTCATGACTGCTTGCTTCGCTTACAACCTTCAGGGAATTTGGTTTCCGCTATCGTTTTTTAATCGTATAGGCCTACTGAGTATTCTCTTTTAGAAGACAGCTTGCCGATTTCAAGTCCTGTCTGTCCTACCTTTGTTTCATGATGAGGTTGTTGTCAAGAACTAAAAAGCTACTTCTAATGCATTGAAAAAAGCTAATGGCGTCATTCCAGCGATCCTGTCAGATGTGGACATTAGGATATGAGTGGTCCAGCCCGCATTAGGCAGCTGTTTTTGAACCTTTGTTCCTTTTGCAACCCCCTCCGTAAAATCATGGTAAAATACAGCACATCCTACTTTGGAAAGAGCAGGGAGGTGTTCTCTCTCTCACGCCTACCGGGAAAGAGTGATTCTTTTGTGAGGAGACATTCTGGGTTCCTGAGCGTATCACGTTCAGACAAGTCTGAACTTCACGTCTTGAATTACAGAGATGAGGTGATAAATTTCGTCTCTCCTTGATCACGTCTCATTGTCGGTTGTCCCCAGGAGAATACGTATGCAACTTTTCGACCATCATACAGTGAAAGAATGTCAAATACCGCATAACTTGGCACATCGATGGCAATATTTTTTGTCCTCCATGGTTTGAAATGGAAATCACATGTTTAAGAAGTCTTTTGCTCGTGGTCCTGGGGAAAACTTTACCTCATGTCCTCAAGCCTTCATCACATGAACAGACATACAAACCGATGCAGAATAAACAAACGGGAGGATGATAGTCGCGTTGTGGCGTGAAACAAGCCCTGTCGCTGGAGGGATTTGGCAAGCTTTCATGTCTTTCATGGCAAAGCGGTCTACATTTTCGATCGGTGGAGTGTCTGTGGCGAGGTGAGGGGAACAATGGGGCTATAGCCGACAGGGGAGGCAAGGAGACCAGCTACGGGGGGAATTCTATCACTGCGCGACCTACTAAGTATTGACACTAAGGGCTCTAGTTAAACACAGGTGAACAAAGGCGCAGCAACATAAGGCAAACGGGGTTACTGAATGTTGTAATTTGGGCCAGGCGCTCCCTTGGGCACCAGCGGCCGAATGTTGACCTTCCTCTGTACATCATTAGACGTTCGGATACAGCTGGCAAAAAGACCACCAATTATGTGCCAGAAATGAAATGTTCTCACACGTGATATTATTTTGTTTCCTCCAATGTCGCATAATGTGATTCTCCCTACCAGGAGTGACTTTTTTTTTCTCGCAGTGTAACGCTGGCTTGAAAAGAGTCAATCGCATTAGAGCCAGTAAAATGTGGACGAGAGTTCTTCCTTTCCTCTTCGTCAGGAACTTTGAGTTGCCAAGAATATTTGGGACATTGCGACTCCCTGGCATACTGACTGATACAGGTTCCCGCAGTTCTCATACCTTCAAGATTCATGGAAAGTAAACATTCCCCCGTTGTGCACTCTTTGTAACAAACTAACAATCAACCCCGTTTCATTCCAGATGAACGTCCGTCCTTTAACTTGCATTTCCTTTACTCGGGTTTCAGCTGGCGTGTGAAGCATTATACATAAAGTAGATTTGAGGGCAGGTGGTTCGCAGAGAAAACATGGAGCTGGACCTTCCCAGATGTTAAAGGTCACACTCGCTTCTTCAAGGACAAGTGGAAAATGGGAACAACTGAAAATAAGGCTTAGTTGAAAAGCAGCTTTTTCGCTGTGACGAATGCAATGAATTATGCTGACGTCACTTATCAATGGAGCAAGTTAAACTGACGTGTACGTACAAGTATGATTTGTTCATTTTTCCAAAGTTTATTCGACACATGGTCAAATTTTATCATCCCTACAGGGTGATAGGATCTCGATTTGCAACCGCACTTCCTTTGTTCATCTGTTCAAATCAAGTTGAAAATGGAGTTTAAAATACTCTGATAAGGAAAAACAAAACATTTTGAAAATCATCGCGACTCGGCAAAAAATGAATGAAAGAAACCAAAAATGATCCTCTCCATGAAATATCTAGAGAACATTTCATCAAGGAGGTAGACCTCCTTGATCTTATAGTGGTATGTCCCATTGATAGTGTTGATGGCTTCTTTCGTTGTTCACCGTGACCAAATTATTGCTCGTGTTCCATGAAATGCCTGCAGGCCTACAAACGGGGAAAACTGGGTTTGTCCCGCTTCTTAACTTGTTTGAATTCGCATTTCGACTAGCGAAACTGTGCTAGGTGTTCAAGGCGGAGGCATTCCAGCACTGAAACCAGAAACTAATCCATCTCTAAATGAGTCCTGCAATGTTTTTCTTGAAAGGCGACGAACTTTTCTCTTTCTCCATCTCAGCGAGTAAAAGGAGGTGCACCAAGACTCGTTCACATCATGGCCATTTCCTTCTGGGCTTACCAACCGAAATGTGAAACTTTCTTTGACAAAAGACTTGTCACGTGGTCTTTATCATTTCTAGACCTGCGATAATTTGCAGAGGAGGAAACAGAAAAAAAAAATCTAAACATGGGAAAAAACACTACTGCAGCAATGGCGAAAAGCTCGTTCCCACATTCGGCCTCATGTGATGAGGCCTTTCCTTTGTGTTGATGATCACTTATGTAGAGAATAATGCAGACAACGCTTGTTTAAAGCGGAATTAGACCCAAATATGCATGTGGCTTGAATGAATGCAGCAATATCAATAGAACACATTGTTAAGGAGAGACCCACTCTCGTCGCCGGGTCTGAATAGCAGACGACCCCAAAAGAAGAGTCTAAAGATAAATCCTTGTAGTTACCTCTCCCTCATGGGGGGGGGGGGGGGGGGGGTAGGTAACGACTGTAAGAGATTAAAAGGAAAATGTATCATAAGAGGGCCTAAAAGATTTATAGACTTGATATGCGCGTACACTATTATAAATGTCTTTTTCTGATCGCTGTAGAGTGAAACAAATAATTATCTCGACGCTCTGGAAAAGAATAATTGATGTGATCTGGTTCATTGACTTATATTTGAAAACTATTCAGTATAGAAGTCTTGGAGTTTGTGTTGCGTGAAATGTAGCATATTTTGTGACAAGCTATTGGGGAACAAAAATAAATTAGGCATTGTGAAATAGTCCTTGGACGCTTTCTTACGCTTATTGGTTTTTTAGAAGAGTGTTTGTATTTTCGCTACTGATGGGCTTGTAATAGAAACTGACATAAATTTCTCTGTACATTATGAGCTAACCTATTTTGCAATGACTACATTCAGGACTAGAATACTACAATCTGTAATCAGGACTAGAATACTACAATCTGTAATCAGGACTACAATAATGCAGCTGTGATAATGGAGCAATTTCTTTTCCAGTTTACAAGATTGTTCCCTGTGACTGACGTATACGGGTTAAATAGCCGGAGGAAAAGCGTGGAGAGAATTACAACAATTTTGTAACAGTTACTGAAAGTTCTTCTGATCATTTCCACGTCTCTATAGTACACAGTCGTAGTGACACATACACTCATTCATCAGCCCATCCAGTCCACTCCGTTTCTCTTTCGTCCGACGAATTCTTCTCTTTTTCGTAGGACTTTGCATGTGCACCAACACACCCATACATCTAAAATCTATTACCGAGTAATTGATGGCGTGCTTTTTGCTGGCCTAAATCCGCCAGAGGCCTGGTCATGTCCCCGGGCCATTGGCGGTGGCGAACCTTGAGACACACAACTCGTTGACAGCACAAATCTCTGACCGTTTATACTCAATTGTACATCAGGATGGGTTTTGTGTGTGAAACAAGACCCAAAGTAAGGCAGCCACTTAACGCTGGAAAGTAGCACTAAACGAATGAATAAGGCCACATGTCAACAAGAACAAGAGGTAATTTGGAGGACTGGCAAATATACTGATGGGTCGCCGGGACTTTCTGTGTCATATTGCAGTTGCAATGTAGGCCTCTAGCTATTGTAAATCTGGATATAGCTGCATCGCATTGACCAATCCATCATTATAGGTTTTTATGTATATATCTCTCCTCTAATGAATATATATATATATATATATATATATATATATATATATATATATATATATTGCAATGAAGGGCATGTTCTGTGTTTACAGATGCAGTGCTGTTTTTTTCATAATAGCCATGATATATAGTGAGAAGTAGGAGGTAGCGGTAGGCGTAGCTAGATTTCAGCATGTATTCTATTTGCCTGCTGAAATCTCGAGATAGCTACGCCTGCTGCTTCTTCCTATAGGCATATATATATTATATATATATATATATATATATATATATATATATATATATATATATAGACACGTATATTATAGGCCTACAGTATATATATAATATATATATATATATATGACTAAGCTTACTGGTATATCAATTAATGCTATCATATCGGTGCTAAGATGTCATGCTTAATATTACGAAGAGCAACATAAAGTGTATTATCCATCAATAATCATTTAATACAACTATTGATAGCCGGAGAAAGATATTTGTGGTCATAAGATTTAAAGTAATCATCACATCAGGTCAAGGATTCAAACCTTCTCAAGGCCCGATCCATCCAGCAAACCCTCCTTCTCCTGACACTGTTCCCGCCTGAAAAGAGGATCAGAGGAACTATTTGCTGATGGTATTAACTTTGACCTGGACGAAATTGGGGTCTCATAGTGACGCCGAAGTCTGTTCCGAGCTGGAAATTGACTCCAAACTAGGAACATTCTTTCATTTTTTTTTCCTGCGAGATGTTTAAGATGGCAAAAGAATATACATCCTCACTTGCATTAGATCTTCCGAAATGAAGGTACATCGTTCTTCTATTGAGACTATGAATTGTGTTTTACAGTCTACTTATTAAGCTTGGGTAAAGAAATGCGTTACACACATCAATCAATGATAATCCCTTTGTTGATGTTTGATGTCAGGTCGCCATTGTGTTTTTATTTCATCAACTTGTTTCACAAGCCACATTAAACGTAAAACAGTCGAGAGGGAAATCGTATTTCATGAATTTCAGTTTGACTTGTAATGAAGTGGGTCCAAATAAAGAGTGATTTCCCTTGACGAGGTTCGTCTTCGACATAATAGCTTTTGAAATGTTCAGGACTATTAAGTTTGTTTGCTTCCGCGGAACGAGCTAGTTGACAGGTCCAAATTGTACACGGTTCAGTCTCATTGTGTTCGTGTTTCAAAGACTCAGTGAGTACATTGTCATTTGGATCGCAATTTTTGAACCCCAATTGAGCGTGTTGTTGTATGCTTGCTGCTTTAAAAGGGTCACATAAGACTTACACGTTTGAAAAAAAAAGGCATTTACTTTAGTAGACGTCCTGTACATTTTCTGGTACACACTTTCAGTCCAGTCGAGCCTGGTAATTCTCTCGTTAAAGGCATGGCATTATCGATAGTTTTGGTCAAGATGGGATTCAGGGTTTAAATTTTTGCGAGATAACTAGAAACCACTCTCCTGAAAGATCATACAATTCTAAGAGGAATTTAAAGTTTATTTGATGAAAATCGATTTTGAAAAGGCCGAAATATCAGAAAACAAAGTAAAGCAAAGTGGTCCTAATAAAAGTTAGGACCCACCTTGCATAGGACTGCTGGAGAGTGTTACTTCATTACGTGGTGTAAATTCATTGTACAAATCACTAGAAAAGACTATACTTTTCAACCATTGTAAATGATTGTACAGATTGTTTTTTTTTTGCACAAGTTATTGTACCGATATTACACGATGTAATTGTACACTATAGGTTAGTGAGCATGAGTATCATGATTCTATTTGAAAGCTGTACCTGTCAATATCTTTCAATCAACACACTGATAAATATATGCAAAACACACATGAACACATATAAAAAATAAGCATCTTATCCCGACAAGGAAGAATTCTCAGATTTGAACATTTATCCATGTTGTAAGGATAACAGCGTGTCAAATACTAATAATAAACTGATTGTTGTTCGCTTGTTCGCCATACAAATATGGGTTTGGTCCATTCAGATTACATTTCGGCAAACAAAGCTAATATCTCCCTCTTTATGCTTTACGTGGACGTATTTACTTTGTGTTATGACAGCATTCATACTGAAAATGATCGCACGAATAATCTCTAAATTAACCCTGCTGGAAATAGCACAGTGTCCCACATTGTGGAACACAATGTGAAAGACAGTGTGAACACTTTGAGAACACGGTGTAAAATCTCTTCACATTGTTAAATTCGAGCGTTTCAACATTGTGAACACATTATGAAACATCAATTCACAATGTGAAACAGAACGTTACAACGTAAACACTGCGAAAACCACACAGTGTGAAATCCTCTTCATACTGTTAAATTACGAGAGTTTTCACACAGTCGGCTGTGTGAACACATTGTGAACACACTGTGGGACACTGTGTTCTTTCAAACAGAGAATGTTCAGGCAGTGTACTAGTAATAATATTTTCAGGGCAAAATCACTTCAGTTCAATCTTCACTTCAATATAATCATATGTGCCGTCCCTTGTTAAAGTTCGAATGTGGTTCCGGCTAATTTTGATATCCCCGAGTTGGCGAGTTCCATAAAGTCTGTATCTAGGAAATGTTCGAAAAATGACGTTTGATGCACAGGTGAATGATCCAATCCAGAAAGTCACAGATTCAACCCAGCAAAGTCCACATTAAATAAGAATGGAGCCGGACATGAATTAAAATGTATATAGGCAATTCAACCCTCCTCAGCTAGGCAATCACTTTATTCAGGCCGTATCTCCGCAAAAGGCATGTCAGCAAGTAGTATAGGACTAAGTTACTTCAGAGCCAGCCCGACCAGATTTCGTGACACTTGTATACAGCGACAGGGCTGTGTATATTTACTTCAGAGCCGGATGTGACAATACATGTACTCTCAGAACAATGGTGTTGGAGGAACTCTTCTAACTCGACAATTTCTGTGGCGTAAATAGGTTCCTTCAACCACTCTAGATCTCCGTCCTTAAGTTTCCAGAACTTAAATTTTAACACACGCTGACTCATTGTTTATTTACGTACAATAGCCGACACAAAACAATCGAACATATTGTATACTGTTATTATCGACTTATATTGTGTATCATTCACACACACATGATACGTGATACTAAGGAATTGTTGTACACCCACATACACACATGTGTGAGAAAAGAATTCCCCCCCCCCCCCTGGTGTGTTGTGCTTAAACATACTTCTAGCATTTTCTAGTCTTATTCATCAGCAGCTTCTAGCATTTTTTTCTGTGTTTCATCAACAGCTAAGTATATTGTATAGGCACTGCGTAGAAAAATCTGACATTTTTCAGATCTTTTCTGTCACATCCATGAAAACTTCGCCACCATCCTGATCAGTCAAATACGCGCACATACACACATGTAAGAAACTATATATCATAAATGTATATTCATGGCACTTTGATACTTGTTAGCTTGGATTCTCCAGGGCCGCATTACATCACGGATTTTTTTTCCCAATTGTAGATATTGATGTGCTATCAAGACATGATGTTTGTCTTTGATGCTTCTTGTGTAGGACCTCTTCCCTTCATACTTCTGCATCTTATGTTTGCCTTGTCCTGTTATCAAACACACTATACATGAGTTGATTTAATGCAAATGCGAATGTCTGTATCAGGTTCACCATGACATGATAAGTATCAAAATTGCCATAGTCCTTCCGTATCCAACCTTCCCCCCTACAAAAAATAAAAAAAAATAAAACAAGATCCACAATTCACGTTTCATGATGTCACATACATTCAAGTTAATTAATATTTCTATTTCTCTCGCTCTTTAAATCTAAAAGCAATCCGTATATGGCTACGACACCAGCAGTAAGCAGATAACGCTATGGTCCGGAGCCAAAATTCAAGCGACATGTATCGCTACATCGCTCCTTGTCTGATGTATGTATCATATACGTCATGCTTTGCGCCGTGACGTTGTGACTTTCCATCTTCACCTCCTTCTTGTACTTCACGCGGGCAGAGTTTATACGTTACCTCATTGGATTCCTGTATTATAGGGAGCTGAGGACTAAGTCTTTCTTCTGGTATCTAAAAATTGTTACCTGCGCGCAGCAATTATGGAATAGGATGTCATTTTCCCCCATAAACATTCTTTTCCCCCTGGTACCGAACTCGTACCAAAAAGTTTGTGAAGTATAAGAGGGAAGACTGAAGTCATTCAAGCGTTTGAGTATGTTTTTAGCGCTGCTCCTGAAACGAATATAAGTTCGAATTTTACAGAAGTTGACTGTTTTTGTATGAAATGCTTACAGTGCTGGATGACAAGGATGCATGCGCATCAGTGCAAAGGACAAAAAGAAAGAAACAGAAAAAGACAATCCCACATGAAATGTGATCGGATCAAAATGTTCGTTAAAAGCCAACCTTTAAAATGCATTAAAAGTCTAATTACTGAACTTTCACATTCCCAAAGTTAAAGATACTAATGTATATCTCTGTGTACATGTGTGTGTGTGTTTGTGTGTGTATGTGTATGTGTGTATGATTGTATGTATGTGCGAAGGATTTCGTTGTTTGTATGATCGGATATCGTCCCGAGGTAGGGAAATGGTTTTAAGATATGAAAATAAATGACAGAAGTGATCTTTTTGTGTTTCCAGACAATGTTTCCTGTATTATCATTCCACATTGCTGTCACCAGGGTGATACACATTTTAGTCAAGAGGAATATTTCTTCTCTTGGTATTGAGGTATATCGAGCTCTGTTATTCAGATGTCAATGTCTTTCACTTAAAAAGCTGCATTGACATGGCATTATTACCACAATGTTACATCGACATGGATATCTTACATCTTGTCTGTAGATGGTTTTTTTATGTTTCATTCAAATAGTTGTATGAGAAAGTTATATGCAAAGCAGAACGTATTTTTCTATGAAACTCATTAATTTGAAAATGAAATTCTTATCCTTGAATAATACTTATATTTGTGTGTGTCAGTGTATATACACATTTTCATGCGTCTCATGTGAAGCGCATCTGTAAGTGTGAGAACCACTGGGATGCTCCTGGTAACGGTTGTTTTGATGGTTACAATGGGCTACCCTCCGTATGTTTTTCTTTTCTTGACCTTTATGTATGGAATATGTTGATTTTTAGTACGGAAATAAAACAAGCAAACAAACAATTCGTTATTCCAAATGTTTGTTTTCCGAAGGTTTGTTGATCCAAAAGTGAAATAAGACTTGTGGTTTTGAAGGTTCTTAAATACGCACGGTCTTTACATTTTCGCATTAATAAACCCTTTTTCATGTTCGGATGATCGAACTTCGGAATAACGAACATCATCCGTTTAGATACTTATCTCTTTTGTTGGTGATGTTCGTTATTCTGTATGTTTGTTATCCAAAAATGAAATAACATTTGTTATCCCGAAACACACAAATTCTGTATATTATATATAGGTTCGTTTAAATCCGGGAATAAAAAAAGGGTTTGTTAATCTTAACAGTTGTGGCGTTATTCCGAAGGATCGTTACTGTGAAGGTTCGTTGATCCGAAAATGAAATGAGGTTCGTTATTCCGGAGGTTCGTTAATCCGAAAATGGATTAAAGTTATTCATTCCGAAGGTTCGTTAATCTGCAAAGTATAAACGGTGCGAACTGAACAACCTTTGGAATTACGAACCTTATTTCATTTTGGCATTAACGAACAAGCTTCGGAAAAATCGAACCTCTGCATTTTCGGATTAACGAACCTTCGAAATAACGAACATTATTTCATTTTCTGATCAACGAACCTTCGGAATTGCGAACCTGATTTCATTTTCGGATTAACGTAACTTCGTAATAACGAACCTTAACCTTTGCTCACACGACACTTGTCTCGTCTTGTGTAGAAGCATTGTGCAAAGTACGGTTAGGCCTTTTAACTTTTGTTTTAAAAGTGTTCCTATACAATGCAACATGCACAGGTCTGGGCATCAGTGTGGTTATGTACTATGGATGGGTTTTTTTTTTTTGGGGGGGGGGGGGGTGCGCGAGCGAATGCACATTATGGGTCTGTTGATTAGCATACATGTTTATGTGTGTGTGTGTGTGTGTGTGTATGTGCGTGTGATTTTGTGAGTGTCTTATCGTCTCTTTGCATGCATAAATCAAACTTCTTTTTTCCCTTGGTCTGTGATTTGACCATAAATGTCAAAATGAGTTGAATTTTAAAGTTGATCATGGAACCATTCATCTACACTGTTTCATTTTGATGTCTTTTGTTCTCTGGAAGCTGTACTCTAGAGAGGTGACTGAACTAAATAGACTGCGCAAGACGAGTTTGCATGACGAGCGATAAAATTCCTTTCAAGCTGTGCCCACACTTTTCGTCTGCTCTTTTTCAGACATCTCAGCCCATCGGGAGGGATCGCACTTCAATTCCCAGATAGTCTTTATGACTAATTCTGGGTCGAGAGTGCATTTTCTACTTCAAAACGCACTCTTTTCGTCTTATTCTAGTCATTGTTCACAGTGGTCATACTTAACGCTTCCTCGCGCTCAGTGGAAGATGGCGGTTGCATTTAATGTCATTCTCTCAAACATAAAAGTGAGAAGTATGCAGTACCACGTCCATAACACTCAGAATTTAAAGTATTCTTCGGTTAGATATTGGGTCCTCCTAAAATGTACGATTTGTCCAATATGTGCTGCTACAGTCATTTTACCGCTACATCAGCAAAAGCGACAACAAAATGGCCGTACAAATACCGTCGTAATTGGTAATTACGTTTATAAATCAGCGTCTCCAAGATGATGTCACAATTACATTTGCAATGTGCTGGTAACTCGTGGAAAGTTTGATGTGATTAAGAATATGGCACTTCGCGTAATTCAATAATTTATCTCCAGTTTTCTTATGCAGGTCAGAAACATGGGATCTGCGTCACAGCAGGAAGCACGCATCAGAAGAAGTGCGCATTCCATGCTTTCTACCCATTTGAGCTGCTGTGGAATTTTGAAGTGAAACTGCACGCCATGTCCATAGTAGATTTCCAGTAATACAGGTGCACAGAAAGCGACTATTTCCTATGAGCACATGTGGTCCATTTCAGAAATATGGTCCAGCATAATATCATGCAGAAGATCTTTTCCCTGGCTCGATAAAGTCGGACAAATGTAAAGAAAGTCATAATATTTTCAAACATCTCGTTTCTGTATGAAACAGTGATAAAGGTTGTAACATTTGCACATATCCTCACCAAATTTCTCATTAGGTTTGAATGAAATGAAAAGACTAAATCATATCAATATTACAGTCATTGGTATAAGTTGTGATAATGTATCATGATAGCTCTTACGGTGGGGCCGTCTATACAAGTAGTTGCAGACTTTTACAATATGCCTTATATGTACAAACTGATGAGAAAGGTTTGTTTTGTGTGTGTGTGTTTGTTTTTGTTTTTGTTTTTGTTTCTGATTCGCACTGTTATGCAACGTTTCGCCAACACTTGAACTTTGGAAACCTCACAACTGCCTAACGTTACACTTTAAGAAAAATAGGTTTAACTTTACACCTTTACGTGTGACATATTTGCAGTACCTTTACGGGTGCAACATTGCACCTTTTTGGTCGGAAAGGTGCAAAATGGCACCAGCAAAGATTCCGCGATTGTGTTACACGTAATGGTGTAAAGTTGAACCTATTTCTCTTGTATGCCACGTCCAGGTAAAACCTTTATCTTTCTGTTTGCCTGATTATACTCTGTAACTTAAGGCCATTTAAACATTAAGCGAAATGTCGCTCTAAAGAAGAAGTCTACTCCAGAAATTTATCAATTCCATAAGAAAGAGAAAAATATTCTACGCAGAATATTGCAAATAATTATGATCAAAGTCGTATAAGAAATATGGAGGTTATGACATTCTGAAATTTCATTTTTTTTTTCTGAAAACACTTCTTGACACCAGTCTTTATGAATATCAAAATCAGCAATTTGATGATGTCAAGCTCTCACAATTTGTTATTTATTTCATTTTCAGAAATGAAAAAAAAAATTCATATTTCAGCTGTGTGAATCTACAACTTGCCTTAAAACCACCCAAAATGAAAAGAACAAATGTTAACTCAGATATATTTTCGTATAGGGATCTATGTTTTTACCATGCATGAGCTAAAAATAACATTTTTAATCCAAATTTCGTATATAACACACATGAAAAATCGTGAGGTCATGACATCATCAGCTCGTTCATTTGAATTCTCACAAGAACTGGTCAAGAATTTTTTTTTAATGTGAAATTTGAAAATGTCACCTCTTCCTTATTTCTTATTCAATTTTTTTCATTTAATTTTTTGAAACGTCCTGTTTAGGGATTTGTTTCTCTTTCTTTTAGAGTTTATCTATTTTGGGGTGGATTTCCTCTTTAAGAAGTTTTCATGTGGCGCCATTCAGGGATGAGCTGTGTTCCATGATGCCAGTATAGATGACGTCTGTCCTCAACGTAAAGGAATAGGGGGCGTAATGCTGTTGGGCATCTAATTCTCTTCTGGCTGAATCTTGTTACAATATAATACTGTAGTATTCCTGTGTTGCTCAAAAGTTTTATGCTTCAAAAGTTTTATGAATCTCCCACATTGAGCCCTTTAAAGCTGGGTCATATAACTCGTGTTGATTTCGACAGTCGACAGTAAGTAGTTCACAGAGAGAGAGAGAGAGAGAGAAAGAGAAAGCCTTTGTTGCTTCGAACAATCGATGCTCCGGTCTGTTTTTAAGCATTTCCCATATGCATAGAAAATGCATTCTGTAAAATTGCGAGAGAAATGTTACAAATGGTTTAAGATATATACTTTGCTTTGTGTTACTTTGTGTTCTTCTGACTGTTGATAGGTATATGAACACCATGGGTATTCACGGTATAATACTTCTAGAAGCGCTGTTTTGATCTGTTTCATGGAAATCCTCATCATGCTCATGGAGGGCCTTTTTGAGTACTCATTTTGCACCCCTGCATCATGCCCTCCTCGCTCCTGGAGTTATTGCTTATCACACGTAAAGAGAATTCATGGTGATGCCAATTGAAAATCAGCTCAGATGTAGATGGAACAAAATATAGTTACAGCTAGTGTACCCGAAGCGTTTTTTACAACTAGACCTGCATATAATGTAAGGGTTTTATATTCTCAACAGAGCTTCGTCTCTAAGATGATATAAGGACCCTCGCCTGTGTTTTTGCGCCAATTATATGGTTGAAATATTCCCGAAGGCTATGTTTATTTAGATAAGAGAACCCCGTCTACGATAATGCTGCTCAAATCAATCCACGGTAGCTTTCGTGTTTATGGAAGCAGAACTTTAATGAAATTAGAGGTTACTGTGCGAGAAATGTATCATTATTTCCTGGTATATTGAGTTTATACATGGCCCTCTCCCTACCAGTCTCTCTCTTTCTTCGCTTGAACAGCTATCTCGGTACACTTGTGTGTCGGTGAAGTATACAAGTTTTCGGTACTGATGAAGATAGTGGGAACCTATGATTGGAGCTATATATCAATTTAGACAGGAGCGAATCTCCAATCAATTTCTTACTTCCGCAGTCATAAGATTTTCGATCACTGTCCCATAGAGTTACGGACAATGTGGGTCGGGCAGTGGGGCCCTCCATCCACACTCGTCGCTTGTCATCTCACCAAGTAACATGGAGGTCAAAGCTATTTTCGTTCACTTTAAAAAAAAATCAACCTTTAAACATGAAGTTAACAGCAGTATATCTAGGGTAAACCAGGGAGGTACGTCTCACCTCCCTGGGTGAACCTATGGTCTGAGGTACGGATTCCATGTGACTTCCTAGACTGAACACCTGATCATCCGTGGTTAGAGCACACCTGTAGTCCTGTACAATGGCGTGCCCCACAATCACGCCTTGAAGAGATTTCATTGCCTCCTCTAGATGGAGGCTTGTAGCCTGCCGCTGGTATACACCTAACTAGAAAGAAGCAATATGGATAAATACCTCATTGAAATACTATAGCAATGGCAATAGTTTGAGTCTTGAAAGCCTATTATTGCATGGTCAGTCTAGCAAAGCGCTAGGAAATGACGCCCATTTGGAATGTTCTCATTGATTACACCTTAATTGTTCACTCTATGTGAATAAAGTGTCGCTAAACGTCGCACGCTGGTGACAGAGTTTTTTGTTGTCCAATATATCTGAAACGGCAAACCTCCCTCTAGACTTTTGTATCAGCCGCATCAGAAGGACTGCAAGAATAATATTTTATTTCCCAGGCAAATATAAATAGTTTAGACGAACACGCCAAGATGTAGGACTACATCAATAACTATATTTATATACAGATGATGGAAACATTTTTAAAGTGTGTAAATAGTATTTATGAAATGGCTGCGCAATGAAAAATTTTCATAGATATGCGGTTTGGTTTTAAATTCCAGATACAAAATGAGGGTGCAGAACATGATACAAAACTCATCCCTTGAATATGGCGTGTGTGTGTGTGTGTGTGTGTGTGTGTGTGCGTATGTGGGCGTGTGTGTGTGTGTGCGTGTGTGTGTGTGTGTGTGTTTGTGCATGTGTATTTCCTCGGATTATTATCAGTATTGAGTTTCTCAATCTTGTTAATGACTCACTGTGACATAGGTTGACGTTATTTTCACATTTCAGATTTCAAATTGAGTGGCATTGATATCAGTGGATAACTGTTTTTTTTTTTACCAAGCGTTAACATTGACAGGCTTGTAAAGTAACAATACAAGACAGACTTGATAGTTGCATGATGTAACAGATGACTCCTACAACCTTCTTATTAAAGTATGTCATGCATATGGTTGTCATCACTTTGTATCCTATCGACAATATAAGACAATTGTCCACACTAATTGTTAACATCAGAATCAATATCATCTTAATAAAATAATGTACAAACATATCATCTTCACAATCATAAGTACGTCAAGGTCTTAGAACATTACATCATGCACAGTGGAGGCTGCATCGTGCAGCAATTTGTGCAGCAATTATGTTTCCCGATTCCTCGAGATTGCAGTCCTATATGTGAATGACAAAAACCTAAGTCTTCCTAAAATCATGAAAAGGTGCAATGCATACTGGACAGGTAGGAAGAAGGAATGAATTGGACTAAGTGGTTATGCTCGAGGGGTGTGCATCGAAAAATCATTGAGGCATTTCATCCTCAAAAGAGTCAAAGACAAGATTGAGAGTGAAACTATAACAGTGCGCATAAATCAAATCACATTAAATATTGATGCGAATCTATCTTAATGGAAGAAGAATGGGTAATCTATCAAATAGCGCAATTTTTTAGGTCGTTGTAATTTTACCAAGGCATCCTTCACAGCATTCCGCTGTTTATCCATCTTTTTTTCTTTCTTTCAGAAGACAAAATATTACTGAAGTCTGAATTCATGGAATCCATTGATCAAGCTTTCATGGACACAAACGTCAAACATTGACTAAAGGATTGTGTTTGATTTATCTATTCATTTCATTCAACTATGTAGGTTAATATGTGGAGTAAAAGATATGATCCAAAACCAAAATAAGTTTGCCCCTCTTAGGAAAAAGAAAATGAAAAAAAGAAGAAAATGTTGAGAGATGCAAGGATATTAATGAATGTCTTCATTTATTATTCTAAAATTGTACCATTTTATCACAGATTAGCAAAATTATGAAATACAGCTAGGCCTTTATAATCCCAAACCAGTATTCGTGTTATCATAGAATTATTATGTGATGTAAAATATCCCAGTAATGTAATTTCCTCATTATCTGACAGTAAGCTGTATGTTTCTTCACGGTGTATTGCATCTTAACTTGCACGAAATATTATGCTATTATCTAAATCAAATTTGCCAAATTGAGCTCCAGGAAATTTACTCCACTGATTCGTCAAAGGCGTGTTCAAATGAGTTGATGTGCGCATTTAATGTACTGATGATACAAAGGGAGGCATTTTAATCATTTTAGATCTTCTGCAATGAAAACCCCAAATCCATGACTCGTTCATGGTACGGCTAGAAAGCAGATGCATCGTTATCTTTGCGAGATCTCTACCACCCCCGCTGGCATACTTGTCGATATTGATTACGGCTAGAGTCATGTGAAATTGGTTGGGAATTACGCCAGACGACTAGAGAGAAAGAGGGTAATTTTGACGTCTTTGCCACGGCAATGAATGGTAGACTGCTGGACCAACAACGTAGATCGACCATTGAGGCGTAATATGAATGGAGAAAGGAAAAGATCACGGGAAGAAATCATTCGTCTAGAACGTAAGAAGTAAAAAGAAGAAGAAAAAAATGCTTATCAGAATGAAAAGATATTTATAGTTTCTGCCAGTATGCATTATGAACAAAAAAGTGACACGCAGATAATCTTATTGGCACTGCTACTGCATCTTGTGCTATGGAGAATATAATCAGGATTGTTGGATCAGCAGTTGTAATTCACTTGTTACAGCGTTTAATTTGATCCTCGCTTTGATCGTCTTTTTCATTTTCTTTTTCTTGTAAATCTGTTGTAGTAAATGAATTTTGCAGGAATCTCAAACAGGACTTGATTTAATGAAGTCATAACTAACTGGCTAATGTCTGTTGTCTTAAACATGCCATATATCTCAAGTCGATATTTTCAGATAGAATTTACACCAAGTGATTAGTATACATTCCAAAACTAAGTATATATTTACGATGATTTACATTGGTACTAAAAGCCTGAAACCGTACAGAACACCTGTCATTTTATTGGAAATTGCTGCCTGAGATTTGAATTTGATAGAAATGAGGACTGCATGGAGTGAAGATACTATTCTCAGCTTGGATCTCAATACATCGACTGTGTGAGGTGACACACTCTTGTTTCATACATGATCCTGTCTATGCAATAAGTGGATCTACACTCATAGTATCAGACACTTTCGGTGAACGTGACAGCCATAGCGAAGCCTATTGAGAGAAGCGGATGAAAATATAGATGCAATTATGTGTTTCAATGTTTTTTCAGCGACCGTGTTTTAATTAAGCTTCTTGAACTCCCAAATCTGACATTTGAAAATATATTCAATTTATTGACACTACATCAAATTAATGATTTGACTATGACTAATCTCCTTCAGATTATTTTACTGGATTAGTTCTTAATAGTTGTATATAGATGGGATTTCACTAGCTTCACTTCTTTCAAACCTCTTAACTTCACAAATGCAATTTTCACTTCATTTATCAAGAATAATTTGACCTTGTTTTTGCAGCTGTGTGAAAACAAACAAAAAAGCTCAAGGAGTTTTAATCATAAAAAACTTAAGGACGTATTCGAGCAACAAAGGCAAGGAAACCACGTTTCACAGTGTGTAAATCACAGTGTGTAAATCTAGTCGACCACGCTATGTTCACATCGCCAGACGACGAGATATTGCAATTTTCTTCCTTTGACACAACAGGAGGAGGGTAAAATGTCGTTTTCTTTGTGGTCAAACTGTCATACCACAAAGTTTACTGTGGTTTGTACACAATTTGCGCGCAGTGTTTTAATATCACACGGTAGTCATTCTGTCTTCCCCATAAGGGGAGGGGGGGGTAAATCCACTGTTTTTATACGTCTCTTATTTAATTCAATTTAAGTAGCAATGTCTTCCCAATCACTTTATCCTCATGATTAAGGTATTTATCTATTCAATACTCAACGAATCCCTGTCAAGAGCAAGAAACGGGACCAATTATTATTTCTTCACCTCGTATTCCATGGAGTAGAAAATAATGCCGGGTACATGCATGGTAATTTGGACGAGGTCAAAGGTTACTTCGAAGTATCTCTTTGATCCTAGCTGGAGGTATTGCATCTAGGGGATTGTCTTTTTGCCAATATATCAAAAAATTGATAATTAGCATAATTTCCTTTCGACTTATAGAGGACGTTTGCTGAATCACATGGAACTGTACATGGATAATCGTTATACATTCTAATGATCCTGCATGACAATAGTTGCGACTCTTTACTACGAGACCCTCATGAGATCATCGGGTAGTAACTTCTAATGAAACTGATAATTTGAAGAACCCATAACGAATTATATTTTGAGAAACAGTATGAAGAAATTTGAATTGTGTAAGTAATTTGGAAAAAGAATACTCTCTTTTAGAGGTGTCCAGAGTTGGAATCAGATAGCTCATGATTTCAAAAGTAAGCTTTCTTTGTTCAGTTTCAAACGAGCTCTTGATATATCTCTGCTAGTTTAAGAAACTGCCCAGGATTTTTATTTTCCTTCTTTCTATTTCTCTGTCTTTGATCTTGTTCAATGTTACTGTTAGCTTAGATATTTGTTTTGTTTTTCTTTTTTGGTTGTACATTTAATATTTGTTGTTATTACTTGACTCTTGTCACTTAGTCTATTGTTGTGCTCAGTCTGTATGTATTTCTGCTCTATTTATGTTGCAGAAGAACAGCTTTGCTGAAGCAAATTGTCGTAATCGAATGAACTAAACTGAAACTGGGTAAAATACCAAAATACCACGTATCTTTTGCAAAACCTATCAACGTTTCCATATCAAATGTGTTAATCTATATATTTGTAATGCAATGGGGTATAAAGAGCTAACGTTAATGGACATTTAACGATCTTTTTTTATGTTGTTTCTTGTGGAGACAGTGTAAAACTTGTCAGAAAAAATGTTGATCAGAACAAGGACAACATTGATCCACATGCTTTTGTTTTAATATATGCTAGAATCGATTTAAAAAAAGGAAAGAAAACGAGAAGGAAAATTTTAAACAAAAAATCAAACTGGGACTGTTGTGTTTGTGTGCTAGACGTCATCGTTACATGTAAAAAAAAAAAAAAAATCTGAATCACGAATATGATCTTTCATTTCTGTGACGACATCGGGAAACGTTTGCTGTAATTTCTGTTACATAATTATTCTCATGCCCATCGTTGTTCTGTTACACAGAAAAAAAAGAGTTTACTTGTATAACTCCACCGGAATGGATTCCTTTTCCGCCTGACTTATTCTAAATAATGGCAGAACAACTTGTACCTATGCAATCTGCAGTCTCAAGTGAGTTGTTAATGACTTTCCATTAAGAAAAGGGATTAGGATTACTGGACTCCAGCTACATGTAAGAGAAAAGAATAGCGAACGTTTTCTCTAAAGGCAGCTTCAATTGAGATGTTTTGAACGGGTCCCATGTGTTTGGAATTCCTGGGCTCGTATTGTTTGTTACCTTTGTCAAAGAGTGGAAAACGCACATGCAACCGAAACTGCTGATCGACAGAATGTGTGGGCGTCATGTAAAAACCTTTTCCACGGATGCAACAACAACTAGTATTACATATTTTCAGTATAATGAATCGAGGCACTGTGCTTGCGTGACAGTACTACAAAGTTATAAGTGCGTCATAATCAAACTGAAGTAATCCCTTAACTGACCGACAGAGCTTCATAATACTCTGGTCATAAATGGTAAAGACGCAGGGATAGTTAAGAAGGTTCACTCTTGTTCTGAGCGAAAGTGAGTTGATAAAGCACGTGGGTGTACACGTGAAAAAGGATATGTGTACAAAGTTGAATTGGACAATTAGGGGCTTGTTATCATTTCGCAGGGAATCTTACTTGTAGAGTTGGGTTGATATTACTCTTCGACTCGAAATATTTGATTCAAGTCTAGATATGATCGTGTGTTCTCGTAAAGAATTGAAAAACAAGTCTGAAATAAGAAAATCATTGACAAACTTCAAAATGAAACAGGCAGTGTGTACATGGAGGGAAATGTAGGTCCTACACCAGATATGTACGCACGTCTGTGTGCACAAAGCTTCTAGTAGAATCACAACTTTGGTATGGACACTTCACCACCTGTAAGCTTGTTAATGCTTCACTCACGCCATCAGACATAGCAGGGGTCTGCTTTCAGCAGGCGACCTTCTCATTCAGCGACCTAGCTCGTGTCGGAAACACAATTACGCCATTCTTCTGAAACGTCAAAATATTCGATGTGCAAACAAACGGAGACATAATTCAATAATTTGCTCCTGTAACACCTACTAGCGATATCCTCTGCACCCGTGTGCAATTTTTAGTGTTCCATTATTCTCAGGTTCAAATCGTATCACTCTGCTACATGCAATACGACATGGTGTTGAATTGCTCACGCCTAATCAAAGAATGCCCTTGGAACGCTTAAAGGAGAGAGAGAAAAAGAAAGCAAATCTCTGGTGCATGTATTTTCGCACAAACTGAAAGCCTCTTTCACCGACTAGCAAGTAAGGGAATTTTGTTCTCTCTTCCTTCCACCCCCATTTTTAACAATGTGTTTCCACACAAAACTAAATCAATAGTTCAGACTCCTGGTCTGATTCATGTGCATCGCTTTTATAATCTTAATCGAAATAATGTTTGAACGTTTCCTGTGTGAGAGAGTTCAGATATGGTGACTAGTTACAGTAGATGAATAGTGGGATGAAAATAAACAAACATATCATTTTAGATTAAAAACAATCATGCATGAAAGTCAGTAATTTCCTCCTGCGCTGTATAGGCCTACTTACACGCCATTCCCCCAAACATGCGCGTGATATATTATTTTTAACGCCCTACATGCTTGTCAGCGAGGTATAGGACCCATGTCAGACAACGCTGTATTAGCTCTCTTGTGTGTGTGTGTGTGTGTGTGTGTGTGTGTGTGTGTGTGTGTGTGTGTGTGTCTCGCTCCTTCAAATGTACACACACACACTCACACACGCACACATACACAAGCACACACTTGCCTCCCCATGATAATGGCTGTCATAATTTTATAAATCTAATCACGAGAAATAACTGTAATGATCATAATTATGAATGGTCACAAATAGGAATGCACAGTGAACAGCTTACTAAACTAACAAAAAATCACAGAAGTTGAAAATATGAATTTTTTAACGCTTTCCTGCAAGTAAAAGGGAAGGCAGATTTGTTACGGGCTATCACACTTTATTACTAAATTGCTGTCTTAGTGCAATCTCTTTAAGTTTTAAATGCTAAGATCCAGGAAATTTGAATCGACTGCTCGTTTTCTGTAATGTGTCTCTTGTCCATATCATGACGTATAATAAAGTGTTCTATATCTATAGTATATTGCTAAATAGCTTTTGAATCTCCCTCGGAGACTTGTAGAGTTTCGTGGTTTTTCTTGTTTGTTTTTTTAGATGGAAAGATCCTAATATCACTAGGAAATATGAGAAGGGAAGGGTTGTACACGTACTGGTATTCTCAGAGAACGAGAATTGTTCTTCAAGTATTTAAGCACTGAATAAAATCATTCATATTATGCTATTCTGGAGATAACTGACGGTAATACATTTCCATCTCATGGCTATATCAGAAATATGATAAACGTAAAAAACATACAGCAAGATATTAGGTACAATGTATTTCAATATAGATCTTTTACTTCATGATTGATAACATCTGTCGATCTACTGACTAACGCACAGGACAGGCCGGGAAGGGGGGGGGGGGGGTGGTTGTCAAATGGTGTCTGATCCAAAACTCGGTCAGGGGGCAAACATCCAGAGGTCCCCAGAGACTCTGTGTAGCGCCAAGTTCTACATACTTCCCCCTCAATATGGCGTGGCTTTGTCTATGTACTCGTGTCAATGGCAGCCACGAACATGAGAGACCTGGCAAGGTTAGAGCCAGTGCAGATGCAGAAACGTCCTCACAGGGTCCTGGCGTGTGAAAGCTTGGCTGCAGCTAGTCTATACCACCTGCACAGATGGGGGACTCAATGTCAACTGCGACTGTTGATTCGTCATAGGGCAAATCGTTAAATGATCCCCGCTCATCTCAGACCCATACCCTGGATCAATGAGAGATGGAACATCAGATGAAGAGCATTCTGTAGAAGAGTTAGCTGGAGAGGAAAACGAGAAGGGAGGAGGAGGAGGAGGAGGAGGTGGAGGAGGAGGGAAGGTCAGGTGCATCCCAATACCCCTATCGCTGCGATCCGGGCTGTTGAGGAGAAGTAGACGACGTTCAGTGGGATGGATAGAATGGTTGTCTTCCTATCAGATATGTCATCCTTCCCCTCGAATGCTCACACTCCTCCAATCTGTGATGTGATGTGTAGTTGTCTATAAGCCCAGTGCCTCGCGCAGATTCCTGCTGCATCCTTGACCAATCATCAGATGCATCATCACTGGACGCTGGAAGATTGTAATGATGATTAGGTTCATATTGACACTCCTTGATTAACGATGGTGACGTCAGAATTAATCACAGTTAAAGTTATAGAAGTACTCAATGGGCATATAAACTCATAAAGTCTACTTGAAGAATCGGGGTACTCTCCACAACGCCACAGCGCGCCGGCAACGTTTGGTGATACCTCATTTCCCTGTATGTCAGATCCCGTGGAGGTGATGTTCTCAAAATGAAACAGACAGAAAATGGAGAGATTAAACTAACAATACCATCGGGAATGTCAAGCTCGTTAAGCCCTCAGTGTAGTTCAGCTAGCTTTGATTTACTTATTCACCACTGAGTATAGGTTTCGTCTTTAGTTTGTATTTGGTAAAATCAGCTGAAGATACACGTCCAGACCGTCCATGGAAACTGTTGTCGTATATTTGTTTTCTGAAATTAAGTTTGCATCTGGTCAGAGCCAAGGATGCAAAGTACATAACGTCCGTAATGTGAGGAAATGTGTGAGAGACCAGAGAGGTGGCTCTTCCACCTCCCTGGACAGACCATGAATAAACTGTTACTTCACCCGTAGAACAATCAGACGAGGCTGTGTCAATATTCTGCAGTACCTCTGACCTACATCATGTCACGCTTCTTTTCCCCCTGCTCCCCATCGCCTCTGCACACTGGAGTGACATGGTCATCGAAGCATCTCTTATCTAGCCACCACCTCTTATTTCGCCTTAAGGAGTGGGAGCGAATTACGGTAATAAAATTCATCTTGAACTTGAGTCAAAATACTACAACCAACCAAATCAGAAAATAAAAAAAAGGAAAGAAAAGTCTTTACCAAACTTTGCTAGAGGGGATGCCGATATGCCAAGTTGGTTGTGGCTAATAATATAGCCCTCGTAGCCCTGGGGAGAAGAATTAAGATCCCTGGATCCACGGGGGTCTGTCCGGGGATTCACATGAATATGGCCCGAGTTCCTGATTATTCTTGACATTTAAGGCACAAACCGTGATACTCAGCAACGTCTGTAATCAGAGGTCATGGCAATACCAAATCAAGGTATACATTTGCCGATATCATGATTTTTTCCCATTTTTCCAGAATCCTTTGTCCGGGTAACGTCTTTTTCGACAGAACATCCCCTCTGTGAAGTTTAACATCAGGCGAACTAAATAAAGGAGATGAAATGTAGCCTATTATAGGAATAGAACTCACGCAAATATGAATCATATTTATGTGATATAGTTGATAGCCCCTTTCATACAAATTTATAGTCGTAGTAGCAGAATAGGGTGAATGTCACGACAGTTGATAGATAATCTTGTTTTGAAAGTTTTGACAGAGTTTTGATTATTATGCTGATTTGATTTGAAGGTGTTTTGACCCCGATATTGGGAATGGAGAAGCCATCCGGTAACTAGTATTTGTGAGATTAACTTTTAACTGAAATGCGAAAATTTCCAAGGGCATCGCAGTCCCGATCTCTCCCATAGCACGTATATTCCGAAAGACGAATGGGCTTGAAATTCAATATCATGAGACCACCCTGGTCTTTTACAATGACCTATACTCCCGCAGAGAGTGTGTAGTGAAATCGTATATGCTTGTGTCGAAGTGATACAAGCCAAGGACAAATTCACGACAATAATCATCAAGGTTGACGGGTCAAACTTTCCTCTTTTCCCTCCATCATGTCAACCAGCAGCATTCATCCATTAATAAGCGGCTCCCATAGAACAATTCTACTCAATACTGCACGTAACCTTTGCCCCTTCACTCAATTTCACCTATAATCCAGCGTCCTGATTCTGTGCTATTGGAATATCTTTCTTACAAACGTACGATATCTGGACAAAAGAAAACTAACGAAGTCTGTCGAGCAAAAGCGATATCAAGAGCTAAACCTGAAATAAATGTGCGATTATGCTCAAAAAGGAAAAGAAGACGTTATGTTAGAAACACCGCGAGATATGTTTGCATATTGATTGTTAACTCGTAGCAGTTGTTAATGTAACAGTATTAATGTCTCAATGGTGACGTGCTATATAGGGATGAGATTGTGCCGATCTTATCAGAGAGACGATAACAAACTACCAAGCTGTCGTGTATATATCTACAAGGAAGATATTTCATTGTCCGTATATCTTGTATATAGATTCTGGGAATCGTCACAGCCATATATAGAATTCTATCAATGTAAATCGTTTTGTTGCCTGTAAAGGCAACATGAAATACGAGGATATGAATTTCAAACAGAATACGTCTATCCCAAAGAAGCTAACCTTTCAAATGACTGGGAAAGGGAGGGGTAAGGAGCAGGGGAGAGCTCCTAGCAGATCCTGACATAAACTACCTTTTTGAGTAATGCGTTTTCAGCTCTGAATAATGAAGAGCCCTAGGAGATACATGATTTGTTAAAGTCCTCTTCTGTATTGAACAAATTGTACTTAACGCAGCTTGGAACCTAGTACGCCGCAGCAATGGGGATTCTTTCCACTCTTATCCTTCGTGATTGTGGAGAAACTCGAGGGTATTCAATGATCAGCAGCTGAATAGTTTTCAGCTCTCTCTTTTCTTGCCTATTGCTGAAGAATGTAAGATAAATTGCTGCTCATCTGAAGAGAAAGAAGCCTTACCAACCTCGAAATGACACGAGCCATAGAGTCAGAATGATGGTTTTTCCTTTCTTCATGTGCAGTGTTTTTTTAGCGTTCTTACAAAGATCTGTTTTATTTCTTGTCTCTTTGTCCAACTTTGACAACTTTATTTGAAAGATTTCCACTTAATCTTGCCCTTTCAAATAGTCTGTTTCCCACATGCACAAAGCTTTGACCTCGTCAGTTTTTTTTTTATTGTTGTGCAGACATTGTAATAGGTATGTATTCTTTGAACATGAAATTGCCATTTTCATTGCATTACAAAAATGTAGGTGCATGCACTTTAACCGCTGTCTCAACAATTGTTTCCAAAAAGCTGTACGATATTTCCCTTATGCATTGAAAGTCATTCTAATCTTTTGTCACTCATGAAATCAAAGGTTAACGTCTACCAAAAGCAGGAAGAAAAAAAATGTAAATTAGTTTCGTATGATTTCGGATGTTGAATTTTTGCTAGAATAGAGATGCCATAACTAGCAAATGAATTCGAGTCTGGTCGTTAGTTAAAGTCAGATGGTAATACTCGAGGTGAGAGCATTGGGTACCCTCTCTATCAGTCTATGGCTGTCATTCGTCCGTGCGTTCCAGAGTTCTCATAGACATTGTCTTAGGAACTCCGTTTTAAGAACTGAAAAGTTCATTGCTTTGGAAGTCAAAGTTTGGTCGTGCCCATCGCTGATAGGCCCTGTCATTTGCCTTTAAGTATATTTCTTTCTAGTTATGGAAAGATGTTTTCCGTTATATCATTGGTAGACATTGCCATGGTTAGTGGAAACTCAATAGTGTATGGCACTAACGATATGTATTCTTAGTATCACTTCTTTCTTCTTCTTCTTCTTCTTCTTCTTCTTCTTTTTTTTGAGGGGGGGGGGGTGCCTTATAAGGGCACACACGGACCGCTGAGAAACTTCTTCATTGTGAGTTCGTATTCAAATGATGCATAATATCTTGCATGAAATTATGATAGCCATGCATAATGCATTCGTTTTAACTGAATCCGAAACCAAAAGCAAGTGACACGTAACAGCGCTTGACTATATGATGTTATTTGGAATGCAAATATAGCTATGAATGTCGGAAGCAATGAATATTAAAGTAAAGACAACAGTTTTATTGCTGAGACAGGAGAATGCGTACCTCACTAAAAGTCCAGTATTTTATCCGAATTGACCAAAGTGAGCACTGTGTCTATTATTGAGGTAAGCATAAAGCTAGAAGCAATACAAACTATGTTATCATCATACTAAGATGTCTTTCAAAAGAGCGCAGTGATATGAATAGATAAATAAATAGATTGAGGATAACGAAGTGGACTGCTAGGAAAATAACAACAGTAGAAATGATTCTTTGCCATGTCGGTCTGATCCACAGAGATATGATACACACAAGCTTTTAAATTGTTAAGCCTAACCATGTGCTTAGTCATATAAAGAACTGAAGTTGAAGGTCATTCCATATTGAGCCATAGCTAAAATCAATCAAGCAGAATAGGAGGTACGTGTTTCATTAAATCGGACATGCCCGATTTGAATAAACTGCATTTTGTTTGAATTTACTCCGAGTACCACAGTGCACTAGTACATACAGTGGACTTTCACTTAATCCACACGCAACATTTACCCTCGCTCGCAGCTTTCTTTGTTGTGTGCATTTTTATTTGCTCTATCTAGTTGTTGCACCTGTTCTAACGAACCTGGGGATATTCGATTAGTGATCAGCGTACGTTTAGGAACGAAATCCCCGTATGTACTCGAAAAGCGCAGGCCGTCACCAGGCACGCAGTATTCAGTATGGGTCGGTTTATCGTGCAGATGTTAGTACATGTAGTTGGTACTCACAATGGTATAAAAATCGAAATCCCATAATGGAAAAGCATTCACGACAGCAAGCATTCGCTTGTCACTTCTAACTTCTAATCTCCTATACAGGAGTAAGATTAATCGCTTTCCTTAAGCCTCCAAAGTGAATCGCATAAATGTTGACCGTGGAGCGAGGAAACGTTTCTTGTTAATCGTTCACGCAAATACCTGAATACCATTACATTTCAATAAAATCTGAGTTTGTGTGTGTGTATCATGTCATATCTTTGACTCGAGTAGTGATGGTTTTGAATGATTGGAGCTCTTTCATCTGTGACTGTCGTACAGATTGGAGAGTTAGTGAGATTGCTAGAATGAATAAAACGAAATCGTACTGCATCGCTCACCCTACCCCATTTGAGGTAGGCCTGGTAATTTCACTTGGATAGAAGAATTAATTTCATTCTCTACAATATATTTGAAAACCTTACATTCAAAGATGAATTATCACTACGATTTGTCAAAAAGATATTTCTTTGACTTAGTGATGTATTCAATAGCTGAGCACAAGGTAGAGGGAGGCAGTGCCCCAATCTACTTTCTACTCGAAGGTAAAATTCCCACTGCTGTGCGAAGGAAACAGTAGTGCCCATATTGCCCCAAATTCAGATCTCGTTCTGTGGGTTTCTTCATATATTAAGGAAAAGAACCCTTAATTCTTTCTCCTGAGAGTTTAACCTACATTTCCTCACCCTCCTGAAAATGTTTAAATTTTCTACTCTTATATACGAGTTATCCAGTATTGTTTTAACATTTACTTGTCACCCCTTTCACGCACTGTGATAGCTAACCAGTCCACACTACTGAGGTCTTGATACACCACCACTTCCGCCCACGTCCAAATCCCCTGCCATGTTTCTTCGATTTTTTCTGGCCATTAATTGGATAAACTGCTTCCGTTTGATGTCTCAGCCAGGCACTGTCAGTCGAATTCAATCGAGTGTCCCGCCGAGATGGAATACCTTAACTGTACCAAGAAACATCGAGGTTCCTCGAAGAGAACTCAACCGCTAGAAGCTGAGTGGAAGACTTCGTAAAAGAGGTCAACAAAAGGCCACACCTGCAATACGAAACGGTGCGAAAGAATACAAAGAATACGCATTTAACTAAACAATGTAAGAGGATACGGATTCCATCCGCTCTATTCCCACCCCTCATCAAGAAAAACAAAAGAGTAATAGACAACTTTTTTTTTTGAAAGATGTTTGCAAACATTCAAACACTTAAATATGGCGAACTTTTTTCTTTGTTTGAAACACAAACTGACTCTCTAAAAAGAAACAAGAAGCAAGCATCAAACAAGAGATAAAATGAAAACGATTTCTGGAATTATTCTTAAAGATATTCCAACTTTTGAATACGGTGAACTACAGAGAACGTCAGGTTATCCTGTGATGACAGCTAGCCACAATTGCGAACTGTCATCCTCTAGAACACACACAGTGAAACCATTGACATGTACGAGACATTTCTGGCACATTCAAACAGGTTTCCCACGTGTTTTGGGTGGTTTTTTCACTTGCTGTCATTCTAATTCTCGTTTTTAACCGTCTTCATGGTCTTTCTCATGTTTTGACAGTATCTTGTCATCCACTACGTCTTCTTTCTTTACAAAGGAACACTCTATCTTAGCCGGAGGTAGTTTGTAGCAAGTGATGAGATAGGTCAGAGAGGGTAACGTAGAGAATGACACCAACTGTTCGATGTGATGGCAAAACGAGGCAGAGTGATTTGAACAAGCGTGCGATAGAGATTTATACATGATAAACAAGTCTCAAAGTTTGCCATGTATAGGATATACGACTGATACACAATTTGAGGTAACAATTTCTTCAAGCTTTCCCAAGATGTCTCGAAGTCAGAATATTAGCAGCCCGAACGAGATGAGAATGACAGGTTTTAATGTTCAAATGTAGCTAACACCCCAGCTAAGGAAGTAATATCGAAATATTCATATTCCACTACCTTTATACCCAGCATCAAAATGTTAAAAAAAAAAGTTTGACCACTTTGGTAACGTTTCTGTTCGCTAGCTATGTTCACATTTATTCTGTAGTTAAGGTGAAAGTTCTCAACTCTTTCGGGGTTTAACAATGTTTAAAACTTTGATACCATATCTACACACACGCTTGCTTGCTCAAGGTACTGTTTACCACTGGGAGCAGTGATTTAAAAAATGTTCGAGTTATCACGCTTGATGCATATGTGCAGGTCAGTTGTATCACAAAACCTCCTACCATATAAACATTTTGCAATAAAACCTAAAATATGTTGACATGTCACTTTTTTTCTCAATAAACCATAATCGTAGACAGTTTTTTCTAGAAACAATGGATTAAAACTATTGTTCAAATTTTGTATACAGTACTTAACAATACTTAATATTGGTCACACTGATTAACATTTTCATATTGGATGTTTCTATCCCTAACTCACATTTTAGAACTATTTTGAGTACAAATGTACTAAAGCTAGGTTTTTGTTTCCATTTGCGAATGGTAAATAATGCATTTAAACTTGTCTGGTACAGTTCAGTTATTGTCGAGTACCCAGAGTATGCCTTTATGATTCATGTAGGGAATCATGGTAACCCATGAAACAATGAGACAAGTTAATGGACCACTGTCCACCCCTGATGGAACCATGGAGTTCCGTGATGAAACAAAAAGTTATCCTCTTTTGTTAATACATACGCTAAATCATATAATGATGAAGGCAATATGTAGAAGCACGACCCGCGAAACTTACCAGTGTTAAAGCTGGTCTCAAATCCTCTGGGCTCTTTCATGGTCACACTCCAGTTTTGCCAGCTGACCATTGTTGTATCAAATTCAAGAAGAACATCGTGGATCAGATACGAAGGTGTCCTAATATGTTCATACAGTGCAGAGTGAGGGAATCCAACCATAGATTACTTGGCAAAGAATCGAGATTATTCCCCACACTACATTACAGGATCCTCGGAACGTCTTCTTTTTTATTCCAAGGAGGGGTCAAAGGGCAATGATATACCCCCTCCCACTCCTGGTTCCTCGGGAGATATTTCCCAGTGATCGACGTTAAAGGGTAGCACACAAGATGCTGTTTGTTTCTTTTTCCATTTAATTCTTTGACTAGAATAACCATAATGTACCTGTACGGACAGTGGCGGCGCCATTTGCGTCAGCACATTGTCCGTAAACCAGTCTGCAAGGAAGATCAACTAAAACGTACTCCCGTGAGGGACTCATAGAATATTTATTTCCTCATATTTTATTGAACATATCTATTGATCACTGGTGTATGACAACAAAGGCATTGCTCAAAATGTACTTCAAGGAGGCAGGATCTTATGAAGATGTGGAGACATTTTTTTTTTTTTAACTCCGTCCATCGTAGAGAAAAATGCCGTTTTTTTTGATAGTAGAATACCTAACCACCTGAACGTCATGATTTATGAATGGTCGCATTGAGACAATGTATGAAATACAAACACACACGTTTATTCATTTATATCTATACATATTTATTAGTGAATACATACCAAGGAAACAAATAGAAATATGAATCATACAGATTGTGCAGGACTATTTTGTACAAACTATGAGTAAACGTTTTACATAAGAATTTTGTACTGCACTTTGTTTGATATCAGAGTTGCGTGATATTAATATCGTATTGATTACCCAGAAAACAGAGACATTATAACAAGCCAAATCCTCCGGAATTCCGCATCCTACAGAAAAATCGATTTCTTTTTCTTTTTCAAAAGATCGCAACAAAATCACATCGTTCATGTCTATTGTTGGCTGATAAGCTGGGAACGCAAAGCGGAATCTAGGTCTGGTTGAACTAAAAACCACGACTCGTAATCTCTAACCTCCATCTACCAGTCTACGGTGGGGGATTTCGTGCTCGAAGAATGGCCGCTCCCTCGGAGGCAATCCGTATTTCGCTGCACAACATTCATGCACCTGTAACGACATTATGGATTTATCTTGCACTAATAATAATTTATGTCACTGATGGTAGAGTAAAATATCGGTCATTATTTTGATACGTCTGACGAATAAGAGGATTTTATAGATATGGGAAAGCAGTCTTGTTTTGTATACACAGGAGATTATATACAAAAAGAAAAAAACAAACAAGATACCAAATTTGCAAATTGGGCTTTTTCGTAAGTTTTTATCTTCAAACTGACAGCATAAAATAGGGTATATGTATCACACTATTTATGTACACTCAAAGTCGTTTTGGAACTGCCAAGGTTTGCTGTATGATGAGAATGCAGGTCTGGAATTAAGGAGAAGTTCCTAGCTCCAAAATTCCTGTTACGATCCCATACCCAATTAAGGAGGTCAAAACTGCAACCAGGTCAAACCCTCAACAAAGATGGAAATCAACATTTCTTACTTAGAAATAGACAAACATTACTCATCAATTTCAACAATGGGTTGGGGCTCCTAAAGCAGAAGAATCAATCTTGATTATTTTTCTCTTTGATTACATCTTCATATCTGACAAAAATTTAAAGAACAAAGATGAAAAGCTTCTGTAACAGGTGACGCGATCATTAATAGGTGCAAACTATTAACCGGCAGAAAACATGTAAAAAATGATATATAAATTGATAAAGAGCATAAGTAAAAAGGTCTGACAGGAAAATCGGAATGAGGAAAGATTATACCTCAGCAACAGAAGATTATCAAAAAAGATTTAAGAAAAAGAGAGTGAGAATCAAAAGATGAATACGGTAAGGAGAGACGAAGAACGAAGGGCAATATTAGAGCAAGGAGGAGGAGTGGAGGAGAGGGTGGTGGAAAGGGGACCTCTATACCCCGTCTTGCCTGGATCCTCCATGGGAGAAGAAAATGTCGCTAATCGCTCAGAACAAACCGATTTGCGGCGCATCGAACGAAGCCTGATTAAACTTGCAGCGATCGAAATCGAGTTTAGCCAGCACAAGCTGATTAAACAACCAGAGAAACCATTTCTCCATCTCTAGCAATTCAATCACTTTGCCCTCTCATCTTCATCATCCTCTGCCTCTATCTCTTTCTCCCCCTTTTCCTCTCCCCTCATGATTTGAGATTGTCTCTCTTCCATTCTCTATACTTTGCAATGCGTTCGTAGCTGTCACTTTGTGGTACTACCCTCGCGTACTTCTTCCTTCCTTTCTCTCAGCTTGTGATGTTGTATGCTCTCAACATAACCACTCGACGAGACTTCAACTCTTTCGATCACACTGTTGATGTTTGTATCTAGTAGTATCACCCTGATCTTTGAATCTGTCCCCCCCCCCCCCCCCCACACACACACTTTCAAGAGAACCAGTTCTGATAAAACCTTTGGTCACCGTGTCACTGCCTGTCTTGTGCATTTTTCTGTGTGCTCAATTCTTTCTTTTTGTCTGTTACGTAGGCTGTTATTTTGTACTGCATGCTCTCCTCCACAAGACCAGGTGTGTCTTTCTGCTCGTTTGATCTTTCCTACTGTTCTTCTTTCCATGAGGCAGGAACTTTCCCCCTTTTTTCTTCCTTGTTTTATTGGAAACCATCCGCGCAAATCGACGGGAGGCAGTGAAAGAATGTGGCACTGATCGATGGAGCCGCAGTCTCCGAATCATCACCTTGTTTGCAGAAGTCATCCTTGCCAAACGCAGAGCTCCACACCAATCTCTCCAGAGTTTGAGGAGCTTGAATCCCAGCTTTCGATTGTCGAAGACCGTACGGCTAAATTTAGCCCGTTTAAAGCTGGGAACCGCATGATTCCGCCATGACGAGTAATACGCGTACCAAGTTTGGTATACCATTTGAATGAAATGCGCCCATGAGTTCGTTAAACATTAGAGATTGGGTCGACGCCAGATTTCTGAAGTTTCATGGTATGAAATTGGAACAGGACTTTTTTCTTCACATTAAATAAGGCACATTGTAGAACAAAAGTTCGGTTGCGCATCCCCCCCCCCCCTCTCTCTCTCTCTCTTGATACAACGTATACGTTTTACTTGCCTATTCAGCTTTTCGATTTGAAAGGGCTTTAAAGACCATTAAAGGTAATACTTTCATGACCCCCCAAAAAAAAAGAAAAAAAAAGAAGAAAGCATGACTAGGTTAGAGAAAATGTAATATTTTCTCTTATCCATGATTGTTAATAAATGGTGTATTTCTGACGTAGCGTAATACCCTCATTTCCCCCTGTGGGCTTTATACAAAGCGTAGTAATGTCGTTGGTATTTGGAGAAAGAAAAATCATAGCTTATTGACGCCGTTTTTCCAATGACCCAAAACGTGGACGATATTTGATAGCACAACTCTACACGTCATTCAGGCTGGCTAAAATAAGTAGAAAAGAAAGCAAACAAACCAACTTTCAAAGGGTCACACGTTTTCACCAAACCATGACACAAATAGCGATCACAATATGCAAGAGGAAATGGTGATGATTTCGTGGCTTGCCAAGTTTCCAATATATTTACACACGTTTAAATCTTCACTTTATGATATGTATTTACATGGAATGAAAAAGAGGGACTTATTCTTTTTCTTTTTTGACATTGGTGATGACTGTGAAGGAAAGTCTTGAAGTGTGTTGTTGTTGTTGTTGGGTTTTTTGTGTAGAAACCAATGGAAGAGTTTTAAGTTGATGACATCATCACATCAGCTAATTTGCTTAACTGTCCTTGCAACCAATATCACCACTGGGAAAAAAAAATTAAGAGTTGGATAAACTTCATATTTCGTGTCAGATAGTGGTAAACTATCAACCATTCTTTACAGAAAGTTGGCTCCACAAAGGTACAAGCTGGTACCAAGTGCGAAGAGAAGTACTGGTATGAACTCTTCGCTTTTAAGATTAAGAGGCATATAAATGTCATTGATGATAAGTTTGTATTTGTATTGTGTGAATCATTAAAGTAGATAATGTGTGAAAGTGTTTTTTTCAGTAATTTGTGTCTACTATAGCAAGCCTGTTATTTTGTGCACTTTCTTTTTATTTCATCAGTAATATTTTGACGACAACTTAATCGTTGTTAAAGAATTTTGTGAGCACTTAAGGCAAGCGATGAATGGGCAAAAACAAATATACTTTGGACATAACGTAAGAAAGTTATAACAATTGCAAACAAATTTTTACAGAATACAAACAAGTATCGAAAATGGCAAAAAGGGGGGTTACATACGAAGTAATCAGACCAGCTTTCACAGATAAATTCACAGAGTCTCCGAGTAGTGTTTCTTCTTCTTTCGTGTATTTTTCAGCGTCTGAAAGAAGGCAACGAAGCAGGTGCCGAAACCCTGGGGATGACAATCTAAACACATTTAAGATGAAAATTCAATTCCCTCCGATAATTTGGTTGAGGGTGACTGGTCTCGTTTATTGGTTCAAACTAAGAGGTGTTAGGTTTCGAAGAGACGAGATTTAGATCTCCTCACTACAAAACGAAGACAGTGTTACAGCGTTAAAACTCCTGCTTTGTTTTTGAGGCATATTAAATATGTAGAAAGAAATTTCATTATGTACGTAATGGCCATTTGTATATTGAGTCATGAATTTCCTCCTTGCAAATATGTTTCTGGATGATTATGGTCCTCTCACTGGCTTTCAGCTTTCCATCCTTCTTCTGTCATCATTTTGATGTTCGGTCGTGGTGTCGACCTGGGCCCCGTTTTATCAAAAGATATAATCGATTGTAAATTCCCTTACTACGCAAGCTTCCATAGACAGAAATCAACTATTATCAACTTTAACTCTTCATAAAAACAGTGCCCTGATATTCATGTTGTTCGCATTTATGTCATATATTGACTAATAGTGGTCAAGACGATTTCTCATGTGTGACTTATGCTTGCATCATTGTAAACAGACAAACGTGTTATTCGCCATACTGATGCAAACATTTGATCACGCAGACACACACACACACACACACACACACACATTTTGTGGCGTCTCTAATCCGAGAACGCTGCCTCCACTCTTTCTTTTCCGCTAATGGCTTTGAGAAACATGACTAATGGAAAGTTGAACGTATTTCTATGTAGGAACTACTCATTGCTCGTGGTGCTTGTTTTTGTATTGTGGGCCGCGAGTTACATAAAATACACTGGCAAATCTGGAGCATACTAATCATGAAAATGTATTTGCTGACTGTGGACAAACTCGTGTCCTCAGTTGTTCAAGTGACATGATTAAACACCAACCATGTGATAAATCATGCATTGAATACACAATTTGTTGGTGTTATTACGATTTGGGGTATTATCTACTGCCTATGCAAAAGTGTTTATAAGTTTTTGTATTCATTCGTGTGTGAGGTGTGCATGGTGCTACATCTCTATTGTGTAATGGATTATTTTTACGTGTTGAATGTAGCTTTACATTGTTTTAATGGATCGTTTCGATTTTTCAACCCAAACGATCGGATTGAATATGATTATGATCATACTGAATGAATATGATCATAATCATTATTATCGATCAGGCAAATATTCAACCCGGTGTACTATGATACTCAACGAAAGAAACAACATCTTATAATAACTCGTCGGTGTTCTGTTGATTTCACAATACTAAGAAGTGTTTCAGGCGTAATTTCGGTAGATGTGAACATGCATGCTTCATTCACAAGATTAAACACTTTCTAGCAGCATGAATCATGTCATCGCAACACACATCTGTTATGAAGGGCACGAACAGGAAGGTGCCTCCTGGTCGCCATGTTTTTTAATTTGTCTGGTCACATTTACACATAGGACTTTTTTTTTCTCACCTTCTCATTTTACGCTCAAAGGTCAAGACAGCTTTTGGGGCTTACTATGGAAATTCCACCCACCTAGATTTGCGGGACTATAAAGAGCAAATAAAACATAAATGCATTGGCACCATGACCACAACGAAAAAAAGAAGAAGAAGGAAAACTGGACCTTCATGACACATGCAGACTTACAGTTGAACCTATTGCAAATTTCTTTCCCGGGATACCATCCTGCTTTGGTTCTGTAACATCAAACAGAACGTTTCACTCAAACCTCAAATACACCTGTATTTATTCTAACGACTCATTCTATCAAGAAGGAGCGTGGTACAAATGACTTAGATATTTCATTGAAATATTCATGTCCAGCAGTCACAAGAATGAATTGCCAAGAAAATACACTGTATATGAAAAAAAAAAGAAAATTTGATATGATGGTTACAAAAAAAATGTTGATATCGAAGGAAAAAGTGATATACATACACACATGAAGAGAACTAGATTCTATCACAGAGGATAATACCATCGGGGTAAATCATAAAATGTTCTCTCACAATACATAGCACCAGCCTGTGCCTATATTGCGCCCCTCTTACTGTAGGATACATTTCGCCTCACTCTGTTGTTTGTTGTTCTTGTTATATCAACCAAGTAATGCTCTTCCCTACCATTGCCTACAGGCCGATATGCTATCTTAAATTGTGTGTGTTTCTTAGTTGCTGTTTCTTTTTAAATTCAATGTAGATAACTTTTACTTGACAATAGCTACACTATTATTATGTCTAGCTGTACATGAATACATCACTGCAGTGGCGGATGGGGGGGGGGGGCACACCAGCCCCCCCCCTTGAAAATAAAAGAATAAAGAGAAAAATTAAAGGGGCTCTTGCGGTTTTTTTTTTGCTTGTCAGATGACTAAATCCGGTGGCACCAGAAGTGGCACCAGAAATATTTTTACGCCCCCCCCCCCCTTTACGGAATTCCTGGATCCGCCACTGCACTGTAATGTATTGCGAGGCAGTGACTATCGGGATATTTCTATCACCTCTCTGTCTTTCTTACTCTCTCTCTCTCTCTCTCTCTCTCTCTCTCTCTCTCTTCTTATCCCTCTCTTCCACGAGCATCATGTTGGACCTCCTTGTTATATTGTCAAAGCTATGTATCATTGGTTACCACATATCCAAGCTTTTTGCTTTTTGTTGACAACCATTATGTATGGACACCTGTAACGCATGTAATTATGTCACAGATGTAATATATTGTAATGAAAGAAGTCGAAATTGCAGGAAATAACCTTGGTGTGTAGCACCATATAGGCAACCCCTATAGGGCTTTTTACACTTGTAAATTTTTGCTTAGCCCCGGACCAACGGTGGGGCTAAGGGGGGGGGCCTTAGCCCCACCGTTGGTACGGGACTATCCTTAGCCCACTTTCTGTTTACACTCGTTTTTGCCAAAGTGGGCTAGCCCCACCGATAGTACGGTACTATCTGGCCCTGCAAAATAGCAGGGGTTAGCACCGCAATTGCGGTGCTAGCACCGCAATTGCGGTGCTAGCACCGCAATTGCGGTGCCAAGCAAGTGAGTGTAAACAGAACGAAAAAATAATCCTGGGCTAAGCGACGGAGACGAAGTCCGACCCTCACTGACCAATCAGAAACGAGGTAATCAAGTGCTGCCGGTGCGTGCGTGTACGTGTACAGTACACAGCGTAATTATGAATATTCATGTGGTTTGGAAAGTCCGGGGCTAAGAAATACGAGTGTAAAAAGGTCAGTTTTCTCCTTAGCCCCGGACAAGAGATAGTACGGGACTAATTGGCGAGTGTAAAAAGCTGAAAAAATTGGTACGGGACTAACGATAGTCCTGGGTCAGAGAAAGTCCGGGGTTAAGAAACACAAGTGTAAAAAGCCCTTATGTGTATATTATGTTCGATGAAACTGCTGAAAATAACGAATAGTAAAGGGCGCTGTGGCATAGTGGATAAGACTCCTGACTCCCGATCGGAGGACCCGAGTTCGAATCCCGCCCAGTGCTTACGTCCTTGGACAGGATGTTTTTACCCACTATGTCCCTCTCAACCCAGGTGTATAAATGGGTACCTGGCAATGCTAGGGTAATGATAATACTCGCAGGGCCCTCTGGTAGAGCAGTGGCAACACTGGAGAGGCTACCCTGGGTAAATAAGACCTTATTATTATATATTATTATTTTTATATGGTCATACAGAGAATAAATCAATCAAATCAAATCAAATCGAATCAAATCAAATCAAATATAATACACATGTGATAAGGGTTCGATATTCACTCTCCCTCCCCCACCACCTCTCACACGCACCCTTTTGCTCTTTGTCACTTTCACCATGCTTTCACTGACTCTTTCGTACAGGCTCAATGCATGCACGCCACCACCACGCACACACTAAATAGATACAGAAAGTCCTGCTGATTACACACTCTCTTTACACATCATTGATCTCAAACGTACGCATTAACTTGTACCAAACGCGTCTGAACGAATTAGGCAACTACATTTCTTGTACTTGGACTTGAAAATGAATGTCAAGGGAATGGAGCCTGCGTCACGAAATGCACACAAACTGAGGTCAATAAAGGAATCAAAGTTGCTGAAAATGCAATCAAAATCATTAGGCCAATGTTCGTGACCAGATCCTGAATTCTTTTTTTTTTTCATGTGATTATACTCAAACTTTTGGACATGGACTTTGAACGATAGTGCTATTCATTTAGGAAAATTTGGGCAATTCTGATGTAAAGCTAAGGGTCATGGGTGTACGTCAAAAGTATATTCTTTAATGCAAAACATAAACAACGTTATAGGTTTCATCAAAACGTGTTATGGCATGACGATTTGATCACATTTTCAATTTAGGCGAAGTCGGAATTAAAGGTCAGTTTATTCCAAGCAATCCCTGATCATGGAATAACCCAAGGAGTATTCGACCTAAAGTCTCTGCTAAAATTTGGCACATGTGTAAAGATGACAGCATACGTGATGATATTTTGCAGGTCAAAGGTTATAGTACATTCATGTTATTTCAACATTTATCATTTATTTTGATACCTATATGTTTAGAAATAGACACACATAATTATGTCACATGGTCACCTTACATTGTGCATCCATCTCTTATTACATCGCGAATGGTTGACTACGAGACAGGCTGGTATATACCTGAAATAGATCAGGCAAATGTATTTGAAATTATCTAAGACGAGGAATTTTTTTTCCGAAAAACCGTCGGGAAGGGAGGATGGATACATTGTGAGGTTCCAGTCAACACGACGTGACGCCATTTCGGTACAAACCGGTGTACGGAGGCACAATCGGCGGCAACATGAATGTATGGAATATTTTGTTGAAATTTCTTATGCATTCATGAGGCAGTTCTTTTACACTGCCTTTATGGGAAGATTTTTTTAAACACCACTCACTTGCAGCGTAATAAATCACTGATTTTATTCATGTCGGCATAAGCAGATCTTTTCAAAAGTCATGTTTATATCATGTAATTTTCCAAAATTTCATGTAAAATAATAGTCGTCGAGTTTGCACACGGTGAAATCTGACATGGTGCAGTGAATTTCATTCGTTTCGTGGAAGACTGACAATCAATCAAAACCAATAACAACTCGACAGTTTGAAAATCGTCTAATGTCGTTACTTCAGTTATACAATAATGTGGCCTCAACCGCAGCATTGTGCGTTACAGTTTTGTAATTGAACCAATGTCTTTTTCCTCAGCCCCTGATCGAGTGTTCTTGATCGGTTTACTGAGCCCTAGTGATATATCAGTGACGTTTTTGAATGGCCAACTGGAGAGGGGATTCCAGTCTCCTATTCCCTCGTGCTCTCCCGCGCTTTTTGACAATAGTTCGATATCAATTTCGATGGATTAGATGGCTATTTGCGATAATCGGGGCAAAGCGCGCAGAGTTGAATTCGTTAAAAAGAGTGATGGAAGACATCGGTCGGTTAGAACGACGTGCTGTGCAATCAGTTGGTAAAGTGATACTTAATGGGATCTATTGTAAAATGGCGCCTTTTCGACAATAGGGCCTCTTTCTGGTTATGCTGTTATCTGATGTTTTCTTCGTATACGACAACTTATTATCCATAGATATTTTGCTATGGGAGAATTGAATAACGAATATGAAAGGATTGGTTATATCGAATATAAAAATAACAAGAGAAAGGGCACGATAAAAGCGTATAATATGCTTACAGCTGTTGTGTATTTTATATATTTCCAATCACAAAACTTGAAATATGTTTTCAAGCTTTCCGCGGTCTGTGGAAGATTTAGAGATTTAGATCACAACCTCTTTTCCACTTAAGATTTGACCTATTTTGTTCACGTCAAACAGTTTTCTTGAAGCTGTGTAGGCCTATCTTATCGCAGTTCACCTAATCAGTTAAATATTCTGCATAAAATAGTTTCGTAAAGATTTTAGCAATGGTGATATTCAGTCAGTCAATGGTAACATAAAAATAATAAAATTCAGCAATTTTATCGTTGTGCAGTTGTCATCGCAACCACTAAAACTACAAGAATAGCGTAATGCATCAACGATCTAACGTCCTTGTTCCAATCATTCCTCTTTTCAATAGCAAGTCACTCGGTAGATCAATGGAAATAGAAATAAGAAACCTGTTGGAAAAGGATACCGCTTTGTAGAAACATTTTGGAAGTCAGGCAAGAGATCTTTCTCGATAGGACATCTTGTTTTTGTCATGACATGATGTGTTTTTCGCCCAACTGCTCGATGCGTGACGACTCTTGGATAATATCTCATGATATCTCAGATCATTTTAACAACTTATACCGTAATCATTATATCTCACTGGCGTCAGAGTTGCGTAATCGAAATATTGGAAGATAGACAGAGTGATTTGTTTTTTCTCTATGAGATATCGAAAAGCTCTCTCTGTGCTGAAGTGATCGTGTCTCTTGATAGACCTGGTTATAATATGACTTATATAGTATCGTAGACTTGCCCTCTCATAATCGTAAGTGTATGATTCATTTATTTTCACCTCAGCGACACACATTTCCAGTAGGCCTATACATTATGTGTACTAATCGGAGAATACGATTGACAATGGCCTATCACGACTGTGCTCTGTATTGTATTAATTCAGCCTTGCAGAAGATTTGCCTCGTTTTATCTACCGAACCCATCACTAGGATGATTTTCAGCAACCTATTATTGGTTTGTCATAGATCGCAACGATTGTTGTTAGAAAGAAAATATCTGCATAGCATCTCTTCCACCAGATTAAGTTGAGTGTAAGCCCTAATATTTGGCTATGCTCACAATTTAATATAGTGTATACCCTATTATCAAAGTGCTATGACAAACTCTATGAGATGATTATGACAGATGATAAGAGAAGAAATCGAAACCTGCCAACCGATCACAGGAAAAAAAAAATTGTAAACTTTTGGAATGATTTTATGCGTTCATGTTATATACCACCTGTATGAAAATGTACAACAAATCAGGGAGCAAATCGAGCGTTTGCAAAGGTAAATAGGTAATTGCCCCAAATAAATGGTATGAATACCCTCGTCCACAACACAACTGCACGGAATTTCAGTACATCAGAGGATAGTCTTGAAACCAAATGTTGACCAACATCATTCTCACCGCGGCAAACTAAACGCTGAATTCAGCATTTTCTTCTCAAACAGATCTTTCTCCATTCATAAACAAACATCATGCATCTCAATTCATTTTTTTCCTCCCTGGAGTAACCAGAGAGAAAGAAAAAGAAAAGACCTGCACAGTAATGGTATTTTATTCTTTCTGAACATTGCCTGTTTTCCAGAGACTCGCTTCTCTGCATTCATGATTGACTCCATATTTTCGACCTTGACTCTTCGAGGGTAGCGCAAATAAAGATTACAATTCAGTGCAGTTTCTTATACGCCATAAATCGTTTCTCCAAAGTATTACTGTCACGATTCCACATGTGAGTGAGAAAGGGGGCGGGGGAAAGGAGGGGGGGGGGGGGAGATGTAGGAAGGGGAAGTCCGACCCATAGAACTGTTATCCATATGGGTTGTCACCAGCAAACTTCTAAGCATTTCATGATACATGTATAAACCGTGCTGGGGTGTCTATGAATTTGAGATTACGCAGTATGAACTCGGTAACACATTTTCCCAACTTTTTCACTCATCAAGGTTTTTCCTCACTTGTCAACAGTAGTAAACCTCTGCATAGATTATCGACACATCTTATACATCGGTAACTTGAAAGCGAAGCAATCATATTTGAAAGTGCTTTAGTATTTGACCATTTTGTTTCATGCGAGGAGGCTTTTGTGAATTCAGGTCTGAATGTCTCAGAAGTCTTTCCACTATGCTCTTAGATGGAAGAAATATTTTCCAAAACCAACACGAAGATGATTTCAGTACTTTATGATCACACCAAGTTTTTTCTGACAACATTCCACGCTAAGAGACCGTAGAACCGATATGCTGAAGTTAGCTACACAATTCACAGTTACTTGGACAATAATCCAAACAGACCACAGTCATTAGATACTAGCTTGTTGACTCACCTGGTGCTATCATGTACACTAACTTCAGACGTCAGAGTGACTCTCTCTCCCTTACCCCTCCACCCCTCCCCCTCTCTCCCTCTCTCGTCGTTTAGCTCCCCCCCCCCCTCTTTCTCTCTTGTCAAACCTTTTCAGTTTGTGTGGGTTTTTTTTTTTTCAGAGAAGCGATGCAGGCGAGACCAATTTTGTCTCAAATTTTCCGTGAGAACAAATTGTGAAGCACTCGCGTCTAGATGAATTATTTTATTTGTTTACCTCGAGGTGCAAATATTGTCCAAATGCCTTCCGATTCTTTACCTTTCTCAAACGATCCGGGGATGAAAGCAGAGTCCATCATCTGTCAACTCCCCGTTTGAAGACATCCCGTTAGAATGGGTGATTCGATAAATTGGATTATAGATATCATTGATTTACCAGTGCCGCACGGGGGAGTGCCGGGGTCGGCAGGAGTCGTCCCGTGGTGAGCTGGGGAGCAGCCGGTTGACATTGCAAATGTTTATCTTTTGCCACAATTCTGCCCACCAGGAGACCTGAACTTTGACAGAAATCCATCGATATGAAATTTGTAAATATCATATGCAATGACCATGTGTGTGTGTGTGTGTGTGTGTGTGTGTGTGTGTGTGTGTGTGTGTGTGTGTGTGTGTGTGCATGTCTGTAACGATGTAGGTGTGTGCGATAAGCTGGGAATAACTTGGGGAATGTAGGAGGGGCTATGGAAAGGAAGGATTCTATTCATTCTGGGGTGGACCACGTGTATCGAAACTCAGGATTGAAACATTTATTTGTCGAGTCCGTTCTCACGATCATTACCGAAGGCCATCTGTACAATCTCTTGAAGTAGAATCAGGCCGCTGGTAGAGAGAAAGCTCAAATAATCCGACATGCGATAACAGTTGCGTGTGGCTTTTCCAAATAAAACGTTCATGCGTAGAGGAATACAAAGTGATAAAATATGTCCATACTCAGCTTCTTCCTCAATATCTCATCTATCATTCTGTGTAAAAAAAACAACAACACAAAAACAAAAACAACTGCTGATTTGTTAAGAACTGAGATGCGTAACAGACTTGTTAATTGTTTGTTTGTATCATTTCCATCTGAGAAGATGCCTGGATAGTCAAATTCAAATTCAAATTCAAAATGATTTTATTTCCATTTAAAGTAATACAAAATAATATACATAACGCTTACATAAGTACATATTATTTTAAGGAACTTTGAATCACATAAGTTTCAATAAAATGTAGTCCGTATCTCAGCTGCAATAGCTGGTCTCCCATGGGGTCCAGTTAGATGTAAGGCAGGACCACTTCACCTGGTTAAACACCCTGCTCTTTACGTTGAATAAAATGAAGCGGGATCTCTTACGTGCATGATTTGTGACCCTCTCACACACGGGACCTCCATTTTATGTTCTATCCGAGGGACAGAGTGTTTTGCCTCTCATTGCTCAGTGGGACCAGGAAATCGAACCGGGGTCCTTTGGATCGTGATTGATTAACTAACCGCCCTATTTTATAATTCTAATAGCACAATAGTAGAAATCGGACGGAAAACAATAATTTAGAAATACTACTGTAAATTTGTAGGTCTGCGAAGACAAATAAACAAATAAGTGATATATGTGCATTCATGTGATTATATGCGGATCTTAAGCTTTTTCTTCTATAAAGTGATATCATTATGTAGCAATGATCCTGATGTCTCGTTATCATTACAGGTGCTTTCCTGGTGCCGTACCTCTTGACCCTGATCTTTGCTGGAATCCCGGTGTTCCTCTTCGAGACGTCCCTGGGTCAGCTCCTCAGTCTTGGTGGTCTCGGAGTCTGGAAGATTTGCCCGCTCTTCAAAGGTAAAGTTTCTCCATCCCCGACTTTAAAGGGATCACAAAGGGATGATGTAGTTTTGTTTGAAATGGGGCTCCATCCTCCGACTTTTAAGGGTTTGCAACTTTAAAGGGATCATGTAGTTGCTGAGATGGAGCTTCAGGTTTCCAACTTTAAAGGGATGGTGTAGTTTGGATTGCGTCAGTTTTCCAACTTTTTTGTGAGATAATGAGAAACCTCTTATGAAATATGAAAACGCATTCATTTCGAAGAGGAGGTATCAAAAAAAAGAGAGGTCCTAATAAAAGCCTTACCTTTCATTAGGACAACTTTGTTTTTAGTTGTTTTTTTTTATATCTCAGCCATTTCAAAACCAATTTTCATCAAATAAACTTAGACTTCCTCTTAGAATTGTATGCTCTTTGTCATTTCATTAGTGGTTTATAATTATCTCGCAAAAAGTTAAAATCTGCAATCCCCCATCTCACACCCAAATCATAGGCCTAACTTTCTTAAAGGCAAACATAAACAAAAAAAACTAGAGATTGTAATTTGTCATCACTGACAAATTAAGGTGATCCGATTTTTTTTTAATCAATGATTCGAGTCCTGATCGCAATAGGCATGACCATACAAGTTTCATCTGTGTTTAGAGACATTGGCCGTGTGATGTTTGCATTCTCATTTAGAAAAGGGAGTCATATCTGCCATCTTTGGTACCAAATTCTGTATACACTGAATAACGAAGATACAGCAATGAATACATATGACCTTTGACCCACCTTTGCACTCCCAAGATTGCATCTGATGAAAGAGTGGTTATTTTGTGAAATGATTCTCGCGACATCGTCTATACGTGTGAAAAATATGGGAAAGATAGGACAGGTATTCACTAAGATACAAGATGAAACATTTATGACCTTTGACCCTAATTTACATACCCAAGATGTTGTCCGATCTAGTAGTTGTTATTTTATGAAATAATGTACGAGACATGAACTAAACATGTGCAAAATATGGGGGTGATAGGGCGTGTTTTTCTTGAGTTATTGCAAAGAAAGTTGCAGAAAGAAAGAAATATCTCAATACATAGAAGATAAGCTTTAATTTCAACCAATTTTTTATCGTAATTCCGACATCGTATGAAAAAACGAAGGAAATAAAACGATAGCGCAAAGTCTCAGCTACAATATATTAAAATCTGGGAGAAATTCACCGAAGGGTAAGTGAGCTAGTGCTCGATAGAGACAATCATGTCAATTTTCACATTAAAGAAAATTCCCTCCCATAGAGATAACACGTCATAACGAAGATACAAAAAGAAGTACATATGACCTTTGACCTCAATTTGCACAGACAAGATGGCATCTGAGTAAATAGTGATTATTTTGTGAAATGATCCTTGTAACATGGTCTTTGCGTGTGCAAAATATGGGAAAGATAAGACATGTATTCACTAAGATACAGGGTGAAACACCTATGACCTTTGACCCTAATTTACATACCCAAGATGGTGTCCGATCAAGTAGCTGTTATTTTATGAAATAATTCACGTGACATGAACTAAACATGTGCAAAATATAGAAGTGATAGAGGCCGTTTTTCTTGAGTTATTGCAAAGAAAGTTGCAGAAAGAAAGAAATATCTCAATACATCGAAGATAAGCCTGAATTTCAACCCAATTTTGTGACGTAATTTTGACATCGTATGAAAAAACAAAGGGCACACTTACGGTAGCGTAAAGTCTCAGCTACAACATATTAAAATCTGGGAGAAATTTACCGAAGCTTAAGTGAGCTAGTGCTCGATAAAGATAGTCATGTCAATTTTCATTTCCAGAAAAACTGCACTCCCATAGAGATAACACGTAAACTGGTCAAATTTGACAAGATTACTTTTAATCCATTTTTACGAGGTGATACCGTTATCCAATCAGAACACTGTAATTTTATGTTTGAAAGAACATTAAATAAGCTACATCATACTGAAATCTGGGTGAAAATTGACAAAGGACTAGTGAGATACGCTCGAATGAACTTGAAATTTGATGACGTCATTTTGAAAATTTACTTTTTTTACTTTATTAAGAAATTTGATATCTTTTAATCATTTTGTCAGCGTTGCCAACCCATGAAATGACATGTACAACTCATCAGTTTTCAAAATATGTATAGAAAATGGGGGGTCACCGTCCATCCTGACGAGTAAAATCGGATTTAAAATCGGCAGTTTTTTGGCATAGTTGTACTGTATATCGCCATTGACGCGCGCGCGGAATTTCAACTTTGACGGGCCCGTATGACGTCATATTGAGTCGGATTGACTTGAAACTTGGTAGAAATATTCCTTGACATTTCAGGCAGCCGATACGTGTGAAAAAACCGGAAATTTCTATTGCATATAAGCTGTGCGTGCGTATATGCGCGCGCGCGTACGCGTCCGTCCGATTTTTTCAATTTTTCAAAAAATGCTCCAAATGGTCTGAAACGTGTGCAAAAAAATTTGAGCTCGATTTGAGCATACAAATATTTCAACGCGCGCGTACGCGCACGTATCAAGAGAAAATGTGAATTTTGAGAATATGAGTAGAATGCGCATAACTTGAAATATATGTGACGTAAATTTCATTGAAAAACTTCATTCCATTAATGAGATATGACTGAAAATGTGTTTTCATATAATGACGTCATAGTGACGTCACGGTCGACTGATCACTTTGATTTTAGTTCGATTGCCGTCTTTGGGACACGATACATACATGGTATAAGTTTGAAATTGATAGGCAGAGTACTTTCTGAGCTAACCTCTGCACAACTTTTGGGGAGAAATAAAGAAAGAAGAAGAAGAAGAAGAAAGAATCCGTACAGATACAATAGGTGATCCGAGTGGATACTCGGATCACCTAATAATGTACGAGACATGAACTAAACATGTGCAAAATATGGGGGTGATAGGGCGTGTTTTTCTTGAGTTATTGCAAAGAAAGTTGCAGAAAGAAAGAAATATCTCAATACATAGAAGATAAGCTTTGATTTCAACCAATTTTTTATCGTAATTCCGACATCGTATGAAAAAACGAAGGAAATGAAACGATAGCGCAAAGTCTCAGCTACAATATATTAAAATCTGGGAGAAATTCACCGAAGGGTAAGTGAGCTAGTGCTCGATAAAGACAATCATGTCAATTTTCACATTAAAGAAAATTCCCTCCCATAGAGATAACACGTCATAACGAAGATACAAAAAGAAGTACATATGACCTTTGACCTCAATTTGCACAGACAAGATGGCATCTGAGTAAAAAGTGATTATTTTGTGAAATGATCCTTGTAACATGGTCTTTGCGTGTGCAAAATATGGGAAAGATAAGACATGTATTCACTAAGATACAGGGTGAAACACCTATGACCTTTGACCCTAATTTACATACCCAAGATGGTGTCCGATCAAGTAGCTGTTATTTTATGAAATAATTCACGTGACATGAACTAAACATGTGCAAAATATAGAAGTGATAGAGGCCGTTTTTCTTGAGTTATTGCAAAGAAAGTTGCAGAAAGAAAGAAATATCTCAATACATCGAAGATAAGCCTGAATTTCAACCCAATTTTTTGACGTGATTTTGACATCGTATGAAAAAACAAAGGGCACACTTACGGTAGCGTAAAGTCTCAGCTACAACATATTAAAATCTGGGAGAAATTTACCGAAGCTTAAGTGAGCTAGTGCTCGATAAAGATAGTCATGTCAATTTTCATTTCCAGAAAAACTGCACTCCCATAGAGATAACACGTAAACTGGTCAAATTTGACAAGATTACTTTTAATCCATTTTTACGAGGTAATACCGTTATCCAATCAGAACACTGTAATTTTATGTTTGAAAGAACATTAAATAAGCTACATCATACTGAAATCTGGGTGAAAATTGACAAAGGACTAGTGAGATACGCTCGAATGAACTTGAAATTTGATGACGTCATTTTGAAAATTTACTTTTTTAACTTTATTAAGAAATTTGATATCTTTTAATCATTTTGTCAGCGTTGCCAACCCATGAAATGACATGTACAACTCATCAGTTTTCAAAATATGTATAGAAAATGGGGGGTCACCGTCCATCCTGACGAGTAAAATCGGATTTAAAATTGGCAGTTTTTTGGCATAGTTGTACTGTATATCGCCATTGACGCGCGCGCGGAATTTCAACTTTGACGGGCCCGTATGACGTCATATTGAGTCGGATTGACTTGAAACTTGGTAGAAATATTCCTTGACATTTCAGGCAGCCGATACGGGTGAAAAATTGGGAAATTTCTATTGCATATAAGCTGTGCGTGCGTATATGCGCGCGCGCGTACGCGTGCGTCCGATTTTTTCAATTTTTCAAAAAATGCTCCAAATGGTCTGAAACGTGTGCAAAAAAAATTTGAGCTCGATTTGAGCATACAAATATTTCAACGCGCGCGTACGCGCACGTACCAAGAGAAAATGTGAATTTTGAGAATATGAGTAGAATGCGCATAACTTGAAATATATGTGACGTAAATTTCATTGAAAAACTTCATTCCATTAATGAGATATGACTGAAAATGTGTTTTCATATAATGACGTCATAGTGACGTCACGGTCGACTGATCACTTTGATTTTAGTTCGATTGCCGTCTTTGGGACACGATACATACATGGTATAAGTTTGAACTTGATAGGCAGAGTGCTTTCTGAGCTAACCTCTGCACAACTTTTGGGGAGAAATAAAGAAAGAAGAAGAAGAAGAAAGAATCCGTACAGATACAATAGGTGATCCGAGAGGATACTCGGATCACCTAAATATATCATTTGCTCGTGGAGAATTCATCGTGGTTTTTTTAGAAAGTTTTCTGCTTTTCGCGCTGAAATAAGAGTAATATGATCATACACATTCAGCTTCTCTGGTTTTATAGTCACATTAATTGTTACTAAAAGGTTTTCTCTTATGAAGATGTGTAAAAAGTAACTGTGTACTCTATATACATACATATATACATATGTATATATTTACAGACCTCTTAACTATGGATCATATTTATTGACCCGTACAACAGTTGAATAATATAATGATAATATAATAACATAATAGATAGATAAAATGATAATATAAAAAGATAATACAACTAGAGATTGTAATTTGTCATCACTGACAAATTAAGGTGATCCGATTTTTTTTTTTAATCAATGATTTGAGTCCTGATCGTAATAGGCATGACAATACAAGTTTCATCTGTGTTTAGAGACATTGGCCGTGTGAGGTTTGGATTCTCATTTAGAAAAGGGAGTCACATCTGCCATCTTTGGTACCAATTCTGTATACACTGAATAACGAAGATACAGCAACGAATACATATGACCTTTGACCCACCTTTACACTCCCAAGATGGCATCTGAGGAAAAAGTGGTTATTTTGTGAAATGATTCTTGCGACATCGTCTATATTCGTGTGCAAAATATGGCAAAGATAGGACAGGTATTCACCAAGATGCAAAATGCAAAGTCTTAGGTACAACATAAAATCTGGGAGAAATTCACCGAAGGGTAAGTGAGAGCTAGTGCTCGATAAAGAAAAGCATGTCGATTTTCACATTAAAAAAAAATCCCTCCCATAGAGATAACACGTCATAACGAAAATACAGAAAGAAGTACATATGACCTTTGACCTCACTTTGCACACCCAAGATGGCGTCTGAGCAAAAAGTGGTTATTTTGTGAAATGATCCTTGTTACATGGTCTTTGTGTGTGCAAAATATGGGAAAGATAGGACATGTATTCACCAAGATACAGGATGAAACATTTATGACCTTTGACCCTAATTTACATACCCAAGATGGTGTCTGATCAAGTAGTTGTTATTTTATGAAATAATGTACGTGACATGAACTAAACATGTGCAAAATATGGGATTGATAGCCATTGTTGTTGTTCATCTATTGCACAGAAAGTAGTAGAAAGAAAGAAAAATAAAGAAAAAAATATGTTATTTTATAGAAATTTGAAGGAGAAGCATAAAAAAATCAGAAAAAGATAAAGTTAGGAAGGGAGATTAAGACTAACTAAAGAAAAAGAAGAAAAAAAGTGTTTAAAAAAATGAAAAAAAAAATATTGGCAGGGGTGAGCCTCGAACCAGGGACCTTAGGATTACGAGTCGGATGCGCTATGCAATGACCTATTTCATGCTCCATAGGCCCTGTGTATTAAGCAAAATGACGCTGCATCGAAGCCACGTGCCATTTTCAACCAAGTTTTTCGACGTGATGCCGACGTCGTATGAAAAAATGAAGGGCACACTTACGATAGCCCAAAGTCTCAGCTACAACATACTAAAATCTGGGAAAAATTCACCGAAGCAAAAGTGAGCTAGTGCTCGAAAAAGAGAGTCATGTCAATTTTCACTGCCAGAAAAACTGCTCTCCCATAGAGATAACACGTAAACTGGTCAAATTCTACAAGGATACATTCAATCCATTTTTACGAGGCGATGACGTCATCCAATCAAAAGGTTGTTTTTACATTAATGAAAGAACATTTCATAAGCTACAACATACTGAAATATGGGAGAAAATTGGCAGAGGATAAGTGAGATACGCTCGAGTAAACTTGTAATTTGATGACGTCATTTTGAAAATTTACTTTTTTTACTTTACTAAGAAATTTGATATCTTTTAATCATTTTGTCAGCATTGCCTACCCATGAAATGACATGTACAACTCATCAGCTTTCAATATATGTAAAGAAAATGGGGGGTCACCGTCCATCCTGACGAGTTAAATCGGATTTAAAATTGGCAGTTTTTTGGCATAGTTGCACTGTATATCGCCATTGACGCGCGCGCGGAATTTCAACTTTGACGGCCCCGTATGACGTCATATTGAGTCGGATTAACTTGAAACGTGGTATAAATATTCCTTGACATTTCAGACATGCGATCAAAGTGAAAAAACTGGAAATTTCAATTGCATATGAGCTGTGCGTGCGTATATGCGCGCGCGCGTACGCGTCCGTCCGATTTTTTCAATTTTTCAAAAAATGCTCCAAATGGTCTGAAACGTGTGCAAAAAAATTTTGAGCTCGATTGGAGCATACAAATATTTCAACGCGCGCGTACGCGCACGTTTTAAGAGAAAATATGAATTTTGAGAACATGAGTAGAATGCGCATAACTTTAAATATATGTGACGTAAATTTCATTGAAAAATTCTATTTCATTAATGAGATATGATTGAGAATGTGTTTTCATATAATGACGTCATAGTGACGTCACGGTCGACTGATCACAATGATACATTAGATTTGCCGTCTTTGGGACATGATGCATACATGGTATGATTTTGAAATTGATAGGCAGCGGACTTTCTGAGCTAACCTCTGCACAACTTTTGCGGAGAAATAAAGAAAGAAAGAAGAAGAAAGAATCCGTACAGATACAGAAGGTGATCCGAAGGATACTCGGATCACCTAATAACAATATGTAACTTAATGATAGAGAAATAGGAAGAAAGTAGTAGTGTGTAACAGAACTTTTTATATGAGTAGCAGGTTTCGGATTGAGAAAAAATAAAATCACATGACAACAAAATTGATGATGCTAGCAATGATTATAGAATGGATACGAAATAAGCTGAAGAATAGATCGTCTTCATCCTTCTCATAGATGTGGAGTAAACAGAAAATATTTCACCTGAAAGACATTTTTTACCATTATTTTGTAGATGAAACAAAAACCCAGCTTTAGTTCTTCAAACTAGTCCTAAAATGTGAGTTAGGGATAGAAACAACCAATGTAAAATTTTGAGTCAGTGTAATCAATGTTAAGTATTGTTGAATATACAAAATGTGAACAATAATTACAATAAAGATATGTAGACTAAACCGTCTATATACAGTAATATGGTTTAGTGGAAAAAATAGCAACATCTTCTTATCTTTTAGGCTTTATTACGAAATTTGTATATGGTAGGATATTTTGTGATACAACTGACCTACACATAATATGCATCAACTGTGATATCTCGAACATTTTCCAATCACTGTTCCCAATGGTAATGAGTACCTTTAAGCTTTGCGCTCTTTGTCAACTGGTTGAATCACATGAACCATAAAAATCATGATTCGTCGGATCCATCAGATTTGAACACCAAACGCCATTAACTCCTCCTGATGGAACTTTTCCTTGAATTAGGTGATCCGAGTATCCTCTCGGATCACCTTCTGTATCTGTACTGATTCTTTATTAGGTGATCCGAGTATCCTCTCGGATCACCTTCTGTATCTGTACGGAATCTTTAGGTGATCCGAGTATCCTCTCGGATCACCTTCTGTATCTGTACGGAATCTTTCTTTCTTTGTTTCTGGACAAAATTTGTGCAGAGGTTAGCTCAGAAAGTGCATTGCCTTTCAATGTCAAACTTATACCATATATGTATCGTCTCCCAAAGACGGCAATCGAACTAAAATCATGGTGATCAGTCGACCGTGACGTCACTATGACGTCATTATATGAAAACACATTCTCAATCATATCTCATTAATGGAATGGATTTTTTCAATGAAATTTACGTCACATATATTTCAGGTCAGGTGCATTCTACTCATATTCTCAAAATTCATCTATACCTTAAAACGTGCGCGTACGCGCGCGTTGAAATATTTGTATGCTCAAATCGAGCTCAAATTTTTTTTGCACACGTTTCAGACCATTTGGAGCATTTTTTGAAAAATTGAAAAATTTGGACGGACGCGTACGCGCGCGCTCATATACGCACGCACAGCTCATATGCAATAGAAATTTCCCGTTTTTTCACACTTATCGGCTGCCTGAAATGTCAAGGAATATGTCTACCAAGTTTCAAGTCAATCCGACTCAATATGACGTCATACGGGGCCGTCAAAGTTGAAATTCCGCGCGCGCGTCAATGGCGATATACAGTGCAACTATGCCAAAAAAATGACAATCTTAAATCCGATTTTACTCGTCAGGATGGACGGTGACCCCCCATTTTCTGTACATATTTTGAAAGCTGATGAGTTGTACATGTCATTTCATGGGGTGGCAATGCTGACAAAATGATTAAAAGATATCAAATTTCTTAATAAAGTAAAAAAAGTAAATTTTCAAAATGACGTCATCAAATTTCAAGTTCATTCGAGCGTATCTCACTAGTCCTTTGTCAATTTTCACCCAGATTTCAGTATGAGGTAGCTTATTTAATGTTCTTTGAAACATGAAATTACAATAATTTGATTGGATAACGGTATCACCTCGTAAAAATGGATTGAAAGTAATCTTGTCAAATTTGACCAGTTTACGTGTTATCTCTATGGGAGTGCAGTTTTTCTGGAAATGAAAATTGACATGACTATCTTTATCGAGCACTAGCTCACTTAAGCTTCGGTAAATTTCTCCCAGATTTTAATATGTTGTAGCTGAGACTTTACGCTACCGTAAGTGTGCCCTTTGTTTTTTCATACGATGTCAGAATCACGTCAAAAAATTGGGTTGAAATTCAGGCTTATCTTCGATGTATTGAGATATTTCTTTCTTTCTGCAACTTTCTTTGCAATAACTCAAGAAAAACAGCCTCTATCACTTCTATATTTTGCACATGTTTAGTTCATGTCACGTGAATTATTTCATAAAATAACAACTACTTGATCAGACACCATCTTGGGTATGTAAATTAGGGTCAAAGGTCATAAGTGTTTCATCCTGTATCTTAGTAAATACATGTCCTATCTGTCCCATATTTTGCACATGCAAAGACCATGTTACAAGGATCATTTCACAAAATAACTACTTTTTACTCAGATGCCATCTTGTCTGTGCAAATTGAGGTCAAAGGTTATATGTACTTCTTTTTGTATCTTCGTGATGACGTGTTATCTCTATGGGAGGGAATTTTCTTTAATATGAAAATTGACATGATTGTCTTTATCGAGCACTAGCTCACTTACCCTTCCGTGAATTTCTCCCAGATTTTAATATGTTGTAGCTGAGACTTTGCGCTATCGTTTTGTTGCCTTCGTTTTTTCATACGATGTCGGGATTACGATAAAAAATTGGTTGAATTTAAAGCTTATCTTCTATGTATTGAGATATTTCTTTCTTTCTGCAACTTTCTTTGCAATAACTCAAGAAAAACACGCCCTATCACCCCCATATTTTGCACATGTTTAGTTCATGTCTCGTACATTATTTCATAAAATAACAACTACTAGATCGGACAACATCTTGGGTATGTAAATTAGGGTCAAAGGTCATAAATGTTTCATCTTGTATCTGAGTGAATACCTGTCCTATCTTTCCCTTATTTTTCACACGTATAGACGATGTCGCGAGAATCATTTCACAAAATAACCACTATTTCATCAGATGCAATCTGGGAGTGCAAAGGTGGGTCAAAGGTCATATGTATTCATTGCTGTATCTTCGTTATTCAGTGTATACAGAATTTGGTACCAAAGATGGCAGATATGACTCCCTTTTCTAAATGAGAATGCAAACATCACACGACCAATGTCTCTAAACACAGATGAAACTTGTATGGTCATGCCTATTGCGATCAGGACTCGAATCATTGATAAAAAAAAATCGGATCACCTTAATTTGTCAGTGATGACAAATTACAATCTCTAGTTCTTCTTTCTTTGTTTCTTTCTTTATTTCTCCTCAAAAGTTGTGCAGAGGTTAGCTCAGAAAGTGCTATGCCTATCAAGTTCAAACTTATACCATGTATGTATCGTGTCCCAAAGACGACAGATCAAGTAAAATCATTGTGATCAGTTGACCGTGACGTCACTATGACGTCATTATATGAAAACACATTCTCAATCATATCTCATTAATGGGATGGAATTTTTAAATGAAATTTACGTCACATATATTTCAAGTCAAGCGAATTCTATTCATATTGTCAAAATTTATATTTTCTCTTAAAACGTGCGCGTACGCGCGCGTTGAAATATTTGTATGCTCCAATCAAGCCCAAAATTTTTTTGCACACGTTTCAGACCATTTAGAGCATTTTTTGAAAAAATGAAAAAATCGGACGGACGCGTACGCGCGCGCGCATATACGCACGCACAGCTCATATGCAATCGAAATTTCCCATTTTTTTCACTGTGATCAGATGTCTGAAATGTGAAGGAATATTTCTACCAAGTTTCAAGTCAATCCGACTCAATATGACGTCATACGGGCCCGTCAAAGTTGAAATTCCGCGCGCGCGTCAATGGCGATAGACAGTGCAACTATGCCAAAAAACCGCAAATCTTAAATCCGATTTTACTCGTCAGGATGGACGGTGACCCCCCATTTCCTTTACATATTCTGAAAGCTGATGAGTTGTATATGTCATTTCATGGGTTGGCGATGCTGAAAAAATGATTAAAAGATATCAAATTTCTTAATAAAGTAAAAAAAGTAAATTTTCAAAATGACGTCATCAAATTTCAAGTTTACTCGAGCGTATCTCACTTATCCTTTGCCAATTTTCACCCAAATTTCAATATGTTGTAGCTTATGAAATGCTCTTTCATAAATTAAATACACAATTTTCATTAGATGACGACATCACCTCGAAAAAATGGATTGAAGGTAACCTTGTCAAATTTGACCAGTTTACGTGTAATCTCTATGGGAGTGCAATTTTTATGGAAATGAAAATTGACATGACTATCTTTATCGAGCACTAGCTCACTTATGCTTTAGTGAATTTCTCTAAGGTTTTAATATGTTGTAGCTGAGACGTAGGGCTATCGTAAGTGTGCCCTTTGTTTTTTCATACGTTGTCGGGATCACGTGAAAAAACTTGGTTGAAATTAAAGTTTATCTTCGATGTATTGAGATATTCCTTTCTTTTTGCAACTTTATGTGCAATAACTCAAGAAAAACATACCCTATCACCACCATATTTTGCACATGTTTAGTTCATGTCACGAACATTATTTCATAAAATAACAACTACTTGATCAGACGCCATCTTGGGTATGTAAATTAGGGTCAAAGGTCATAAATGTTTCATCCTGTATCTTGGTGAATACATGACCTATCTTTCCCATATTTTGCACACGTAAAATCCATGTTACAGGGATCATTTCATAAAATAACCACTTTTTGCTCAGATGCCATCTTGTCTGTGCAAAGTGGGGTCAAAGGTCATATGTACTTCTTTTTCTATGTTCGCTATGACGTGTTATCTCTATGGGAGGGAATTTTTTAGATGTGAAAATTGACATGACTCTCTTTATCGAGCACTATCTTACTTATGCTTCGGTGAATTTCTCTCAGATTTTGATATGTTGTAGCTGAGACTTTGCAGTATCAGGACTCGAATCATTGATAAAAAAAATCGGATCACCTTAATTTGTCAGTGATGACAAATTACAATCTCTAGTCTTCTTCTTCTTTCTTTATTTCTGGACAAAAGTTGTGTATCTACGTACTCAGAAAGTACCCAGAGTATCAATTTCAAACTCATACCATATATGTATCATGTCCCAAAGACGAAAAATTTTATAAAATCATAGTGATCAGTCGACCGTGACGTCACTATGACGTCATTATATGAAAACACATTTTCATGCATATCTCATTAATAGAATAGAATTCTTCAATGAAATTTACGTCACATATATTTTAAGTCAAGCGGATTCTACTCATATTTTCAAAATTCATATTTATCTTAGAACGCGCGCGTACGCGCGCGTTGAAATATTTGTATGCTCAAATCGAGCTCAAATTTTTTTTGCATACGTTTCAGACCATTTGGAGCATTTTTTGAAAAATTAAAAAATTGGACGGACGCGTACGCGCGCGCACATATACGCACGCACAGCTCATATGCAATAGAAATTTCCCGTTTTTTTACACTTATCGGATGCCTAAAATGTCAAGGAATATTTCTACCAAGTTTCAAGTCAATCCGACTCAATATGACGTCATACGGGCCCGTCAAAGTTGAAATTCCGCGCGCGCGTCAATGGCGAAATACAGTGCAACAATGCCAAAAAACCGCCAATTTTAAATCCGATATTACTCGTCAGGATGGACGGTGACCCTCCATTTTCTTTTTATATTCTGAAAGCTGATGAGTTGTACATATCATTTCATGGGTTGGCGATGCTGAAAAAATGATGAAAAGATATCAAATTTCTTAATAAAGTAAAAAAAGTAAATTTTCAAAATGACGTCATCAAATTTCAAGTTCATTCGAGCGTATGTCACTAGTCCTTTGTCAATTTTCACCCAGATTTCAGTATGATGTAGCTTATTTAATGTTCTTTCAAACATAAAATTACAATATTTTGATTGGATAACGGTATCACCTCGTAAAAATGGATTAAAAGTAATCTTGTCAAATTTGACCAGTTTACGTGTTATCTCTATGGGAGTGCAGTTTTTCTGGAAATGAAAATTGACATGACTATCTTTATCGAGCACTAGCTCACTTAAGCTTCGGTAAATTTCTCCCAGATTTTAATATGTTGTAGCTGAGACTTTACGCTACCGTAAGTGTGCCCTTTGTTTTTTCATACGATGTCGGAATCACGTCAAAAAATTGGGTTGAAATTCAGGCTTATCTTCGATGTATTGAGATATTTCTTTCTTTCTGCAACTTTCTTTGCAATAACTCAAGAAAAACGGCCTCTATCACTTCCATATTTTGCACATGTTTAGTTCATGTCACGTACATTATTTCATAAAATAACAACTACTTGATCGGACACCATCTTGGGTATGTAAAGTAGGGTCAAAGGTCATAAGTGTTTCACCCTGTATCTTAGTGAATACATGTCCTATCTTTCCCATATTTTGCACACGCAAAGACCATGTTACAAGAATTATTTCACAAAATAACCACTTTTTACTCAGATGCCATCTTGTCGTTGCAAATTGAGGTCAAAGGTCATATGTACTTCTTTTTGTATCTTCGTTATGACGTGTTATCTCTATGGGAGGGAATGCAATAACTCAAGAAAAACACGCCCTATCACCCCCATATTTTGCACATGTTTAGTTCATGTCTCGTACATTATTTCATAAAATAACAACTACTAGATCAGACAACATATTGGGTATGTAAATTAGGGTCAAAGGTCATAAATGTTTCATCTTGTATCTTAGTGAATACCTGTCCTATCTTTCCCATATTTTCCACACGTATAGACGATGTCGCGAGAATCATTTCACAAAATAACCACTATTTCATCAGATGCAATCTTGGGAGTGCAAAGGTGGGTCAAAGGTCATATGTATTCATTGCTGTATCTTCGTTATTCAGTGTATACAGAATTTGGTACCAAAGATGGCAGATATGACTCCCTTTTCTAAATGAGAATGCAAACATCACACGGCCAATGTCTCTAAACACAGATGAAACTTGTATGGTCATGCCTATTGCGATCAGGACTCGAATCATTGATAAAAAAAAATCGGATCACCTTAATTTGTCAGTGATGACAAATTACAATCTCTAGTTGATTTTGCATCGCATTACCGGTGCTTGTATGGGAAACACCATGGAATATGATCGTGTACAGGTGGTTTTGTAATGACAAGAGACCTGGTACTCGTGCGACCTGGATGCTATCTGTCACGGTTTGCATGTGCGTGTGTGGTTCCATCGTTTTTACAATATTGTCTTTTTTTCTACATGTATTCGCCTTTGAGACTTCGTTTCCCTGTCTTGCATGTCATCTGCCCCCCCTATAAATCGTGGAGATGGGGAATGTTAACCGAAGCAACTAACAACATAATTCTAGTAAGACCAACGTCAAAACTTGGAGGCAGTTTTAGTCCATTGAAACACAGAATCTGAAGAAAGTGTTTGCTTGTTCATCATCTACAACTTGTGAAAACCGTGGAAATTTTGTGAGAATTTGAGAGTATTCATCAAAACTGTTACTCGTAGTAGGCCTTTGTGTCCATTTTATAATTAGACTGTTCTGTGAGATAGAAACCTTATTTTTTCCTCTAATAGACATGATAATCTACAAAGCTACCAATAATATATAAACCTCATCCACTAAGGATCTGTTCCATCTCCACCGCAATACTTTGAATAGGCTCCCATGAGTTTTGGTCATGTCCTTAGGCTTATTTTCTGTCGTCGAGTAAGAGAAGATGTTAACTTTATGAGACGTGTGTCGCGCAATATGCGAAGGTCAAAAGATCACGCATATAAACATATGTTAAAGGGATCGTATAGTTTTGGTTGAGACCTAATTTCAGGTTTCTAACATTTTTTGGTGAGATAATGAGAAACCTCTTATGAAATATGAAAGAACATGTAATTCCATGAGGAATTCAACGTTTATTTGATTAAAATTGGTTTTGAAATGGCTGAGATATCCAAAACAGAGCGATTCAATAAAGTGTGGGACCCACATTTTATTACGATCGCTTTGTAATACTTTGTTTTTGGCTGTTTCAGTCATTCCAAACCCGATTTTCATCAAATAAATTTTGAATTCCTCTTAAAATGGTATGCTCTGTACTATTTCATAAGTGTTTTCTTGGTATCTCACAAAAAGTTAAAAGCCCAATATTCTCATCTCCACCAATACTGTACTATCCCTTTAATGGTAAATTACATGAACACTGAGTAGTTAGCTCGGTTTACCTATAGCCAGGGGAAAAAATATCTATGTTATCTGCAAATCACATGGAATCTTGCAAACACTTCCCTCGAAATTTATGACTGCAACATTCTGTTTGGAGCATCTGGCCTTCGAAAGCTTTTAGATGACAAAGTAATTCAAAGTGTTCATTGCGCGTTCGGGCCTCTGTCATGTATCAGGAATTAATAACTGTGCGAGCTGTTCTACCGATGAAATAAATGTGATGAAAGTTCAACAATAAAAAGTCAAGTAACAGACGGTGAGCATGAAGGACAGTGGAAAGAGAAGAATCTTAACCCATTCCCTACAAAATTATCAAATCCTTGTACACTTTACACAGGAACCACAGGCAATCAGTTAAACACTCTAGGTGATGTACAAAATGAAATCTATGCATGTGATGTACCTCCATTTTACGTCGAACGAGAAAATGTAGGGAGAGACAGAGAGAGGTTTGGTAACACATTTGATATTGGACAGATGCAGTGACTATGACTACAATTCTTGTTACAAAACAAGATACAATCTTTTGTGACTGTGATGACATCGGCTTTGTTTCACCTGTTCCTATCTATTGTCAAATTGAATAAGGCTAAACTTTTTGTTCCTTCGTTTCATTTAATTTCATTTATTGAGTTTCCACACAATTTTGTAACAAACACCTAGAGATCAGTGAAAAGTAACAAATATTTGAAAATTCAGTGCACATAGATTATAGATAATATTACATGATATAGAATGGATTTAAATCAGGCTAGAGTACGTGACATCCATACTGGGAAATTAAGATAATGTGCGGGAAAACCTACAAAAAAGCAGATGCTTCCTCGTCACACATTGTGAAATCGAGTCGCATTTTCATGCCTTCCACAATGATCCTCGCGCATGTAGCCATATCAATAGACCTATATCTTCGTTCGGTTGTAGCACCATTTATCAATTTGATATCCCAAAAGATTATCATTACTGACCCTTTTCACTAGGTATGGGACGTAAGTCTTTTTAGACACAAGGAAATGATGTGGCTGGAGGCACGGCATAGGAGCTCCACACATTATCGTTAGTGAATGCAGCTTGACTCTGTAACCCAAATCTTGAGTTATAAAGATGTTTTATGGTGCTTAGAATTGACATCTAAACCTTATGTTAAACGCTTGACTTCATTTGAACCCCAAAGCCAATTTTCTCAAAATCTGATGGTCTGTATTTTTACCGTTTCTGAGTTATAGATGGGTCTAGGCGTTTGTCTCTGAACGCATACTTTTCTTTGTTTCTTTCCAGCCCTCTTTCTTTCTGCCTATCTTTCTATCCTCCTCCTAATTCATCAATCTATCACTCTCTTCTATCTGGTTACACTTCTTGTCTATCTTACTCTGTCTTCCTCTTCTTCCATCTGCAGAGAACACAACCTTGCTAGAACACAAGATGTGTGTTAACGAATGGGGCTAGCTCGTGGAGTATTTCATACCGTTTGTGATCCATCATTTGGATGTTTCCCACAGTTTGACTGATGCAGCGTGACCCATTCATCTTTGTACTTTTCTCCTCGTGCAACGAGAATTGTTAGTCCCTCCACATGTTGTTCCACCCATCCGTGTACAGCTGAACACCGAAACAAATGGAAACTAGAGATTGTAATTTGTCATCACTGACAAATTAAGGTGATCCGATCTTTTTTTTAATCAATGATTCAAGTCCTGATCGCAATAGGCATGACCATGCAGGTTTCATCTGTGGTCAGAGACATTGGCCGTGTGATGTTTGGATTCTCATTTAGAAAAGGGAGTCATATCTGCTATCTTTGGTACCAAATCTGTATACACTATAACGAAGATACAACAACAAGTACATATGACCTTTGACCCCACTTTGCACAACCTAGATGGCATCTGAGCAAAAAGTGATTATTTTGTGAAATGATTCTTGTAACATGATCTTTGCGTGTGCAAAATATGGGAAAGATAAGACATGTATTCACCAAGAAACAGGATGAAACATTTCTGACCTTTGACCCTAATTTACATACCCAAGATGTTGTCCGATCAAGTAGTTGTTATTTTATGAAATAATGTACGTGACATGAACTAAATATGTGCAAAATATGGTGGTGATAGGGTATCTTTTTCCTGAGTTTTTGCAAAGAAAGTTGCAGAAAGAAAGAAATATTTAATACATCGAAGATAAGCTTTAATTTCAACCAAGTTTTTTGACGTGATCCCGACATCGTATGAAAAAACAAAGGGAACATCACCAATAGCCCAAAGTCTAAGCTACAACATATTAAAATCCAGGAGAAATTCACCGAAGCATAAGTGAGCTAGTGATTGATAAAGATAGTCATGTCAATTTTCATTTCCAGAAAGACTGCACTCCCATAGAGATAACACGTAAACTGGCCAAATTTGACAAGGTTACGTTCAATCCATTTTTAAGAGGTGATAACGTCATCCAAGCTAAACTGTGTTATTACGTTAATGAAAGACTATTTAATAAGCTACAACATACTGAAATCTGGACCAAAATCGGCAAAGGATAAGTGAGATACGCTCGAGTGACCTTGAAATTTGATGACGTCATTTTGAAAATTTACTCTTTTTATTTCATTAAGAAATTTGATATCTTTTAATCATTTTTTCAGCATTGCCACCCCATGAAATGACATGTACATCTCATCAGCTTTCGAAATATTTAAAGAAAATAGGGGGTCACCGTCCATCCTGACGAGTAAAATCGGGTTTAAAATTGGCGGTTTTTTGGCCTAGTTGCACTGTATATCGCACTTGACGCGCGCGCGGAATTTCAACTTTGACGGGCCCGCATGACGTCATATTGAGTTGGATTGATTTGAAACTTTGTCGAAATATTCCTTGACATTTTAGGCAGACGATAATTGTGAAAAAACGGGAAATTTCTATTGCATATTAGCTGTGCGTGCGTATATGCGCGCACGCGTACGCGTCCGTCCGATTTTTTCTATTTTTCAAAAAATGCTCCAAATGGTCTGAAACGTGTCCAAAAAAATTTTGAGCTCGATTGGAGCATACAAATATTTTAACGCGCGCGTACGCGCACGTTTGAAGAGTACAGATGAATTTTGAGAACATGAGTAGAATCAACTTGATTCGAACTATATGTGAGGTAAATTTCATAGAAAAATTCCATTCCATTAATGAGATATGAATGAGAATGTGTTTTCATATAATGACGTCATAGTGACGTCACTTTCGACTGATCACTATGATTTTATTAGATCTGTCGTCTTTGGGACATGATACATATATGGTATAATTTTGACATTGATAGGATAAGGACTTTCTGAGCTAACCTCTACACAACATTTGAGGAGAAAGAACTTTTTTGTGACAACGGGAAGTTTAACACTAGAGATTGTAATTTGTCATTACTGACAAATTAAGGTGATCCGATTTTTTTTTTATCAATGATTCGAGTCCTGATCGCAATACGCATGACCATACAGGTTTCATCTGTGTTTAGAGACATTGGCCGTGTGATGTTTGGACTCTCATTTAGAAAAGGGAGTCATATCTGCCATCCTTGGTACTAAATTCTGTATACACTAGATAACGAAGATACAGCAACGAATACATATGACCTTTGACCCACCTTTACACTCCCAAGATGGCACCTGAGGAAAAAGTGGTTAATTTGTGAAATGATTCTTGCGACATCGTCTATAAGTGTGCAAAATATGGGAAAGATAGGACAGGTATTCACCAAGATACAAGATGAAACAGTTATGACCTTTGACCCTTATTTACATACCCAAGATGGCGTCTGATCAAGAAGTCGTTATTTTATGAAATAATGTAGGTGACATGAACTAAACATGTGCAAAATATGGTGGTGATAGAGCATGTTTTTCTTCAGTTTTTGCAAAGAAAGTTGCGCAAAGAAAGAAATATTTCAATACATCGTAGATGAGCTTTAATTTCAACCAAGTATTTTGACGTGATACTGACATCGTGTGAAGAAACAAAGGGTACTTACATGATAGCACAAAGTTTCAGCTACAACATATTAAAATCTAGGAGAAATTCACTGAAGCATAAGTGAGATAGTGCTTGATAAAGATAGTCATGTCAATTTCACATCTAGAAAAACTCCCTCCCATAGAGATAACACGTAATAGCGAAGATTGAGAAAGAAGTACATATGACCTTTTACCCCACTTTGCACACCCAAGATGGCATCTGAGCAATTAGTAGTTATTTTTTGAAATGATCCTTATAACATGGTCTTTACGTGTGCAAAATATGAGAAAGATAGGACATATATTTACCAAGATACAGGATGAAACATTTATGACCTTTGACCCTAATTTACATACCCAAGATGGCGTCTGATCAAGTAGTTGTTACTTCGTGAAATAATGTTCGTGACATGAACTAAACATATGCAAAATATGGTGGTGATAGGGTATGTTTTTCTTGAGTTATTGCACAGAAAGTTGCAGAAAGAAAGAAATATTTCAATACATCGAAGATAAGCTTTAATTTCAACCAAGTTTTTTCACGTGATCCCGACAACGTATGAAAAAACGAAGGGCACATTACCGATAGCCCTACGTCTCAGCTACAACATATTAAAATCTTAGAGAAATTCACCGAAGCATAAGTGAGCTAGTACTCGATAAAGATAGTCATGTCAATTTTTATTTCCATAAAAATTGCACTCCCATAGAGATTACACGTAACCTGGTCAAATTTGACAAGGTTACCTTCAATCCATTTTTTCGAGGTGATGTCGTCATCTAATTAAAATTGTATAATTATATTTATAAAAGAACATTTCATAAGCTACAACATATTGAAATTTGGGTGAAAATTGGCAAAGGATAAGTGAGATACGCTCGAGTAAACTTGAAATTTGATGACGTCATTTTGAAAATTTACTTTTTTTACTTTATTAAGAAATTTGATATCTTTTAATCATTTTGTCAGCATAGCCAGCCCATGAAATGACATGTACAACTCATCAGCTTTCAAAATATGTAAAGAAACTGCGGGGTCACCGTTCATCCTGGCGAGTAAATTCGGATTTAAAATTGGCGGTTTTTTGGCATTGTTGCACTGTATATCGCCATTGACGCGCGCGCGGAATTTCAACTTTGGCGGGCCCGTATGACGTCATATTGAGTCGGATTGAATTGAAACTTGGTAGAAATATTCCTTGACATTTCAGTCATCCGATAAGTGTAAAAAAACGGGAAATTTCTATTGCATATGAGCTGTGCGTGCGTATATGTGCGCGCGCGTACGCGTCCGTCCAATTTTTTCAATTTTTCAAAAAATGCTCCAAATGATCTGAAACGTGTGCAAAAAAAATTTGAGCTCGATTGGAGCATGTCAATATTTTAACGTGCGCGTACGCGCACGGTTTGAGTGTAAACTGAAATGTGAGAAAATGGGTAGAATACGCTTGATTTGAACTATATTTGACGTAAATTTCATTGAAAAATTCCTTTCCATTAATGAGATATTAATGAAAATGTGTTTTCATATAATGACGTCATAGTGACGTCACGGTCCACTGATCACAATGATTTTACAAAATCTGTCGTCTTTGTGACATGATATATGTATGGTATAATTTTGAAATTGATAGGCAGAGGACTTTCTGAGTTAATCTCTGCACAACTTTTGTCCAGAAATAAAGAATCAGTACAGATACAATAGGTGATCCGAAGGATACTCGGATCACCTAACTAGAGATTGTAATTTGTCATCACTGACAAATTAAGGTGATCCGATTTTTTTTTAAATCAATGATTCAAGTCCTGATAGTGCAAAGTCTCAGCTACAACATATTAAAATCTGAGAGAAATTCACCGAAGATAGTGCTCGATAAAGAGAGTCATGTCAATTTTCACATCTAAAAAATTCCCCCCATAGAGATAACACGTCATAGCGAAGATAGAAAAAGAAGTACATATGACCTTTTACCCCACTTTGCACACCCAAGATTGCATCTGAACAAAATGTGGTTATTTTATGAAATGATCCCTGTAACATGGTCTTTACGTGTGCAGAATATGGGAAAGATAGGACATGTATTCACCAAGATACAGGATGAAACATCTATGGCCTTTGACCCTAATTTACATACCCAAGATGGTGTCTGATCAAGTAGTTGTTATTTTATGAAATAATGTTCGTGACATGAACTAAACATGTGCAAAATATGGTGGTGATAGGGTATGTTTTTCTTGAGTTATTGCACATAAAGTTGCAAAAAGAAAGACATATTTCAATACGTCGTTGATGAGCTTTAATTTCAACCAAGTATTTTGACGTGATACCAACATCGTGTGAAAAAACAAAGGGCGCATATGGTAGCACAAAGTCTCAGCTACAACATATTAAAATCTAGGAGAAATTCACTGAAGCATAAGTGAGCTAGTGCTTGATAAAGATAGTCATGTCAATTTTCACATCTAAAAAATTCCGTCCCATAGAGATAACACGTCATAGCGAACATAGAAAAAGAAGTACATATGACCTTTGACCCCACTTTGCACACCCAAGATAGCATCTGAGCAATTAGTGGTTATTTTATGAAATGATCCCTGTAACATGGTCTTTACGAGTGCAAAATATGAGAAAGATAGGACCTGTATTCACCAAGATACAGGATGAAACATCTATGACCTTTGACCCTAATTTACATACCCAAGATGTTGTCCGATCTAGTAGTTGTTATTTTATTAAATAATGTACGTGTCATGAACTAAACATGTGCAAAATATGGGGGTGATAGGGCGTGTTTTTCTAGAGTTATTGCAAAGAAAGTTGCAGAAAGAAAGAAATATCTCAATACATAGAAGATAAGCTTTAATTTCAACCAAGTTTTTTATCGTGATGTCGACATCGTATGAAAAAACGAGGGGCAATATCCCGATAGCGCAAAGTCTCAGCTACAACATATTAAAATCTGGGAGAAATTCACCGAAGGGTAAGTGAGCTAGTGCTCGATGAAGACAATCATGTCAATTTTCACATTTAAAAAAATGCCCTCCCGTAGAGACAACACGTCATAACGAAGATACAAAAAGAAGTACATATGACCTTTGACCTCAATTTGCACAGACAAGATGGCATCTGAGTTAAAAGTAGTTATTTTGTGAAATGATCCTTGTAACATGGTCTTTACGTGTGCAAAATATGAGAAAGATAGGACATGTATTCACTCAGATACAGGATGAAACATTTATGACCTTTGACCCTAATTTACATACCCAAGATGGTGTCCGATCAAGTAGTTGTTATTTTATGAAATAATTTACGTGACATGAACTAAAAATGTGCAAAATATGGAAGTGATAGAGGCCGTTTTTCTTGAGTTATTGCAAAATAAGTTGCAGAAAGAAAGAAATATCTCAATACATCGAAGATAAGCTTGAATTTCACCAAAAATTTCGACGTGATGCCGACGTCGTATGAAAAAATGAAGGGCACATTTACGATAGCCCAAAGTCTCAGCTACAACATACTAAAATCTGGGAAAAATTCACCGAAGCAAAAGTGAGCTAGTGCTCGAAAAAGAGAGTCATGTCAATTTTCACTGCCAGAAAAACTGCTCTCCCATAGAGATAACACGTAAACTGGTCAAATTCTACAAGGATACATTCAATCCATTTTTACGAGGCGATGACGTCATCCAATCAAAATGTTGTTTTTACATTAATGAAAGAACATTTCATAAGCTACAACATACTGAAATATGGGAGAAAATTGGCAGAGGATAAGTGAGATACGCTCGAGTAAACTTGTAATTTGATGACGTCATTTTGAAAATTTACTTTTTTTACTTTATTAAGAAATTTGATATCTTTTAATCATTTTGTCAGCATTGCCTACCCATGAAATGACATGTACAACTCATCAGGTTTTAAAATATGTAAAGAAAATGGGGGGTCACCGTCCATCCTGACGTGTAAAATCGAATTTAAAATTAGCAGTTTTTTGGCATAGTTGCACTGTATATCGCCATTGACGCGCGCGCGGAATTTCAACTTTGATGGGCCCGTATGACGTCATATTGAGTCGCATTGATTTGAAACTTGGTATAGATATTCCTTAACATTTCAGACATCCGATCAAAGTGAAAAAACTGGAAATTTCAATTGCACATGAGCTGTGCGTGCGTATATGCGCGCGCGCGTACGCGTCCGTCCGATTTTTTCAATTTTTCAAAAAATGCTCCAAATGGTCTGAAACGTGTGCAAAAAAAATTTGAGCTCGATTTGAGCATACAAATATTTCAACGCGCGCGTACGCGCATATATCAAGAGAAAATGTAAATTTTGAGAATATGAGTAGAATGCGCATAACTTGAAATAAATGTGACGTAAATTTCATTGAAAAACTTCATTCCATTAATGAGATATGATTGAGAATGTGTTTTCATATAATGACGTCATAGTGACGTCAAGGTCGACTGATCACTTTGATATTAGTTCGATTGCCGTCTTTGGGACACGATACATACATGGTATAAGTTTGAACTTGATAGGCATAGCACTTTCTGAGCTAACCTCTGCACAACTTTTGGGGAGAAATAAAGAAAGAAGAAGAAGAAAGAATCCGTACAGATACAGAAGGTGATCCGAGAGGATACTCGGATCACCTAACTAGAGATTGTAATTTGTCATCACTGACAAATTAAGGTGATCCGATTTCTTTTTTAATCAATGATTCGAGTCCTGATCGTAATAGGCATGACAATACAAGTTTCATCTGTGTTTAGAGACATTGGCCGTGTGAGGTTTGGATTCTCATTAGGTGATCCGAGTATCCTCTCGGATCACCTTCTGTATCTGTACGGATTCTTTGTTAGGTGATCCGAGTATCCTCTCGGATCACCTTCTGTATCTGTACGGATTCTTTGTTTTTCTTCTTCTTCTTCTTTATTTCTCCTCAAAAGTTGTGCAGAGGTTAGCTCAGAAAGTCCGCTGCCTGTCAATTTCAAAATTATATCATGTATGCATCATGTCCCAAAGACGGCAAATCTAATGTATCATTGTGATCAGTCGACCGTGACGTCACTATGACGTCATTATATGAAAACACATTCTCAATCATATCTCATTAATGAAATAGAATTTTTCAATGAAATTTACGTCACATATATTTAAAGTTATGCACATTCTACTCATGTTCTCAAAATTCATATTTTCTCTTAAAACGTGCGCGTACGCGCGCGTTGAAATATTTGTATGCCCCAATCGAGCTCAAATTTTTTTTGCACACGTTTCAGACCATTTGGAGCATTTTTTGAAAAATTGAAAAAATCGGACGGACGCGTACGCGCGCGCGCATATACGCACGCACAGCTCATATGCAATTGAAATTTCCAGTTTTTTCACTTTGATCGCATGTCTGAAATGTCAAGGAATATTTATACCACGTTTCAAGTCAATCCGACTCAATATGACGTCATACGGGGCCGTCAAAGTTGAAATTCCGCGCGCGCGTCAATGGCGATATACAGTGCAACTATGCCAAAAAACTGCCAATTTTAAATCCGATTTTACTCGTCAGGATGGACGGTGACCCCCCATTTTCTTGACATATATTGAAAGCTGATGAGTTGTACATGTCATTTCATGGGTAGGCAATGCTGACAAAATGATTAAAAGATATCAAATTTCTTAATAAAGTAAAAAAAGTAAATTTTCAAAATGACGTCATCAAATTACAAGTTTACTCGAGCGTATCTCACTTATCCTCTGCCAATTTTCTCCCATATTTCAGTATGTTGTAGCTTATGAAATGTTCTTTCATTAATGTAAAAACAACATTTTGATTGGATGACGTCATCGCCTCGTAAAAATGGATTGAATGTATCCTTGTAGAATTTGACCAGTTTACGTGTTATCTCTATGGGAGAGCAGTTTTTCTGGCAGTGAAAATTGACATGACTCTCTTTTTCGAGCACTAGCTCACTTTTGCTTCGGTGAATTTTTCCCAGATTTTAGTATGTTGTAGCTGAGACTTTGGGCTATCGTAAGTGTGCCCTTCATTTTTTCATACGACGTCGGCATCACGTCATAAAACTTGGTTGAAAATGGCACGTGGCTTCGATGCAGCGTCATTTTGCTTAATACACAGGGCCTATGGAGCATGAAATAGGTCATTGCATAGCGCATCCGACTCGTAATCCTAAGGTCCCTGGTTCGAGGCTCACCCCTGCCAATATTTTTTTTTTCATTTTTTTAAACACTTTTTTTTCTTCTTTTTCTTTAGTTAGTCTTAATCTCCCTTCCTAACTTTATCTTTTTCTGATTTTTTTATGCTTCTCCTTCAAATTTCTATAAAATAACATATCTTTTTCTTTATTTTTCTTTCTTTCTACTACTTTCTGTGCAATAGATGAACAACAACAATGGCTATCAATCCCATATTTTGCACATGTTTAGTTCATGTCACGTACATTATTTCATAAAATAACAACTACTTGATCAGACACCATCTTGGGTATGTAAATTAGGGTCAAAGGTCATAAATGTTTCATCCTGTATCTTGGTGAATACATGTCCTATCTTTCCCATATTTTGCACACACAAAGACCATGTAACAAGGATCATTTCACAAAATAACCACTTTTTGCTCAGATGCCATCTTGTCTGTGCAAAGTGGGGTCAAAGGTCACATGTACTTCTTTTTCTATCTTCGCTATGACGTGTTATCTCTATGGGAGGGAATTTTTTTAGATGTGAAAATTGACATGACTCTCTTTATCGAGCACTATCTTACTTATGCTTCGGTGAATTTCTCTCAGATTTTAATATGTTGTAGCTGAGACTTTGCAGTATCAGGACTCGAATCATTGATAAAAAAAAGATCGGATCACCTTAATTTGTCAGTGATGACAAATTACAATCTCTAGTTCTTCTTCTTCTTCTTCTTTATTTCTCCTCAAAAGTTGTGCAGAGGTTAGCTCAGAAAGTCCGCTGCCTGTCAATTTCAAAATTATATCATGTATGCATCATGTCCCAAAGACGGCAAATCTAATGTATCATTGTGATCAGTCGACCGTGACGTCACTATGACGTCATTATATGAAAACACATTCTCAATCATATCTCATTAATGAAATAGAATTTTTCAATGAAATTTACGTCACATATATTTAAAGTTATGCGCATTCTACTCATGTTCTCAAAATTCATATTTTCTCTTAAAACGTGCGCGTACGCGCGCGTTGAAATATTTGTATGCTCCAATCGAGCTCAAAATTTTTTTGCACACGTTTCAGACCATTTGGAGCATTTTTTGAAAAATTGAAAAAATTGGACGGACGCGTACGCGCGCGCGCATATACGCACGCACAGCTCATATGCAATTGAAATTTCCAGTTTTTTCACTTTGATCGCATGTCTGAAATGTCAAGGAATATTTATACCACGTTTCAAGTCAATCCGACTCAATATGACGTCATACGGGGCCGTCAAAGTTGAAATTCCGCGCGCGCGTCAATGGCGATATACAGTGCAACTATGCCAAAAAACTGCCAATTTTAAATCCGATTTTACTCGTCAGGATGGACGGTGACCCCCCATTTTCTTCACATATATTGAAAGCTGATGAGTTGTACATGTCATTTCATGGGTAGGCAATGCTGACAAAATGATTAAAAGATATCAAATTTCTTAATAAAGTAAAAAAAGTAAATTTTCAAAATGACGTCATCAAATTACAAGTTTACTCGAGCGTATCTCACTTATCCTCTGCCAATTTTCTCCCATATTTCAGTATGTTGTAGCTTATGAAATGTTCTTTCATTAATTTAAAAACAACATTTTGATTGGATGACGTCATCGCCTCGTAAAAATGGATTGAATGTATCCTTGTAGAATTTGACCAGTTTACGTGTTATCTCTATGGGAGAGCAGTTTTTCTGGCAGTGAAAATTGACATGACTCTCTTTTTCGAGCACTAGCTCACTTTTACTTCGGTGAATTTTCCCCAGATTTTAGTATGTTGTAGCTGAGACTTTGGGCTATCGTAAGTGTGCCCTTCATTTTTTCATACGACGTCGGCATCACGTCGAAAAACTTGGTTGAAAATGGCACGTGGCTTCGATGCAGCGTCATTTTGCTTAATACACAGGGCCTATGGAGCATGAAATAGGTCATTGCATAGCGCATCCGACTCGTAATCCTAAGGTCCCTGGTTCGAGGCTCACCCCTGCCAATATTTTTTTTTCATTTTTTTAAACACTTTTTTTCTTCTTTTTCTTTAGTTAGTCTTAATCTCCCTTCCTAACTTTATCTTTTTCTGATTTTTTTATGCTTCTCCTTCAAATTTCTATAAAATAACATATTTTTTTCTTTATTTTTCTTTCTTTCTACTACTTTCTGTGCAATAGATGAACAACAACAATGGCTATCAATCCCATATTTTGCACATGTTTAGTTCATGTCACGTACATTATTTCATAAAATAACAACTACTTGATCAGACACCATCTTGGGTATGTAAATTAGGGTCAAAGGTCATAAATGTTTCATCCTGTATCTTGGTGAATACATGTCCTATCTTTCCCATATTTTGCACACACAAAGACCATGTAACAAGGATCATTTCACAAAATAACCACTTTTTGCTCAGACGCCATCTTGGGTGTGCAAAGTGAGGTCAAAGGTCATATGTACTTCTTTCTGTATTTTCGTTAGGACGTGTTATCTCTATGGGAGGGATTTTTTTTTAATGTGAAAATCGACATGCTTTTCTTTATCGAGCACTAGCTCTCACTTACCCTTCGGTGAATTTCTCCCAGATTTTATGTTGTACCTAAGACTTTGCATTTTGCATCTTGGTGAATACCTGTCCTATCTTTGCCATATTTTGCACACGAATATAGACGATGTCGCAAGAATCATTTCACAAAATAACCACTTTTTCCTCAGATGCCATCTTGGGAGTGTAAAGGTGGGTCAAAGGTCATATGTATTCGTTGCTGTATCTTCGTTATTCAGTGTATACAGAATTGGTACCAAAGATGGCAGATATGACTCCCTTTTCTAAATGAGAATCCAAACCTCACACGGCCAATGTCTCTAAACACAGATGAAACTTGTATTGTCATGCCTATTACGATCAGGACTCGAATCATTGATTAAAAAAAAAATCGGATCACCTTAATTTGTCAGTGATGACAAATTACAATCTCTAGTGACAAATTACAATCTCTAGTTAGGTGATCCGAGTATCCTTCGGATCACCTATTGTATCTGTACTGATTCTTTATTTCTGGACAAAAGTTGTGCAGAGATTAACTCAGAAAGTCCTCTGCCTATCAATTTCAAAATTATACCATATATGTATCATGTCACAAAGACGACAGATTTTGTAAAATCATTGTGATCAATGGACCGTGACGTCACTATGACGTCATTATATGAAAACACATTTTCATTAATATCTCATTAATGGAAAGGAATTTTTCAATGAAATTTACGTCACATATAGTTCAAATCAAGCGTATTCTACACATTCTCTCACATTTCAGTTTACACTCAAACCGTGCGCGTACGCGCACGTTAAAATGTTGACATGCTCCAATCGAGCTCAAATTTTTTTTGCACACGTTTCAGATCATTTGGAGCATTTATTGAAAAATTGAAAAAATTGGACGGACGCGTACGCGCGCGCACATATACGCACGCACAGCTCATATGCAATAGAAATTTCCCGTTTTTTCACACTTATCGGCTGCCTGAAATGTCAAGGAATATTTCTACGAAGTTTCAAGTCAATCCGACTCAATATGACGTCATACGGGCCCGTCAAAGTTGAAATTCTGCGCGCGCGTCAATGGCGATATACAGTGCAACTATGCCAAAAAACCGCCAATTTTAAATCCGATTTTACTCGTCAGGATGGACGGTGACCCCCCATTTTCTGTACATATTTTGAAAGCTTATGAGTTGTACATGTCATTTCATGGGGTGGCAATGCTGACAAAATGATCAAAAGATATCAAATTTCTTAATAAAGTAAAAAAAGTAAATTTTCAAAATGACGTCATCAAATTTCAAGTTCATTCGAGCGTAACTCACTAGTCCTTTGTCAATTTTCACCCAGATTTCAGTATGATGTAGCTTATTTAATGTTCTTTCAAACATAACATAATTAAATTTTGATTAAATAACGGTATCACCTCGTAAAAATGGATTGAAAGTAATATTGTCAAATTTGACCAGTTTACGTGTTATCTCTATGGGAGTGCAGTTTTTCTGGAAATGAAAATTGACATGACTATCTTTATCGAGCACTAGCTCACTTAAGCTTCGGTGAATTTCTCCCAGATTTTCATATGTTGTAGCTGAGACTTTATGCTACCGTAAGTGTGCCCTTTGTTTTTTCATACGATGTCAGAATCACGTCAAAAAATTGGGTTGAAATTCAGGCTTATCTTCGATGTATTGAGATATTTCTTTCTTTCTGCAACTTTCTTTGCAATAACTCAAGAAAAACGGACTCTATCACTTCCATATTTTGCACATGTTTAGTTCATGTCACGAACATTATTTCATAAAATAACAACTACTTGATCGGACACCATCTTGGGTATGTAAATTAGGGTCAAAGGTCATAAGTGTTTCACCCTGTATCTTAGTGAATACATGTCCTATCTTTCCCATATTTTGCACACGCAAAGACTATGTTACAAGGATCATTTCACAAAATAACTACTTTTTACTCAGATGCCATCTTGGGTGTGCAAATTGAGGTCAAAGGTCATATGTACTTCTTTTTGTATCTTCGTTATGACGTGTTATCTCTATGGGAGGGATTTTTTTTAATGTGAAAATTGACATGATTGTCTTTATCGAGCACTAGCTCACTTACCCTTCGGTGAATTTCTCCCAGATTTTAATATGTTGTAGCTGAGACTTTGCGCTATCGTTTTGTTACCTTCGTTTTTTCATACAATGTCGGGATTACGATAAAAAACTTGGTTGAAATTAAAGCTTATCTTCTATGTATTGAGATATTTCTTTCTTTCTGCAACTTTCTTTGCAATAACTCAAGAAAAACACGCCCTATCACCCCCATATTTTGCACATGTTTAGTTCATGTCTCGTACATTATTTCATAAAATAACAACTACTAGATCGGACAACATCTTGGGTATGTAAATTAGGGTCAAAGGTCATAAATGTTTCATCTTGTATCTTTCATAGTGAATACCTGTCCTATCTTTCCCATATTTTTCACACGTATAGACGATGTCGCGAGAATCATTTCACAAAATAACCACTATTTCATCAGATGCAATCTTGGGAGTGCAAAGGTGGGTCAAAGGTCATATGTACTTGTTGCTGTTTTTTCGTTATAGTGTATACAGAATTTTGTACCTAACATGGCAGATATGACTCCCTTGGCTAAACGAGAATGCAAACATCACACGGCCAATGTCTCTAAACACAGATGAAACTTGTATGGTCATGCCTGTTGCGATCAGGACTCGAATCATAGATAAAAAAAAATCGGATCACCTTAATTTGTCAGTGATGACAAATTACAATCTCTAGTTTAGAAAAGGGAGTCATATCTGCCATCTTTGGTACCAATTCTGTATACACTGAATAACGAAGATACAGCAACGAATACATATGACCTTTGACCCACCTTTACACTCCCAAGATGGCATCTGAGGAAAAAGTGGTTATTTTGTGAAATGATTCTTGCGACATCGTCTATATTCGTGTGCAAAATATGGCAAAGATAGGACAGGTATTCACCAAGATGCAAAATGCAAAGTCTTAGGTACAACATAAAATCTGGGAGAAATTCACCGAAGGGTAAGTGAGAGCTAGTGCTCGATAAAGAAAAGCATGTCGATTTTCACATTAAAAAAAAAATCCCTCCCATAGAGATAACACGTCATAACGAAAATACAGAAAGAAGTACATATGACCTTTGACCTCACTTTGCACACCCAAGATGGCGTCTGAGCAAAAAGTGGTTATTTTGTGAAATGATCCTTGTTACATGGTCTTTGTGTGTGCAAAATATGGGAAAGATAGGACATGTATTCACCAAGATACAGGATGAAACATTTATGACCTTTGACCCTAATTTACATACCCAAGATGGTGTCTGATCAAGTAGTTGTTATTTTATGAAATAATGTACGTGACATGAACTAAACATGTGCAAAATATGGGATTGATTGCCATTGTTGTTGTTCATCTATTGCACAGAAAGTAGTAGAAAGAAAGAAAAATAAAGAAAAAAATATGTTATTTTATAGAAATTTGAAGGAGAAGCATAAAAAAATCAGAAAAAGATAAAGTTAGGAAGGGAGATTAAGACTAACTAAAGAAAAAGAAGAAAAAAAGTGTTTAAAAAAATGAAAAAAAAAATATTGGCAGGGGTGAGCCTCGAACCAGGGACCTTAGGATTACGAGTCGGATGCGCTATGCAATGACCTATTTCATGCTCCATAGGCCCTGTGTATTAAGCAAAATGACGCTGCATCGAAGCCACGTGCCATTTTCAACCAAGTTTTTCGACGTGATGCCGACGTCGTATGAAAAAATGAAGGGCACACTTACGATAGCCCAAAGTCTCAGCTACAACATACTAAAATCTGGGAAAAATTCACCGAAGCAAAAGTGAGCTAGTGCTCGAAAAAGAGAGTCATGTCAATTTTCACTGCCAGAAAAACTGCTCTCCCATAGAGATAACACGTAAACTGGTCAAATTCTACAAGGATACATTCAATCCATTTTTACGAGGCGATGACGTCATCCAATCAAAATGTTGTATTTACATTAATGAAAGAACATTTCATAAGCTACAACATACTGAAATATGGGAGAAAATTGGCAGAGGATAAGTGAGATACGCTCGAGTAAACTTGTAATTTGATGACGTCATTTTGAAAATTTACTTTTTTTACTTTATTAAGAAATTTGATATCTTTTAATCATTTTGTCAGCATTGCCTACCCATGAAATGACATGTACAACTCATCAGCTTTCAATATATGTCAAGAAAATGGGGGGTCACCGTCCATCCTGACGAGTAAAATCGGATTTAAAATTGGCAGTTTTTTGGCATAGTTGCACTGTATATCGCCATTGACGCGCGCGCGGAATTTCAACTTTGACGGCCCCGTATGACGTCATATTGAGTCGGATTGACTTGAAACGTGGTATAAATATTCCTTGACATTTCAGACATGCGATCAAAGTGAAAAAACTGGAAATTTCAATTGCATATGAGCTGTGCGTGCGTATATGCGCGCGCGCGTACGCGTCCGTCCGATTTTTTCAATTTTTCAAAAAATGCTCCAAATGGTCTGAAACGTGTGCAAAAAAATTTTGAGCTCGATTGGAGCATACAAATATTTCAACGCGCGCGTACGCGCACGTTTTAAGAGAAAATATGAATTTTGAGAACATGAGTAGAATGCGCATAACTTTAAATATATGTGACGTAAATTTCATTGAAAAATTCAATTTCATTAATGAGATATGATTGAGAATGTGTTTTCATATAATGACGTCATAGTGACGTCACGGTCGACTGATCACAATGATACATTAGATTTGCCGTCTTTGGGACATGATGCATACATGATATAATTTTGAAATTGACAGGCAGCGGACTTTCTGAGCTAACCTCTGCACAACTTTTGAGGAGAAATAAAGAAGAAGAAGAAGAACTAGAGATTGTAATTTGTCATCACTGACAAATTAAGGTGATCCGATCTTTTTTTTAATCAATGATTCGAGTCCTGATACTGCAAAGTCTCAGCTACAACATATTAAAATCTGAGAGAAATTCACCGGAGCATAAGTAAGATAGTGCTCGATAAAGAGAGTCATGTCAATTTTCACATCTAAAAAATTCCCTCCCATAGAGATAACACGTCATAGCAAAGATAGAAAAAGAAGTACATATGACCTTTGACCCCACTTTGCACAGACAAGATGGCATCTGAGCAAAAAGTGGTTATTTTATGAAATGATCCCTGTAACATGGTCTTTACGTGTGCAAAATATGGGAAAGATAAGACATGTATTCACCAAGATACAGGATGAAACATCTATGACCTTTGACCCTAATTCACATACCCAAGATGGCGTCTGATCAAGTAGTTGTAATTTTATGAAATAATTTTCGTGACATGAACTAAACATGTGCAAAATATGAAGGTGATAGGGGCTGTTTTTCTTGAGTTATTGCAAAGAAAGTTGCAGAAAGACAGAAATATTTCAATACATCGAAGATAAACTTTAATTTCAACCAAGTTTTTTAACCTGATCCCGACAACGTATGAAAAAACGAAGGGCACACTTACGATAGCCCTACATCTCAGCTACAACATATTAAAATCTTAGAGAAATTCACCGAAGCATAAGTGAGCTAGTGCTCGATAAAGATAGTCATGTCAATTTTCATTTCCATAAAAATTGCACTCCCATAGAGATTACACGTAAACTAGTCAAATTTGACAAGGTTACCTTCAATCCATTTTTTTGAGGTGATGTCGTCATCAAATCAAAATTGTTTAATTACAGTTATGAAAGAGCATTTCATAAGCTACAACATATTGAAATTTGGGTGAAAATTGGCAAAGGATTAGTGAGATACGCTCGAGTAAACTTGAAATTTGATGACGTCATTTAGAAAATTTACTTTTTTTACTTTATTAAGAAATTTGATATCTTTTAATCATTTTATCAGCATAGCCAGCCCATGAAATGACATGTACAACTCATCACCTTTCAGAATATGTAAAGAAAATGGGGGGTCACCGTCCATCCTGATGAGTAAAATCCGATTTAAAATTGGCGGTTTTTTGGCATAGTTGCACTGTGTATCCCCATTGACGCACGCGCGGAATTTTGAATTTGACGGGCCCGTATGACGTCATATTGAATCGGATCGACTTGAAACTTGGTAGAAATATTCCTTGAAATTTCGGACATCCGATCCGTGTGAAAAAATTGAAAATTTCTATTTCATATTAACTGTGCGTGCGTATATGTGCGCGCGCGTACGCGTCCGTCCAATTTTTTCAATTTTTCGAAAAATGCTCCAAATGGTCTGAAACGTGTGCAAAAAAAATTTGAGCTGGATTTGAGCATACAAATATTTCAACGCGCGCGTACGCGCGCGTTTTGAGATAAAAATGAATTTTGAGAATATGAGTAGAATGCGCTTGACTTGAAATATATGTGACGTAAATTTCATTGAAATATTCCATTCCATTAATGAGATATGCATGAAAATGTGTTTTCATATAATGACGTCATAGTGACGTCACGGTCGACTGATCACTATGATTTTACTTGCGCTGTCGTCTTTGCGACATGATACATATATGGTATAAGTCTGACATTGAGAGGCAATGCACTTTCTGAGCTAACCTCTGCACAACTTTTGAGGAGAAATAAAGAAGAAGAAGAAGAACTAGAACCGGAATTTGTCAACACTGACAAATTAGGTGATCCGATTTTTTTTTTTTAATCAATGATTCGAGTCCTGATCGCAATAGGCATGACCATATAGGTTTTATCTGTGTTTACAGACATTGGCCGTGTGATATTTGGATTCTCATTTAGAAAAAGAGAGTCAGGTCTGCCATCTTTGGTACCAAATTCGGTGTACACTATAACGAAGATACAGAATGAAGTATATTTGACCATTGACCCAACTTTGCACAGCCAAGATGGCATCACATTCTGAGCAAAAAGTGGTTATTTTGTGAAATGATTCTTGTAACATGGTCTTTGCGTGTGCAAAATATGGGAAAGATAGGACATGTATTCACCAAGATACAGGTTGAAACATTTATGACCTTTGACCCTAATTTACATACCCAAGATGGTGTCTGGTCAAGTAGTTGTTATTTTATGAAATAATGTACGTGACATGAACTAAACATGTGCAAAATATGGGGATGATAGGGGCTGTTTTTCTTGAGTTATTGCAAAGAAAGTAGCAGAAAGAAAGAAATATCTCAATACATCGAAGAACCAAGTTTTTTAACATGGTCCAGACATCGTATGAAAGAGGAACATTATCGATAGCGCAAAGTCTCAGCTACAACATATGAAAATCTGGGAAAAATTCACCGAAGGGTAAGTGAGCTATAGTGCTGGATAAAGACAATTATATCAATTTTCACATCTAGAAAAATTCCCTCCCATAGAGATAACACGTCATAGCAAAGATACAGAAAGAACTACATATGACCTTTGACCCCACTTTGCACAAACAAGACGGCATCTGAGTAAAAAGTGGTTATTTTGTGAAATAATTCTTGTGACATGGTCTTTGCGTGTGCAAAATATGGGAAAGATAGGACATGCATTTATCAAGATACAGGATAAAACATTCATGACCTTTGACCCTAATTTACATACACAAGATGGTGTCCAATTCAAGTAGTTATTTTATGAAATAATGTACGTGACATGAACTAAACATGTGCAAAATATGGGGGTGATAGGGGCTATTTTATTTGAGTTGTTGCAAAGAAAGTTGTAGAAAGAAAGAAATATTTTGATATTACACATCGAAGATAAGCCTTAATTTCAGCCAAAATTTTGAACGTGATCCTGACATTGCATGAAAAAACGGAGGACACTCACAAGATAGCGCAGTCTCAGCTACAAAATATTAAAATGTGGGAGAAATTTTGTGTATTTCCATCATTCCACAAGGATAAAAAAAAACACATGACATATAAAAAAACAAAACAACGTTAACACAAGGTATTGTTACATTCATATGCTATACAAATCAGCACAAAGTACACAACTGTAATGATGAAAAATGGAATGCACATAAGAAAGCCTTTAAATGGCTTGTAAGACTGTGCATACCTAATAATGTATAGAAACAGATTTGAATTGAGAAAACAAACAAGCAAAAACATACAGAAACAAACAAACAAATTAACATGGTCAAAATACATTAAGGATATCACCCAAAATCTAAAAACGATACTTTCACATAGAACTTCAGTATAAACTCAGAAGAATCTTTTTATACTGTTTTTTTTTAAATATTATGAAATTGTACATTAAAAACATGGTTCACGTTCAAATCCTTCCACAATACAGGTCCAGTATACCGTAATGAATATTTGGACCTATCATTTGAGAAAGACCATCGGTGAATCTGGTAACATGATCTAGTATAATGAGTGTGAAGATGTAGTTGATTCTTCCTGAAAAACAGATGTTAAGGGAGAAACCCTCACATCATCATGCACTATGGAGTATCTGTATATAAAGTATCTGAGGTTCCGTTGTCTTCGACCACTTGAGTAATCAAACTATTACAAGGCTCAAACATTTGGGGAAAAAAAAGAAAAAAGAAAAGAAGTGCAAAAGTTATACAGAAAATCAGAGATATACAAGTGTGTACATATAATTCAAAAAGAAAAAAAAATATACAAAATTCAACAAGTTACCCAATATCTGAGTGCCTATTTGGGATCAATTTAGGCCCATGTCAAAGCTTTCCAAGTCACATTTACATTGTACTAAGGATGGTCTTCTTTATTGTCTTTCTGTTTGTTGCTGGCAACAAAGTTTGACGGCTGGGATGTCGCGATGTCGTTGCGGGGGGCAACACGATGCGATCTGTCAAGATCATTGAGAGTCATGGGCACATTGAGCTGGTCGGAACAGAGCTGGCGGATGAGTTGGTCTGTGTCTTCTAGTCTGCTCTCTTTGACACCATGGAACTTCAGGGAGTTGCGGCGGGAATATTGCTCTGCTTCATTCATCGTCAGTTTGAGATTGTTGACAGCTGTTGCTTGATCATCAAGAGCGGTGGTGAGACGTTTTATTTCAGCATCATTTGCTTTGAGGGATGCTTCCAGGTCAAAGATGCAGCCATCATGTTGATCGGACTTCTCCTTGAGACTGGTGCACTTTTGCTCAACTAGGTCAAGGCGCTGGACAAACTTTGTCGTTTGTTTATTCATGGCTTTCTCAACAGCTTCATCGATGGCTTTAAGGAAATCAGGACTCTGGATATACTCTCCAAAAGCCTGAATGATTGCTTCAGTACTTGTGGCTTTCCCTTTGCGGGTCTCCATATTGGGGTATCAGGTGCGACAAACAGTGTGACAGTAGTACTGGAATCTGGAGTGATGACTATTACGGTGCTATACTCAGTGACGAACAGAAATGGCGAGGTCAGGCATTTGTACTGACTGCAGAGAAGCAGCCAGTGGACTGTAGCTGTAATCCACATTGGCACTCTGAGACTATGATTGTAGAGCATACAGCTGTAAGTCAATTCATCTTCACTTCGAGGTAGGTCTAATAATACTCTTATATACCGTCACGTGAAGAACACTTGTGATAGTCATTTGGTGATAATCACGGGAGGTTTTGAGTTCTGAGAAGATGAGGCTTTACTTCAGATGTCACATGAGATACTCAGTAGTCTACAAGCAGTACACTGTGTAGCTAGGCGACTGAAGTACATGTACGTACAACTTGCTTGCACATAGCATTCAGCACCGCTACAGATACACGTATGCACAGTAACACAGTTCAGTAGCCGTAGGACATGTACACTGTATGACTAACAGTAACACTCAGTATCAGTTTATCCAAGCACACTGTGCATTGACATTAAGTTCAGGGTTTCCACGGATATAAGGCTGAGAGACACAGGTCACTGTAGCAAGAGGGCATGTACTAATATTGGTCCTGTGGTGTATGCAATATCAGAAAAAAAAACTTACAGCAGATCGTCATTGTCAATGCAATTTCTGCATGAAGAACTGGTGGTCCATGACACGAAGATGAATGTGTGGGACTATAGCGCGAAAGACTGTTGTTTGCAGCGGTGTTTGCAGCGGTGTTTGCAGCAGGGACAGAACCACAAAATTCATGTTCAGCAGGTCCAGATGCATGAAATCACAGATAAATCAGTTGCATTATGTCTTTAGCTCTCAGAACGTGAGGCAGAGGCACAGCGATGGCATGTCCATCCGTGAGATTTCTTGTGATTTTCTGGCATACATAGGCATACACAGGCATACATAGGCACACACGGTTAATATGGTGATATACGGTGAAATTCACCGAAGGGTGTACGTACGTGAGCTACTGCTCGATAAAGACAATCTGTCCTCCGTAGATAGACGGAAGGTACCAGTACCCATTGCTGTGTGGATATTCTTAACCACTGTCTCTATGGAAAATTGGGTGAGGTACCTCACCCTTCTCGATTGCGTCTAATTCACTGCCCTAGGTCGGCAAATTTAAGCTTGCACAGTTAAATCAACTATTCAAGAATAGACTTCACACACCACATTAATGAATAATCCAACATTTCGGTCGAATTTTCAACATAAAACACACATCAACCAGCCTATTGCGTCGTCACGTTCAAACTTGTTTGAATGTAAAAAAGCTGTCAGAAATTTGGTTTACAACGACGTTTGATCTGTGCGCGATGCTCCACACAGGAGCCGGGATCATTGACTTCGGTCTGTATACGGAGGGGATCCGTGATACAGACCGATCTTTCGGTCAAGTATTCACCAAGATACAGGATGAAACACTAATTTACATACCCAAGACGGTGTCCGATCAAGTAGTTGTTTTTTTATGAAATAATGTACGTGACATGAACTAAACATGTGCAAAATATGGGGGCGATAGGGGCTGTTTTTTTTTTTTTGTTATTGCAAAGAAAGTTGCAGAAAGAAAGAAATATCTCAATACATCGAAGATAAGCTTTAATTTCAACCAAGTTTTTTGACGTGATCCCGACATCGTATGAAAAAACAAAGGGCACACTTACGATAGCCCAAAGTCTCAGCTACAACATATTAAAATTTGGGAGAAATTCACCGAAGTATAAGTGAGCTAGTGCTCGATAAAGATAGTCATATCAATTTTCATTTCCAGAAAAACTGCACTCCCATAGAGATAACACGTAAACTGGTCAAATTTGACAAGGTGACTTTCAATCCATTTTTACGAGGTGATGCCGTCATCCAATCAAAATGTTGTAATAATATTAATGAAAGATCATTTAATAAGCTACAACATACTGAAATCTGGGTGTAAATTGGCAAAGGATAAGTGAGATAGGCTCGAGTGAACTTGAAATTTGATGACGTCATTTTGAAAATTTACTTTTTTTACTTTATTAAGAAATTTGATATCTTTTAATCATTTTGCCAGCATTGCCAACCCATGAAATAACATGTCCAACTCATCAGCTTTCAGAATATGTAAAGAAAATGGGGGGTTACCGTCCATCCTGACGAGTAAAATCGGATTTAAAATTGGCGTTTTTTTGGCATAGTTGCACTGTATATCGCCATTGACGCGCGCGCGGAATTTCAACTTTGACGGGCCCGTATGACGTCATATTGAGTCGGATTGACTTGAAACTTAGTAGAAATATTTTTTGACATTTCAGACATCCGATGAAAGTGAAAAAATGGGAAATTTCTATTGCGTATGAGCTGTGCGTGCGTATATGCGCGCGCGCGTACGCGTCCGTCCGATTTTTTCATTTTTTCAAAAAATGCTCCAAATGGTCTGAAACGTGTGCAAAAAAATTTTGAGCTCGATTTGAGCATACAAATATTTCAACGCGCGCGTACGCGCACTTTTAAGGGTATAGATGAATTTTGAAAACACAAGTAGAATCAACTTGATTTGAACTATATGTGACGTAAATTTCATTGAGAAATTCTATTCCATTATTGAGATATGAATGAGAATGTGTTTTCATATAATGACGTCATAGTGACGTCACGGTCGACTGATCACTATGATTTTATAAAATCTGTCGTCTTTGGGACATGATACATATATGGTATGATTTTGAAATTGATAGGAAGAGCACTTTCTGAGCTAATCGATGCACAACTTTTGAGGAGAAATAAAGAAGAAGAAGAAGAAGAAGAACCAAAGAATCCGTACAGATACAGAAGGTGATCCGAGAGGATTCTCGGATCACCTAACTAGAGATTGTAATTTGTCATCACTGACAAATTAAGGTGATCCGATTTTTCTTTTATCAATGATTCGAGTCCTGATCGCAATAGGCATGACCATACAAGTTTCATCTGTGTTTAGAGACATTGGCCGTGTGATGTTTGCATTCTCATTTAGAAAAGGGAGTCATATCTGCCATCTTTGGTACCAAATTCTGTATACACTGAATAACGAAGATACAGCAATGAATACATATGACCTTTGACCCACCTTTGCACTCCCAAGATTGCATCTGATGAAATAGTGGTTATTTTGTGAAATGATTCTCGCGACATCGTCTATACGTGTGGAAAATATGGGAAAGATAGGACAGGTATTCACTAAGATACAAGATGAAACATTTATGACCTTTGACCCTAATTTACATACCCAAGATGTTGTCTGATCTAGTAGTTGTTATCTTATGAAATAATGTACGAGACATGAACTAAACATATGCAAAATATGGGGGTGATAGGGCGTGTTTTTCTTGAGTTATTGCAAAGAGAGTTGCAGAAAGAAAGAAATATCTCAATACATAGAAGATAAGCTTTAATTTCAACCAATTTTTTATCGTAATCCCGACATCGTATGAAAAAAGGAAGGAAACAAAACGATAGCGCAAAGTCTCAGCTACAACATATTAAAATCTGGGAGAAATTCACCGAAGGGTAAGTGAGCTAGTGCTCGATAAAGACAATCATGTCAATTTTCACATTAAAGAAAATTCCCTCCCATAGAGATAACACGTCATAACGAAGATACAAAAAGAAGTACATATGACCTTTGACCTCAATTTGCAACGACAAGATGGCATCTGAGTAAAAAGTGGTTATTTTGTGAAATGATCCTTGTAACATGGTCTTTGCGTGTGCAAAATATGGGAAAGATAGGACATGTATTCACTAAGATACAAGGTGAAACACTTATGACCTTTGACCCTACTTCACATACCCAAGATGGTGTCCGATCAAGTAGTTGTTATTTTATGAAATAATGTACGTGACATGAACTAAACATGTGCAAAATATAGAAGTGATAGAGGCCGTTTTTCTTGAGTTATTGCAAAGAAAGTTGCAGAAAGAAAGAAATATCTCAATACATCGAAGATAAGCCTGAATTTCAACCCAATTTTTTGACGTGATTCCGACATCGTATGAAAAAACAAAGGGCACACTTACGGTAGGGTAAAGTCTCAGCTACAACATATTAAAATCTGGGAGAAATTTACCGAAGCTTAAGTGAGCTAGTGCTCGATAAAGATAGTCATGTCAATTTTCATTTCCAGAAAAACTGCACTCCCATAGAGATAACACGTAAACTGGTTAAATTTGACAAGATTACTTTTAATCCATTTTTACGAGGTGATACCGTTATCCAATCAAAATATTGTAATTTTAGGTTTGAAAGAACTTTAAATGAGCTACATCATACTGAAATCTGGGTGAAAATTGACAAAGGACTAGTGAGATACGCTCGAATGAACTTGAAATTTGATGACGTCATTTTGAAAATTTACTTTTTTTACTTTATTAAGAAATTTGATATCTTTTCATCATTTTGTCAGCATTGCCACCCCATGAAATGACATGTACAACTCATCAGCTTTCAAAATATGTACAGAAAATGGAGGGTCACCGTCCATCCTGACGAGTAAAATCGGATTTAAATTTGGCAGTTTTTTGGCATAGTTGTACTGTATATCGCCATTGACGCGCGCGCGGAATTTCAACTTTGACGGGCCCGTATGACCTCATATTGAGTCGGATTGACTTGAAACTTGGTAGAAATATTCCTTGACATTTCAGGCAGCCGATAAGTGTGAAAAAACGGGAAATTTCTATTGCATATGGGCTGTGCGTGCGTATATGAGCGCGCGCGTACGCGTCCGTCCAATTTTTTCAATTTTTCAAAAAATGCTCCAAATGGTCTGAAACGTGTGCAAAAAAAATTTGAGCTCGATTTGAGCATACAAATATTTCAACGCGCGCGTACGCGCCCGTTTTAAGATATAGATGAATTTTGAGAATGTGAGTAGAATGCGCTTGACTTGAACTATATGTGACGTAAATTTGATTGAAAAATTCAATTCCATTAATGAGATATGAATGAAAATGTGTTTTCATATAATGACGTCATAGTGACGTCACGGTTGACTGATCACAATGATTTTACAAGATTTGTCGTCTTTGGGTCACCATACATATATGGTATAAGTTTGACATTGATAGGCAATGCACTTTCTGAGCTAACCTCTGCACAACTTTTGGGGAGAAATAAAGAAAACTAGAGATTGTAATTTGTCATCACTGACAAATTAAGGTGATCCGATTTTTTTTTTAATCAATGATTCGAGTCCTGATCGTAATAGGCATGACAATACAAGTTTCATCTGTGTTTAGAGACGGCCGTGTGAGGTTTGGATTCTCATTTAGAAAAGGGAGTCATATCTGCCATCTTTGGTACCAATTCTGTATACACTGAATAACGAAGATACAGCAACGAATACATATGACCTTTGACCCACCTTTACACTCCCAAGATGGCATCTGAGGAAAAAGTGGTTATTTTGTGAAATGATTCTTGCGACATCGTCTATATTCGTGTGCAAAATATGGCAAAGATAGGACAGGTATTCACCAAGATGCAAAATGCAAAGTCTTAGGTACAACATAAAATCTGGGAGAAATTCACCGAAGGGTAAGTGAGAGCTAGTGCTCGATAAAGAAAAGCATGTCGATTTTCACATTAAAAAAAAATCCCTCCCATAGAGATAACACGTCATAACGAAAATACAGAAAGAAGTACATATGACCTTTGACCTCACTTTGCACACCCAAGATGGCGTCTGAGCAAAAAGTGGTTATTTTGTGAAATGATCCTTGTTACATGGTCTTTGTGTGTGCAAAATATGGGAAAGATAGGACATGTATTCACCAAGATACAGGATGAAACATTTATGACCTTTGACCCTAATTTACATACCCAAGATGGTGTCTGATCAAGTAGTTGTTATTTTATGAAATAATGTACGTGACATGAACTAAACATGTGCAAAATATGGGATTGATAGCCATTGTTGTTGTTCATCTATTGCACAGAAAGTAGTAGAAAGAAAGAAAAATAAAGAAAAAATATGTTATTTTATAGAAATTTGAAGGAGAAGCATAAAAAAATCAGAAAAAGATAAAGTTAGGAAGGGAGATTAAGACTAACTAAAGAAAAAGAAGAAAAAAAGTGTTTAAAAAAATGAAAAAAAAAATATTGGCAGGGGTGAGCCTCGAACCAGGGACCTTAGGATTACGAGTCGGATGCGCTATGCAATGACCTATATCATGCTCCATAGGCCCTGTGTATTAAGCAAAATGACGCTGCATCGAAGCCACGTGCCATTTTCAACCAAGTTTTTCGACGTGATGCCGACGTCGTATGAAAAAATGAAGGGCACATTTACGATAGCCCAAAGTCTCAGCTACAACATACTAAAATCTGGGAAAAATTCACCGAAGCAAAAGTGAGCTAGTGCTCGAAAAAGAGAGTCATGTCAATTTTCACTGCCAGAAAAACTGCTCTCCCATAGAGATAACACGTAAACTGGTCAAATTCTACAAGGATACATTCAATCCATTTTTACGAGGCGATGACGTCATCCAATCAAAATGTTGTTTTTACATTAATGAAAGAACATTTCATAAGCTACAACATACTGAAATATGGGAGAAAATTGGCAGAGAATAAGTGAGATACGCTCGAGTAAACTTGTAATTTGATGACGTCATTTTGAAAATTTACTTTTTTTACTTTATTAAGAAATTTGATATCTTTTAATCATTTTGTCAGCATTGCCTACCCATGAAATGACATGTACAACTCATCAGCTTTCAATATATGTAAAGAAAATGGGGGGTCACCGTCCATCCTGACGAGTAAAATCGGATTTAAAATTGGCAGATTTTTGGCATAGTTGCACTGTATATCGCCATTGACGCGCGCGCGGAATTTCAACTTTGACGGCCCCGTATGACGTCATATTGAGTCGGATTGACTTGAAACGTGGTATAAATATTCCTTGACATTTCAGACATGCGATTAAAGTGAAAAAACTGGAAATTTCAATTGCATATGAGCTGTGCGTGCGTATATGCGCGCGCGCGTACGCGTCCGTCCGATTTTTTCAATTTTTCAAAAAATGCTTCAAATGGTCTGAAACGTGTGCAAAAAAATTTTGAGCTCGATTGGAGCATACAAATATTTCAACGCGCGCGTACGCGCACGTTTTAAGAGAAAATATGAATTTTGAGAACATGAGTAGAATGCGCATAACTTTAAATATATGTGACGTAAATTTCATTGGAAAATTCTATTTCATTAATGAGATATGATTGAGAATGTGTTTTCATATAATGACGTCATAGTGACGTCACGGTCGACTGATCACAATGATACATTAGATTTGCCGTCTTTGGGACATGATGCATACATGATATAATTTTGAAATTGACAGGTAGCGGACTTTCTGAGCTAACCTCTGCACAACTTTTGAGGAGAAATAAAGAAGAAGAAAAACAAAGAATCCGTACAGATACAGAAGGTGATCCGAGAGGATACTCGGATCACCTAAAAAAGAAGAAAGAATCCGTACAGATACAGAAGGTGATCCGAGAGGATACTCGGATCACCTAAAAACAAAGAATCCGTACAGATACAGAAGGTGATCCGAGAGGATACTCGGATCACCTAACTAGAGATTGTAATTTGTCATCACTGACAAATTAAGGTGATCCGATCTTTTTTTTTAATCAATGATTCGAGTCCTGATACTGCAAAGTCTCAGCTACAACATATCAAAATCTGAGAGAAATTCACCGAAGCATAAGTAAGATAGTGCTCGATAAAGAGAGTCATGTCAATTTTCACATCTAAAAAATTCCCTCCCATAGAGATAACACGTCATAGCAAAGATAGAAAAAGAAGTACATATGACCTTTGACCCCACTTTGCACAGACAAGATGGCATCTGAGCAAAAAGTGGTTATTTTATGAAATGATCCCTGTAACATGGTCTTTACGTGTGCAAATATGGGAAAGATAGGACATGTATTCACCAAGATACAGGATGAAACATCTATGACCTTTGACCCTAATTTACATACCCAAGATGGCGTCTGATCAAGTAGTTGTGATATTATGAAATAATTTTCGTGACATGAACTAAACATGTGCAAAATATGAAGGTGATAGGGGCTGTTTTTCTTGAGTTATTGCAAAGAAAGTTGCAAAAAGAAAGAAATATTTCAATACATCGAAGATAAACTTTAATTTCAACCAAGTTTTTTTACGTGATCCCGACAACGTATGAAAAAACGAAGGGCACACTTACGATAGCCCTACATCTCAGCTACAACATATTCAAATCTTAGAGAAATTCACCGAAGCATAAGTGAGCTAGTGCTCGATAAAAATAGTCATGTCAATTTTCATTTCCATAAAAATTGCACTCCCATAGAGATTACACGTAAACTGGTCAAATTTGACAAGGTTACCTTCAATCCATTTTTTTGAGGTGATGTCGTCATCAAATCAAAATTGTTTAATTACATTTATGAAAGAACATTTCATAAGCTACAATATATTGAAATTTGGGTGAAAATTGGCAAAGGATTAGTGAGATACGCTCGAGTAAACTTGAAATTTGATGACGTCATTTTGAAAATTTACTTTTTTTACTTTATTAAGAAATTTGATATCTTTTAATCATTTTATCAGCATAGCCAGCCCATGAAATGACATGTACAACTCATCACCTTTCAGAATATGTAAAGAAAATGGGGGGTCACCGTCCATCCTGACGAGTAAAATCCGATTTAAAATTGGCGGTTTTTTGGCATAGTTGCACTGTGTATCCCCATTGACGCACGCGCGGAATTTTGAATTTGACGGGCCCGTATGACGTCATATTGAGTCGGATCGACTTGAAACTTGGTAGAAATATTCCTTGAAATTTCGGACATCCGATCCGTGTGAAAAAATTGAAAATTTCTATTTCATATTAGCCGTGCGTGCGTATATGTGCGCGCGCGTACGCGTCCGTCCAATTTTTTTAATTTTTCAAAAAATGCTGCAAATGGTCTGAAACGTGTGCAAAAAAAATTTGAGCTGGATTTGAGCATACAAATATTTCAACGCGCGCGTACGCGCGCGTTTTGAGATAAATATGAATTTTGAGAATATGAGTAGAATGCGCTTGACTTGAAATATATGTGACGTAAATTTCATTGAAATATTCCATTCCATTAATGAGATATGATTGAAAATGTGTTTTCATATAATGACGTCATAGTGACGTCACGGTCGACTGATCACTACGATTTTACTTGACCCGTCGTCTTTGGGACATGATACATATATGGTATAATTTTGGCATTGATAGGAAGAGGACTTTCTGAGCTAACCGATACACAAATTTTGTCCAGAAATAAAGAAGAAGAAGAAGGAAAACAAAGAATCAGTACAGATACAGAAGGTGATCCGAGAGGATACTCGGATCACCTAATTCCACTATACAAAAATAAGCAAGCAAACAAACAAACAACAGAACGGATAGTATAACACAAATATTCGTCTATCTGAATTATAATTTTCGCTTAACCCAGCGATGAAAAGAATGGAAGGGAAACTCGAACAGTATATCTGTATTTTGTATCCTTTCAAACCTTGATGAAAAAAAAGTTGCCCTCGCATTTCGCTAATGTTGCATGCAGTTATGTAGATCGGACTGACATCTGCCTGAGTAACGATTTCATGCATAGAAATAAAAAACAGAAGAAAAAAAGTAGGAGAGAGAGAGAGAAAGAGAGAAGGAGAAAATGCATTTTCTGCTTAAAAGTTCCATAATCTCCTTCAAGCAGGTGATTTCCAATTACTTAAGCAGCGCGGATAAAAGCAAGGTGAAGGAGGTAGGTGTAAATGAAGACGACGTAATGGATATGGCCTACGGTCGGCCACCAATAACCCAAATGGATCATCTCAGTCTCACATGCTGCTTTGTTACAACAAATACGCCTCCCTCTCGTATTCCATTACTCAGGTGGGCGATGTTCGTTTTGTAACGTCACATATTTAACAAAGCAACTATTCATAAGGAAAGATAAACGTGTCGCATTGCGGTGTCATGACTACTTCACTGCCTCGACAATCAGCACAAGAAAGCTACACATCACGTAAAGCCCTATGCAATACCTGAAGAAGACACAGAAATAGTTGAAGCAAATATTGGATAAGGTAGAACCAGCGAGGTGAAGAAATCAAAATCTCTCCCATAGAGAGTAGAAGTTGTGTGATCTATCGTAAGTATGAATAAATTGCTTTGACAAAAGAGAGCACTTTTGCATTTAAGGTATGCATTATTCCTCAATCACAACCTTAGAATGTACGATTACAACAAACATAGCAAGCCGCAGTTCGCTGTCCCTTTCAATATCTTCTTCAGAAATCACTTCCATCGGTTATGATTGCGAAATGATTATCAAATTGCAATAATCATGGAAGCCAATTTAAGATATTTAATTCTGTTTTGTACAATCTTTGTGTCATCGATGAAGAATAAAATATCTTTAGACAAAACAAATAAAAAATGGCCCGATTTGTCGATTATTGATAAAATATTGCGTAGCAACCACGATCAGATGTGTTCTCTGATTGCAATACCGTCGGCGTACCTTTTCTTTGTTTGTTTGGGTTTTTTTTTTTTGGGGGGGGGGTTGTTTTGTTTTGTTTTTGTTTTGTTTTGTTTTGTTTTTGTTTTGTTTGTTCTTTTTTTGGGGGGGGTAATATTTCGAATATTTGTCGTTACCCAACTGAAGCCGTGTTGTGTTGGTAAATACTTTAGCAACTATACAACCCTTATACCCCTTGAAATTAAATGTCGTTGCAACGTTGTTACACGACTACACGACTACAAACGATTTTTTTTTTGGGGGGGGGGGGGCTGATGATGCAACTTATTCTCACTGGGTTCATGTCAAAAAGGAAAGTTAGTCAAGATTAATGCACAGGTTGGTAAGAGACATGTCAAATCATGACGTCATCGCCTCTTTGAATATATACGTATTATGTTGTATGGGGTTGTTCCTAATATCTCTGTTTCGTGGAAAATACGAAAGACCATAAAAATGTAATTTCGTTCTTATTTTTTCATTTGCCCATTTTGTGTCTGATTTTGATGTAGCCTACCATTCTATTCGTGTGATTGTACTTTTTGAATCAAAGACATCTTGGCCATGATGTAACAATATCTTTAATTACTTAGCTGTCCTGTATTGCATTAATAGACAAAAAAAAAAATGAAACAACAACACCAGCCTAGAATGAAGTTGATAGACTTAGAGAGTTAAAGACACGTGTCATCGAGAGTTACAATAGCTAGGTGATGTTTGGTTCTTGCTGCTGATTTCGTGTCAAGTCTATTGCCACTGGGGTGTTCTCACAACGATGACTAAAATTTGGAATTCTACAGTAATAATGCTGACTCTTCCGTAATATCAATAGTAGATGTATGCGCTCACCTTTTTGCTATTGATACCGTGGTTTACTGAAAACGTAAATTGACTTTTGTAACAATCCAGAAGCGAGAATCGAGACAGGTGAAGAAGAGATAGGGACGTTTTGATTGATCCTTGCAGCAGCCTTCACCCTTGAGGGATTCTAGAAAATTCAGGTCAGAATTTTGAGCGTAAATATGCACGATTTGAATTCGACTCCCCGATTCATTTTATTCACGGGCTGGCAAAGAATGAAGGCGTAGAACTCGATCGCGATGGATCGCCTGTTTCAACATATATTATTAGACGAGAAATACACGAGGGCGAAAGAGATTCCGACAATGATTAATATCCGAAGGAGAAGGCGACTTGGAAAGAGACCGTTTTCAGACAGAGCGTTTCGTGGAGGTGCTGCCTTCCCAGTGTTTAAAAAAAAGAGAAAATCTTCACTTTCGGCTTGAAGATGTATTTCACGGTATGTTTATCTTCCTAATTGGATGCAATAATTTGAAGAGTACTTGCAAGCTTCTGGAAATGTACATCTGTTTATTTGTTTGTGTGTTTGTTTTTAAGATGACATTGATGATTTAAGTCGACTGAAGGAGAGCTGTTCTTGTCAGTTATATATTTTGAAATCATCTTTACCACTGTTAACTGAGAGTTTTTCTGCGTAACAAAGAAGCATGCTCTATTTTTCCTGAAAATAAATACATTAATGAAAATAAAAAAACACAAGCGAATAAACAACTAGAAAACAAACAAATTGATTGAAAATAAATTCCAAACGAGTATATTACAGATAAGAAAAATCGCACCCTCTGTCATCCAAACGAAAGATATTTCGTCAAAAACTTATAACGATAATAATATCTAGAATTTGGTTGCCTTCGAGGGAAACATATTGTGAGGTTTAGCTTGGCCATGATATGCCATCGTATTGCGGACAGGTAAGATGGGAAAGTGATGGGGCCGCTGAAAGCCAAACTCATTTTTGTTGTTCTGGAGAGAAGCAAAAACAAGTTTAGCGCAAGCAGACTTATCCTTAAAAAAAAAAAAAAAAAAAAACAGAGGGAGAGAGGGAAACCTGTTGGAACGAACACAGTGTCCCACAGTGTGAGAAACACAGTGTGAACACATTGTGAACACATTATGAACACAGTGTGAATTCTCTTCACACTATTTAATTCGAGCGTTTTAACAATGTGAACACATTGTGAATCATCACTTCACAGTGTGACACAGAACATTACCATATGAACACTCTTTGTGAAAACCAAACCACAGTGTAAAATCATCTCCACACTGTTAAATTCGAGATTTTTCACATGTCGACTATGTGACCACACTGTGAACACACTGTGGGACACTGTGTTCTTTCCAGTAGGGAAAGAAAGGGTAGAGTGTGTGTGTGTGTGTGTGTGTATGCAGGTGATAGAGAGGGAAAGAGAGAGAGAGAAGAAAGGTGTTTTAAAACCCTATAATTCATTCCACCGCTAATGAATGATGGTGTATAAGAATCAGTACGAAAGTACGAAAATGATTGAAAAATCATGTCCTTTGCTAGTCAAACGCTTGAAGTCAGACGCGACTCAAGGCGAACATGAGAGAAAGGTGCACGCAGACGTATTTCTAACGCAATTTTTGTTTTTACTGCTCTATTTCTTGCTGTAAAAATGGACAGTTCAAAATCAACAACAACAGCTAGTTTTGTCATCAAAGCGGAGCACAGTTTAATGGAGAATTCACTTTTGAGCACTCATCATTAAGTGACATTCCAAGATTCGTGTCTATTGCACATACGAGTCTCTAGCACTCATTTGAAAACGGACAAAAAACAAAACAACGAAAAGAGAAGACGCTATCCCACAACCCACCCAGCTTCATGGCAGGTAACTTCAGGTATTGCGTCAAATTGAATCACTGCCAGCCAACCATTTGGACACCGTGTCGTGCAAAGAGGCTGCTCGCTTGGAGGTAGAGAATGGCAACCTACAGCTCAGTAAATTAGATAAGCACGCTAACACTTTCTCCTGCCTTACCTGGGTGTGACCCTGATCACCCCATGGCCACTGGTGTCTCTGTAGCACAGTCTGTGGGTTGATTCCCAACTACTCAAGTGTCACCCCAGATCATTAGCACCGACACTTTTCAAGGCAGCATCTCACAAAGAAACCCTTTATACAAACCTCGACACACACGATGACAAAACTAACAGTTGACAAATATTCTTTCTTTCCTGCTCAATTACTTGTCGATTGTTCCTTGATGACCCTATTTGATCTTTCTCCGAGACGCAGGGGTGGCCAGTTTAACTTAATCGAGCGCTTTTCAATCAGTCAATAGGTAGCTAGGCCTACCTGCCGCGGTGACATGACACAATGAACACAGAAAATGTAGATCAACAGATATAATGTTCCCTCCCATTTGCTGTGGGGAAGCGCTCGGTAAAAAGTCTAGAATCTATACAGGTAGACCGTAGGGAGAGCGCACTTGACAATCTCAATTCTCCTTTGTATGTATAGAAGATGACGTAGGCAGCCGAGTAACAATAAACTGTACTTAGAGAAACTAATGACTTTTGTTGTTTTTAATTTCCATTTTGTGTTACCATTCAGCGTATCTTAATTGTCATTTTGAAATATATCAAGCTAGAACATTCGTTTTCTCCGATATCTTGAAAAGTATGGTATACAGCGTGCGCTCTTTAGGGGGAATGATTAATGTTTGCGGAGAGGACACCTCATTGTGACGAACCTGATAATTGGAGATGTAGTCAAAAGAAAAAAAAATAATGACGAGAGGCGTGACTGTTTACTCATGTGTGCGTGTAATAACCCAAGTGGCGGCGCAGGAATATTAGTCCATCTCAGTTCATCCAGTATGCAGTGTGAGATTTCATATGCCTGAATTCCCATCTGTACTGTATTAATGCATTCAGATACTTTCTTCGAACGGGCTTTCCTCACTTCCCGCTGGCACGTGATCAATGCTTGACATAAAAGTATCCCCCTCCCCTTCAATGAAAGACAACCATTTGTAATGGATCATCACATGAATGTTGTTATTGATGTTTCACTCACCGAACGTGTCCTGAAGATAGTCTTTAGAATCACGGTATAATGCCAGCAGGACATTGAAGCGACACGATTGAAGATAGAAAGAACTTGGATGTTAATAGACATAATTTTAAACTATTTCTTGGTTTTTGTTTTGTTTCGTTCTTTTTTTTTTCGGAGAAAGACAGAATCCTTGCAGAGACCTGAACTGGTATGCTGAATATTTTTACCCATTTTTACGATTTTTGTTGGTCCTTCGTTGCCGATCGCAGACATATATTATATTGTGAGCACCTGCAACCAACTTACCCCACCCCCATTACCATCTGTTACCAGTTTAGCCATTATTTCTGGTATGTTTCCCGTAACAAGCACGTAACAAGCAGAAATACAATTTTATCTCAAATTGGTTGTCATAGCAATCACGTCCCCAATGACCTTCAAGGGGCAGATCTCGGTTTCAACTGAGAAGAATCAATTATAGTCCCACTCTTTCTGCATGAAACTTTGATGTAATGTTTGACTGGCGTGTGGTAAATCGACATTCTGAATCTGTGTGGTATGAACGGGACCACAACTACGTCATAATGCTTGTTTGATTGTTGATTATTTCATGACCGTTTATTGAGCTATCGCCTTTGTAGCCGCTGAACAGAGTCATGACGGCTTATAACAAACGTTATGGTGGAATCGAATGCAAAGACGCACAAGTGGGCAGCAAGACACAAAGGAACAACCCTACATTTACTAGCCACCAATACATGACACTACGTGTGACAAAATTAGCAGGCCATGTCGTATCCACTTCCCTATTCGAATCATATTAATGAAATATAGAAAGCGACCGATTTCTTCGCCTCTTAGTGATATTCACGGCTCGGAACGTAGGCCCTACGCAATTTGTCATCCCCTCCTACGGAGATGTTCTATGCTAACGACGATATGTAGGTGCTGAAATGATATATTCAATGGTGCTGATTTTTGGTGCTTTTAAAAGCAATCAAACAGAATGTCTTCGATGAAGAGCGCTGAAATGTCTCCATACAGGCACACAGTGAGGAATAAGTCTAATCTTTAGAAAATACATGTAAGTAGGCCTATGTCATAGGTACGGGAAGTTAGTGTTTGCTTACTCGTACGCTTAGATATTATTTCTAGACATGCACAGAAACGTGTTTTCTTGTGATGTAGCGCATCAGGTTGTCTTTGTTATTGTGTGTACTTGCTTGAGTCATTGTTTGTAGGTGATAGTTTGCGTAGCCTTTTTGCTTATTGAACGCGAGGAAGTTATATTAAATAATAAAAAATATGAAAATGACTGTTAAGGTGTGTAACATGTGGGCAACTATACATCCCTGGTACATACAAATATAAGATCCGACAGTTCGCTATGCTTTAGTGTAAAACGGCCTGGTAAGAGTAATACATGGAAAGACATTATTTTGTCACCTAAGTTGAACTGCATTGTGTGCATCGACTGTTGATGCGATCACATTCTCATAAAAAAACATCGTGATTATAAATATTACTATGATTCTTGTAAAGACATGGCCCTTTCAGAGGCTCAACAAGCCTTTCATGTACAACCAACACGATAATATTTCATATGAATTTCAAATGCGCATCAATAGAACACCATGTTACTACTAAGTTTGTTTTTTTAGTATCCTACCAATTATAAATGTCGTAGGGTATGCAGTGATTTGCTCGATGTCACGTGGAGAATTTGCTAATACTTACCAGAAATGCTAAGATTCGATTCCATGGCTTAAAAGATAAAGAACAAAAATTCTCAGTAACCTCCAGGAATGAGCTGTCGGTGTGTTGTCTCCTGTATTCTACGATTTTGCGAAGCGAAATGTACATCGTATCCCAAACGCCAAAAATTCAAATAGCCAACAACTTCCTACTTAAATGCAAGAGAATATTAAGTAGAGAGGTGAAGGTTGATGTTTAAATTTTCCAAGTTCATCGTGTCACTGCCGGCAACCAGGGATAGCTTGCCTGGTGGTGTGTCGCTGCCCGGAAAGTAGTAGATGACAGGTTCGAGTGCCGTGGCTCCTATATTTTCCGACATGTTAATCCAGTCAAAAAATAAGTTAGTCTGATAAAAAAAAAGAGTAAAATCTTAAAATTTGACTGAAATCGGATGAAAAATAAGGAAGTTATTCTACATTTTGAAGTTTTGCTAATTTCTGCAAAACCATTCTTGTACAGTGGATATGAATATGTAAATGAATGAGCTAACCATGTCACACCCTCACAATTTTCAATTGATGATGTAAAAAAAAATTACGAAAATTCAATGTTTCTGCCATTGAAATCTGAAACATGATGTTACTCCTGGTTGAATAACTTCAGAATAGTGATCAGTTAGATATAAAAGGATTTAAGCCTCGGGCATAATTGCGTTTGAATGAAAAACTGGAAATTTCACAATTTTATGTAGAAACTATATGGCAAGTTGTGAGGGGATGACATGCTCACTTCGCCATTTGCATATTCATATTGACCGTTCAAGAACTTTTTCCTGAAAAATTAACAAAATTTCAAAATGTCACAACTTTGTTATTTTCACCCGATTACGATTAAAGTTTTACCGTTGAACTTGTAATAATTTACTCTCTCTTATCAGACTATATATTTGGACTGGATTTCCCATTTAAATTACAGATCAGCAGTTGTGATCTTACAAATTTCATTTGTTAGAGGGAGACAAACTGAAGAAAATTTAAACCTCAACTTCCAACTTGTTAATTCTTTTTCTTTCTTCTTTTTATTTTGTTGGTCTCATTCTCAACTCAGAATCATCCTAGTAAAAACTTTGCAACAGAATGTTAAATTCGAATGTTTCCTTGTAACCTTATAACCTTTCCTTATTCAAATTCCTTCAGGGTCAGTATATCAGTTTATTACTTCCAATTCCTTCATCCATTTTCTTTTTCTACCAGGTGTTGGGTATGCTGCGGTGGTGATGTCGTTTTGGCTCAACGTGTGGTACATCGTTGTCATTGCCTGGGCCCTTCTCTATCTCTTCAATTCGTTCACCGCCACGCTTCCCTGGTCGCACTGTGATAACAGCTGGAACACACTCAACTGCACCACCAACCAGACCCTGGCCGATAATTACACCACCGACCCAACCACAGAGTTCTGGAAGTAAGGATATGGGTTTCTTTTGCTAACTGCTGGAGTAGGTCGATCTTTAACATGAAGGCACACTTTCACATGCGTGTCACAACGACGCGGAGAATCACTGCTTCTGAATAAAACTTATTGGCCTAGTGGCATACTAAGTAAAAGAAAAACCCAAAATAACGATTGACTAAAAATCAGTGAAATATTCAGGGAAAATGTTTAATCATTTGATCATTTGCGAACGTCCACTGAGTTTCTGTCCTGAGATGCCACGTCAGAACGTATCAACATTGTTATATTATCCAAAATATATGTAGCCATGTCTCTTTAGACTAACATTTCCTCTAAAACCTTCGAGGTTATTTTAAAGTGCATAGCATCATTATCATTTCAAAGCACTTCCCAAACAGGTTTCTTTCGTTAATCTGGAAGAACAGCAAGAAAAAAAGGCTATCAGCCTTGGTAAAGACATTCTCCACTAGATGTCATAAGGATGAACTGAAATATATAAGAGATTGTGAACAGCCTGCAATGGAACATTCTCGTGCAATCTCTATTCCTTGAAGGTATTACGTGCTGGAAGAAACGGAGGGATTGCATAACCCTGGAAAGGTTCGCTGGCAGCTGGCCCTAACTCTCCTAGCCGCCTGGATCATCTGCTACTTCTGTATCTGGAAGGGAGTCAAATGGACCGGCAAGGTGAGGTGTTGTTACGTCAGAAGCTTACAACTTACTCATGGCTGCTTCTTATTATCACATGAATAAACAAACAAGAGCGTAGACACTATGGAGAACTTGATTGGTGCATGCTATGACCGGTCGGAGGAAAGAAACTTTTGAAATCTCGAATGAGCAAAGGACGCGAATGATTTTGGTGAGTTCCTTGAACGTCTAGCTCTGGTTGAATATAGATTACCGTTTCGTAGAATGATAATCTTGAGTGTACAGTGCTTTTGATAATTTCACAAGAACTTCCCCAAACTGTAGCCTGCTTTAATAGAGCAAGCCGAATTACCTGGTTAAGTTTGAAATTGAAAGAACGTCTTGTTTTTACTAGTTTTATGTAACGTAGGTGGTCGGGGATTATCGATTTTCATGCTATGCTAGAAAAGACTAACTTAGACACGTTTGAATAAGAAAAGAAAAGCAGCACAGTGCGACGTTATGATGGTCTGAGAGCGTGTGTTATCACAAAGGGCAAAGCTTTAACATTTACACGTACGTTGTATATATGGCCAGCTGGTACTTCAATCCCTGTATGCTGTTTGAGTGGCCCGATTCTCCTTCCTTTTTTTTCCTTTTCATTCTGTATAATAACATTACCACTGTTATAACATTCGCAATGTAGATAGTAGTTAAAAGTGGGCTAATAATGTTCAAATACAGCATTTTCGATGTGAAAAATGTTCATGGGTATGTGTACACAACAAAAGGGCAGTATTACCGGGAAAGAAAACTTTGGTTTAAACGTGAAAGAAAAAATTATACGGTCTCCTGGAAGAAGAAAAGGGCAAATTTTATGATAAAACGCATGAAGGGCAAACATTACCTTAGTTCTGCAAAGCCCTACATCCCGTGTACATGCGAGCTGCAAACGTGTGCAAATGCGAATATCCAGCGATAATTGATATGGGACGGAAGGAACACGTAAACAAACTTTCGCCCAATCGCAGCGGCCACTCACCAGCAGGTTAACCTGTCGTCATGTGATATTCCTCGCACCTGTCGCGAACGGCATCCTGACATTCTCAGACCACGTGATCCTTTGTGATAAATGCAGACCCCCTTCTCTTCCTGTTATTCTACGCAGAGTCAACACTCCGAGAGACAATATGAGAAATGGCTTGTCATATTTTTTCAGGGCACCCAAAATCTTCCGAACAGATCGTGCGGTGAGTCCAGCGTTTGTCCAAACAGGAGGAAATTCTCTATTACACATGCAAGGCAAATAAACGAGACGTCAAGATAAGAGCTCAATTGCGTGACTTTTGATTCCATATCTTGCAGGAGCTACGTGTGAGAAGATTTGAATTACTCAATACCACCGGAAGAGTTTCTTTTATTCAAATCAGCGGTATCTTCTCCAGCAGTCACATGATCTTTCCCCTTGTTTATTTTTTTTTTCAAAATCATTTAAAACGTGATTAATTCATAGCAAGCAGCAATTTAGCAAAGGTGAGGGCTTTGTTATTCATGATTCTTATCATAATGTGTACCGTCAAAACCTTATACATTTCATGCATTAACTATACATGATGTGCTTTAATTTAATCCGAGCGCCTGTCATTCCGTTTCTTCCGCACGTATGCACTGTTCTGGGAGACGCGGAGATTCATCTGGCGGCGGTAACAAGCCTAAATAAACGTCAACATGAGAAATTGGGCTAATACAACAAAGTGGGTCGAGTCTGACTTGACGAATGTTACCGAACCCACGAGCCGGTCATTCTATGACACTTTTCGTCTCTAATCTGCGACATCTGACTCCAACTCACGCCGTGTGACAGGGACGTCATGCTAGCGCGCCATGCTGGAGCATAGTTCTGCAGACCCGACCCGGAGCAGCCGGAAGCCACGAAACATCTTCGTTGTCATGGACCCTCCATGTGATATGCGCATGTGCCATCATGGTGAAGGATTTTTTTTTACATAACATTTCGTCCGCTATTTGGTTTCAGGTAGCCAAACACCATGAGAATCTGTCATCTGAAATGTGTTCCGTGACAGGCAGGCCGTGTCTGTTGAGCCGCTCAGGAGACTTCCGTCATCCCCGTGAGAAATGATACCATGTCTGTCTTCCTCTTGAGGAATATGACTAAACTATCGAAACAATTCGATTAGACGGGATTTCTTAATGTTAGACAAAATTGACTTATGGAATTAGAATAAAGCTGCGGCGTTCCTGTACTAAAATGTTATCATGATACCCTTTAAAGGACAAGTTCACCTTCATAAACATAAGGATTGAGAGAATGTAGCAATATTAGTAGAACACATCATTGAAAGTGTGAGGAAAATCGGACAATCCGTTCAAAAGTTATGCATTTTTGAAGTTTTTGTGCAGTAATCGCTGGATGAGAAGACTACTGCAGTGTGTGAATAACTTAGATGTCACATGCGTCCAACAATATAAGGAAAATATAAAGAGAATTTTATTCAATATATAAAGAGAATTTCACAAAATTTCATCTTTTGAAAAAAGTACACATTCCCCCGACTCGTTATCGACAAATGTTATGGGTAATATTATTCCCCCTGCCTTTAGAAAGAGGCAAGTCAAGTGCTCTTTTATTATGCGAAAAAAGTGAAAATATGTTATATTTTCTTTACATTTTCTTTATACTGTTGTACGCATATGACTCACAAGCTGTAGTAGTCTCCTCGTCCAGCGGTTCCAACACAAAAATTTTAAAAATTCATAACTTTTGCATCGATTGTCCAATTTTCCTCAAACTTTCACTGATGTGTTCTACTAATATTGTTGCATTCTCTCAATCCTTATGTTTATGAAGGTGAACTTGTCCTTTAAGTTTCCCACTTGGCATTGTCTTATGATTTGTATGTTAACTGCAACATGATCTAGACACAAAGCTATCTCCATGATTTTTTTGAAGTCATCGATCTTAATATTACGGGTGAAATGAGGGCAAGTGCCCGTAAGGACGAAAATGATGCTTACCTATATAACATTATTGGTTGGATACATTTCACAATAGAAATTACGACTAATACTTCTGTCGAGTTGACATTAAAATCATATAAACAAAGACAACAACATGTTTGGAAGGAAACAAAGTAGAAGGGGGAAGGTAGACCTAGGCTATCTTTTAGTATTCATTACCATTTATTCATTTTCAAAAAACCCCAATATATATATATATATATATATATATATATATATATATATATGTGTGTGTGTGTGTGTGTGTGTGTGTGTGTGTGTGTGTGTGTGTGTGTGTACAAAACCTGTCATGCCAAAAAAAATATACACATTCTTTATATATCGAAATGTAATATATTCACACAATAATAAACTGTGAAGCCAAGATGCATGATATTTACTGAGTAATGCTGAAAATGGAGGGGAAGCTAAAAAGCAGAGCTTGCAATATGCATTCCCCATTATTAATAAGATACAGAAAATCAAAGTGATACTATATGCAGGGAGAAAAACGTAGATTATGTTATAAAATGACTAGATTGCACAATGCTTATTTATTAAGTGACAACATTGCAGTATTGCACCAGGCATGTACTTTTTGTTGTTGTTCGTGTTTTACCTTCCTTGGTAAGCCATATGAACCCCTATACACACAACACCTTCCGAAAATATCTATCAAAACGAGAGGCTGAATTCAGACAATTTTAATTTTGATCGTTTTGACTTTAGGCGATCCAACATAACTGCAAACAATATGTCTTCCCTTAGATTGATGATAGCCAACACAATATGCTGGCTATTTATTTCTTAGTCGAAAATCTGGACAGAATTCAGGTAAGACATAACAAAGTACATAATTAACTAGAACAGAACAAACTGGTAATTACATTATACTGACGTTTTCACTGTCAATATAACAACAACGGGTATTGATCTTTTTTATAGTTCAAAGAAAGGATTAATGTATAGGAAACATAACTACTATTTTGGTATGTGGGACATGTTTTGAACGACTGACAGGTCTTCAGATCTGGAAGAGTCATTTCTAATTATAACTATTAGCTCAGCATAGCGGGGATTGATCGACATCAGATGAACTCAAAGTACATACGAGTTGGCTGGCTCGGAAAAAGTACATGTGTAGAGTAAACGTAGTCGACTGGTGAAAAGTTTGCAACGTTGACAATGAAATATGATCATAACAGTAGTTTGACCTTGAGGATAAAAGTCATGTAATCCACACCACAGTTAAAGAAACATGGAGGAAACATAAAACTCTAGCACAATGTCCACACGCACACGCACACGCACACGCACACGCACACGCACACATACACATGTACATGCACACACATACATACACACGCACGTCATCTTATGAAATTCATATCTAATTGAAAAGCAGTTTGGTCTCAATTTTGTCACACTTATGGAAATTTGTTCCCTTCACAGCCACCTTTAAGTTAACATTTTGTGATGTGGGTGGGGGTGGGAGGAGGTTAAACTGAGCTTCAAATATACAAGGCAGTATTGTTTTGATCATAATTGGAAAATAGGTCTATATGGTTGACAGACAATCAAAGCACAGAGGACGATTGCAGAGGGGGGAAACATGGGAAAGAAACAGGAAAACGGGGGAGCGAAACTGGCAAAGAAGACGTCAACATTTAATAAGCACAGACCGGTTAACCATGACCCTCTAAGATCTCCAGAAAAACAGCGTGTAGGCCCGCTGATCGATTCTTGCCATAATATTTGTCCGGCTGAGTTGCCAAATGCCCCCAAACGAGGATCACTGCCGTTTAATCTCTGGACCTGGTGATGACGGAGGCGCACCATTTTCGGCAGCCAGATGTCGTAACCTCGCCCCTACCTTCGGGTCACTACCAATGACAAACATGGTCGCTGGGCGGAACTCTCTGCTACGTCAATCGGCATCCCAGGGAAGGAATCCTTCTCTTGCTACTCTAACACAAATTACATTTTCTTCCTCAGAATATGAGAGAAACACCGTGTGCACACGCGAGGCAGAGAAGTGCATACTAATTTTCTTGTCTTTTTGTGATGTCTTCAACAGGAAATAAACATAGCAATTCCGAATGGTATGCATCTTGCCTTGACAAAAGCACAAACTCGCAATAGCGAGACAGGTCTCATATTCTTTCAGATGATACTATTGATAGTCATCGCTATGTCCAAAATGTTTCGGGGTGGAGTCTATGACAAGGCATGTAAGATGTGGCTTTGTAGTGAACCAAACCTTTTGAACTGTTGAGAGCTGGTACATCTGGTTATGGCAACGTTTTTGCTTATTTCAGGCGACTTCAGTGTTGATGACATAACGAAAGGCCAACAACAAAAAAAAAGGAAAAAAGGATTATGTTTGTTTGTTGTTTTTTGCGGGATGGAGCTCTGTTGGTCCATGTAAAAGAAACCATAACGAATAAAACATTTGATAGATATTTTGATGAAGTAATTATAGAAGAATTATTCACATCTGTAGAAATCATCATGTAATGAGATCATCATCCATGGAATTGGATGTCAGAGGACCTTTAAATAAGTAAAGAGCGTTGCTCGTGGCGAGTCCGTACTGACCATGATATCGCTTTTCCGAAGAAATAGACCTTCACTGCAAAATGAGTGGTGCACCAAAAAAGACTCTCCATGAAGATACTATGCTGGCAAGTCAACTAAAAAACCAGTGGTATCGATGAAATGGAAATCGGTTGGAGTCCAGATTGTGCCCTGGCCCTCTCACTCACCGAAGACATTCACCAATACTGACTGTCTGGACCGAACTGAGCCCGAGCTGACGTCACTTTCATCTTCAGGAATTGTCGTCTGTACCCTCTACCAAATTATTTCCATGTGCAGGCTGTTCGTCCTTTCCCTACCTACCAAAAATCGTCTGCATAAGTACATGAAATGATATATACGACAGGAAGGATAACACCAGTGAAAAGCATAGTGAAAACTGATGTGATGAATTTCAAACAATTCGTTCTTTTAAAACATACAATAATTTGCAACTGACACAAAGGCACCTATTCCCCCATAGAGGAATCCAAACTTATATCATTTGTTAGATGTAATTAGGTTTTTGAGAGTTAGTTACACGTATTCTACTTGTGTCCACTTTGCAATTGTTATTTCATCGGACGCAGTCACATAAAGTACCCATGCCTTCGAACAAAAATCCACAACTGCTGATCTACTGTTGCAAACAATGGACCTTCTTCCACATTGACCTGTGTAATGAAACTGAAATGATTATGAAAGGGGATTAAACCTGATGGAATGACAATCAGAGTGGATCAGTGCGTATCCCTGCCCTTAAATCCTCCATCAAGCAACCAAATTGTGGCCTAAATCAGTTATTAAAATGATAATGTAACGTTAAGTGCATACACTACCATTGGAATCACTGACCATTATTAACGTATCGCTCCCAAGCGGTTTTTAATCATTTTTGTCAGACGTATGAAAATGAAAAGAAAACAAAAACCGCTTGTTTTTTGGTGGTTTTTTTTTTATCGAGGGGATGTCATGATTAAGTGTTTCCTCCGATTTTTTCTCAATGGTACTATCGATTTCGTTGGCGGACAAAAGGTAGTTATCTCAAGCTCAAATAACTTCGTTTTCATTGCCAAATTATGAGTCAATTGTGGAAGGCACGTTCCATTCAACGTAAGTGAATCCACGGTTTGTCATTCTGCGTTGGCAGTAGATTGATGTATCTCTTTCCTGGCAATATGCTATAAGACAACTACGATGTATAATCATTACTTCTCTTTCTTTTTTCGTTTTTATACTTCTCTGTCTTCTAACAGGTGGTATATTTCACCGCGCTCTATCCCTACGCAATGCTGATCGTGCTGTTCTTCCGTGGAGTAACTCTAGAGGGCGCCAGAGAAGGAATCGTCTATTACATCAAGCCAGACTTCAGCAAACTGGCGGAATCAGGGGTGAGCTCAAGTAGCAAGGCACTGTCAAAGTGATGACCTTATAATTTCTCTATTAACAGATTCTATATCAATGAAGCAAGACAGCCCCAAAACTCGAAATCAAAACGAGCAAACAATTAGTGACCATACTTCATGAAAAATAAATGCAACTAAAGATTAAAACCACAGAAATATTGGTGACATGTCATGTAATCTTTTTTTCTAATTCGCCAGTGTGGGTGTGTAATTCTTGAACATAAACTGTGAAATGCAAGACTCTATGCTTTAACAATCAATTCGAAGAAAAAAATCCATACACATTGAAATACACGAGCCAGGTATTTAGTTAGGAGGAATGCACCAGAAAATGTTAACATTTAGTTAAAAAACTGGATTATCTAAACATTGTCACATGATTATGATTGTCTAACTTGGTTGTGAGGAGTCAAATATGTAAGTATTATTTCATGTGAATATGATAATCCTTGTCTGTTGAGAACGAGAAGGGCGTTAAGTTGTCTTGAACACTATGGGTTTAGTGACAACTTAACGCCCTTATCATTTTCAACCAACGGATTGTTCGTTAATATCTCATTTCAGATTGTAACCGACGATGCAGAATCTATACTGATGAACAAAATAATGCCTGTTGTTTTCAGTCAAAGAATGAAAGGGATGATATGACTTTAACACATGAGCACTGAAGAACAAAATGAGATAGCGTTCTCGACTAATCATGTTTATCGAACACCCTTTGTCATATTGATATTACGCTCTACAAATAATTATAATGTCTCATCCCCCCCCCCCTCACTCTAAGGTATGGGTTGATGCTGCCACTCAGATCTTCTTCTCCTATGGTACCAGCATTGGTAGTCTTATCGCCCTTGGCAGCTACAACAAATTCAGCAATAACGTCTACAGGTAGGTAAAGCCAACTGACTAGGGGCCTACACTTTTAAGCAGAAGAACAGGACTGAGCTTTTATATGGCAATAATGACATGTTTGAAAGTCTTTCAGCTGAATGCAGTGTTCATTTACCCAGATAACTCGTGTCTCTAAATGAAATGGGATGGGGTTGGAGTAGGGGAAGTGTTAGAGGAACCAAATTGAAATCAATATGTAGAATGAAAATCAATCTGACCCCGTCATAACATTAGAAAGATTGAGTCGCAGACGATTTGCAAATTAAGATTATTTGGCTGGAAAATGTGATATTTGATGTTGGTCGAAATTGACAGTTTAATAGTTTCGAAGTCTAAGAATGTTCTGAAATTGTATTCTTTTCGGCTCCCATGAAAATACTTTCAGTTTTCTAAGACCTATAAACTGTACGTATGACTGTTTTTACATCAAAGTTAAATCTTACGAAACTGCGGGATTTTTTTTTTCTGAATGTCGGCTTTTCTTTTAATTTTTGTATGTGTTGGGAATAAATGGGATTGCATGATATATCAGATGACACGTTGGAGTCTCGAAATACAAACTGAAGACTACAGTGTTGGTGATTCTATCCAGACTTTCGTGGATAAACGGATTTGACCATGAAGCTGGGAGGAGAGAGGGTAAGGTTGAGATGAGAAAAGGCCGACTGGATGTTAGAGAAGGTGTATCTGATAAAGAAATGTCATCCAGTGAGCATAAAGTAGAGCAAGGGGCAATGGAAAAGTTTCAGAATGAAGGGCGGGTTGAATCCAACCATAATCGCCAAAATTGACATCAGGGAGGTTATCATCCTTACAAGTATCTTGATTTTCAAGCAGTCAGGTAATAAAGCGTCCAGTTAGGAACTTGAGCGCTCACGTTTATAGAACATCAGCGCTGACTTAGCTCGCGTATTACCCCTGATTTTGTAACTTAACGGCGCTTTTTTTCCTCTTCCGAGTATAGCATAACTATTTTATCATTATTAGAGGAAAATTAAGACAATTCAAGATTGTACCTAGGTTTCATGTATCTTCAATAAATATCACATAATTTCCTTGAAATACCCAAGACGTCGATATACAACGGAAATGTAATTCCTGATTTTTCTATCATTTGCGATGACTGTATCCCACGATAATCGAATCTCGTGCAGGAATTCCCGACGGAAGTCCGATCGAAAGATATCAAAACCTAATGTGATATCGATTCCCAATCTAGTTGGCGCATATTCTCGAGAGATTTTTACTTTTCGTCAGTTAGATTGGCTGCCACCTCGACATTCATGCCTGAAGTCATGTTTGAGTGTCAATGATGTTTAGATTTAGATCATTTCAGACATCTACGAGACTGCTCCTGAAGCATGGTCCCGGATTAGATCACTGAAGTATCTGATATCTTGGCAAATCGTATTTCATGGATGGGATAGCGCTCCTCAAAATCATTCGAGATATTGCAGTTAACCTGCTTTCTTCTGAATTTCTAATCAATTTTGTGAAACCTGATATTAGCCACATATCAAGAACATTCTCTGATTTGAAGATTGTCTTCCTCTGATTATGCATGATCATCATCATTGTGCGCTTATGACAATTTTGTTTTGAAAGTCATTAGTTTAAGAACTATGAAATTGAATCAACTGTTCGAGGCATACCCTGTATTCTACAGTCTACAACATAGCTATGTATGCTTCATCAATGGAAGTACATGACCTCTTCTACATGCAACCTGTGGTTTGTGCTACTTTGAGATCATTTTCATTTTGATAGTTGTTGTTTGTTTGTTTTTATTGTATTTATCCGATGTTGACATTCCTACCCCTCGAATGATTCCTTGCGATGTTCAGTCTGTTCCCCCTGCCAGATAACACCACCCTCCATAATGGTGTACAAACGAGATGCTGAGACTCAGGAGACCAGCAAGGCTGTTTCTGATTACGCCCCATAGTATTTTTTGTTTCTTATGCTACATGAACAATACCTTGAATTGGCCAGTATTTTGTTGTACTAATGTATGTCTATTCCATGGCATTGTACTTGTCATACCGAGCCTCATGGAGCCTCATTAGGGTAATACATGTACGAATAGTTACCTATCAAGCACATGAGACAGGTGTGTCCTTGCCAAAACTAACATCAACTTGTAAGAGGTGTAGAAGAAGCACATAAGGCCACTCTCACTACATAATGTATACTGACTTGTGTGTATGGTGTCAGTGGGGAAACTATTATGTGGTTGACTTTACAAAACGCATCACATCGTAAAGTTGCACACATAGTCACCTGCCAGCGCCTACACTCAGCGTACTCCAGAATAAAGCAATCCACAAAAATTTATATAACAGCGCCATCTATGTTTGACAATTTCGCTACTAACAATAAGAGCAATGAACTGAGTATGGGTGCTCGTGCAATATTACATGTGTGCATAATATTTTCTTCTCTTTTTATGCCTCCGCAACGAAGTGGCCGGAGGCATTATGTTTTCGGGTCGTCCGTCCGTCCGTCCGTCTGTCCGTCCGTCCGTCCGTCCGTACGTCCGTCCGTCCGTACGTCCGTACGTCCGTACGTCTGTACGTCCGTCCGTACGTCCGTCCGTCCCGTTTTGTTTTTGTCGATATCTCAAGAACCGTGCGGTGGTTTTACATCAAACTTGGTATGAGGGTATATCCTTGGGGGATAATACTTTGTGTGGATTTTAGGGTCACAGGGTCAAAGGTCAAAGGTCACAGGTTATTTTGTGAAAAAAAATTTGAAATTTCATGTTTTTCTCCATAGGCTATCTCACAAATGGTTCAAGGTATCTTCATGGAACTTAGTATATATGCTTGTACCGATGGGCAATGATTATCTAGGGAAATTGGGGGTCATGGGTCAAAGGTCAGGGGTCAAAGGTCAAGGTCAACTCCTCAAAATATCACTACTTTCCTTATATTTATGCAATGAATGAAGGTTTTTTTTTTTTAACTTGATGTATACATGTATTACCCAATATATATTCTGTGGGAAGTTTCTTGCCAAAAGGTCAAAGGTCAAAAGGTCAAAGGTCAAGTGAAAGTGCTGAATTGCACTTTTTCCTCCATATATCAAAAGTAACTCAAGGTATCATCATGAAACTTACATATCTATACATGTTCAACCTAACAGTGATTCTCTTTGGAACTGTGAGGTCAAAGGTCAAAGGCCAGGTTTAGATAATGCTATTTTCCCATTTGATACTGAAATTATACTTTTTCTCAATACCTTGAAAAATAACTCAATGCTTAAACTTATAAAAGGGTCAAAAGTCAAGTAAAAATCATCAGTTCCCCAAATACCTGCACTCTGACATTTTAATCATTCATCCAATTGAACCTAGTTCTAGGAAAGTGAACATTCAGCACATTTGTGTCAAACCTGTCATTTTAATATTTTGCCAATTGTTTGAAACTGTCATCACACGTTGTCAAGACATTGTACTATAGACCTATTAGGAGAACCATGCATTATGGCGGAGGCATATCAGTCGCCGTAGCGATATATCTAGTTTTTTTAATGCACCTAGATCCAATGTCAACATTTTCCCAAGCTATCTAAACGTATGGCAATACTAGTAGTCTTAGTCAAATGATGGCGCCAAGAGACTAATTCACTCATTGTCGATGTTTCTTGTTAAGATTATTTTCCCCCTCGGCATCACTGAGGTTTATCTGAAAGCACTCGCCTGATATGAACTTCTCTGAAGATACAAAGCTCTTTCAATTATATGTGGATATAAATGTTTTGTTTTGGGGTTTGTGTGTTTCATGTCAAGAAAGATGAAACACGTGGACAAGAATTATGACTCAGTTTTGTAATTCCCTCCCTTCTTATTCACTGCTATACAGAGATTCGATGATCGTGGCTAGTATCAACAGTGGGACGAGTTTCTTTGCAGGCTTCGTCGTGTTCTCCACCCTTGGTCATCTTGCGCACGTTCAGAACAAGAACGTAGAGGATGTCGCAGCGAGTGGTACGTACCGCTGTTCAGTATGGTCTCGACAAGTTCTTTTGCCGAGATGAAACTGGTAACCTACTCAGAAGGAGAATTCACTCCTTGAGCATTAAGAGGTCCTTAAACAAATGGGAGCAGCGAAATATATTCGTAGCAACCGGTGTGCATTATCACCAAAGATTCCACACATTGCCACGTTCCGCATAATATGTTCTTCAAGTTTGTGGCTTGGAATAGGAGTGAAAAATCACCCTGACATTACAACCCCTCCCCCTTTCTAGCCATCAAACATAAATGATCCACTACCTAACGACAGTCTTTCTTACATTCGACTTTTGATTGAATATGACCTAATTGGTATACAGTATGTCACATAAAGAAGAATAGAAATTAAGAACAGTATATTACAATCTCAATATTTGCAAAATCGATTAAAAATTATTATAATAGCCACATTTGCTTCCGCGACCTGCGAGCCAGCTAGTGCATCTGGTGTTGACGGCACAATAAAAATAACAATAACAACTAAAATCATCAACCCTGGTACCATAGATTGTCAGTATCTCTACTTCAAGGGGGACGTCAGAACACAGTCCCAATCAAAATCAAATATTACTCTCAGCTTTGTGTTGTTGTTGACAGACAGCAATGGCGATATAATGTTATGTTTTGATAGTTACAGGGAAGACATAAAAGGTAGGCATGCGATGTGGACTCGTTGTATTCTGTTGTATTCATTATAACGACTCTGAATGTATCCATGAAAGTACGCCCTATATATGTGTGACAGAGAGTAATGGAGTTCCATTCCTGGTATTTCATCCTTAGGTCCTGGTCTAACGTTCCTGGCCTATCCAGCAGCCATCGCACAGCTCCCGTTCCCTTCTATCTGGGCTGTCATGTTTTTCTCTATGATCTTCATGGTTGGACTCGACAGTCAGGTAAGGACTGCGTCATTTAATGGAAGCATAGATTAGTGACAGTATCTAATAACATATATAGAAAGAAGTTAAGGGGTTAAGAAATAAAAGGACACACTTGAATTAGTTGGTTCCGTTATTCCTTGTCTTCTTTGTGAGTGTTCCTTTTTTTTTTCTTTTTAATCGATGTTTCTCCTAGTGATCGCACCATTTCCTTGAAGTCAATTTCTAAGTCAGTATGTACTTGATGATACGGAAAAATGATGAGTGTCAACTGCTTAATAAACGGCTTCATGGTTCTCATTTTGCAGGATAATCTAAAACATCTTTAATCAAAAAAAAAATTGTCTCCTTAGCATCTATTTTCTTTGAATTTCCAAAATGCCGTCCTCATTTCTGTGAAGTCATTGTTTTATGCCATGAGGTTATGTTGTAAGTCAGCCATTTTACAGGTCTATGCGATCAAAAGAAGTAGAAGAATGTACTCTTTCATCGTGTTCCGTGATATAACCAATTATCTCAAAATGTTTGTACGTAACCCAAACCACATTTGGCTCCGTTATTCAGAGAACCTTATGAGCAGGCGTTAGAGTTATAACGTCAGCTCACACGTGCATGTAATTGAATTTTGGAGGAATGGAGTTTCAACCATCTTTTTATTCGAAATCTTATACCTGATAATCCTTAGCTCTATGGTCTTTGTGATAAAACGGCCAAATATGAACGCAACGTGGTGCTTGATGCTGTAGAGAGAGCCAATAATGGAAGAAAAAACGGAATCAGGCAACCAAAAATCCGTCATGACACACTATAATGTACTGTAATAAAGTAGCTGTGATTCTAAATCTAGAATTAAGGTGTAGAATTTATCATAAAGCACTAGAATGTCTTGTTAATCTGATCACTTTTCTTCACATCCTGATTGTGTTGCTTTGTAGTTCTGCACCATGGAAGGATTCTTCACAGCCTGTATTGACGAGTGGCCACGGTATCTCCGTAAATACAAGGAAGTCTTTATTGCTGTGGTCTGCTTCCTTTCCTATCTCATAGGCTTGAGTACCATTACCCAGGTGAGTTAGCGACCTTTTAGTCCTCACAGATAGGAGCTAGTCAGCATACATTTCTATTGCACTGTCTCGTATTCAGAGATAACACATGTCATTCCATTCTTTCGTAATCACAGCACCAAAATTATGATGAATGTTACATTCTGAGAAAATTTAATGATCAGAATGCGATGATTCTCTTGAATTAGTAGAATACATGAACGCAATTACAAGTTGAAGTATCATCGTGTAGAGATTAGTGCTTACAGAAGGAAGTCTAGAATCGCTCTATTCTGAACGTGATAAAAGAGTTCTCCCCTTTAGTAAGAGCAACATGAAGTAGGTAGACTGGCCGCATGTAGAGATTTTAGTAAGTCAATATTCTGCATGTCCTCTACAGTCTTAGAAAAATATATTTGAATGACCTAGTCAACGGTCTGTTTGATTTGTCTGTATTTATCAAAGTCAGCATGAATCTTGAGTGATATAACTGTTGGTGTTCGTTATGTAGGCGTGAATTTCTGATGGAAAGATTCATAACAATTCATGGTGACGTCAATAGTCTTAAATGTCTCGAAAACGAAGCATAACTTTCAATCAACAACAACTATACCTTCCTTCTGGCAGTGATATTATAAGATATGTTGAGCAGATACCCGCGGGAGCAGATATAAAAGCAAATTGTCTTTTTTTTTTTTTGTTAAACGGAAGGCTTTCTACAAATAACAGTAAGTGAAAGTTTCTAAAATTAAATTTCAATTATGATTGCAAAACATCTCTGGGATATTATATGGAGATAGAGAAGGGAGGGAGAGAGGGATGAAGAAAACGAATCAGCTTTTTTTTTCTGAGTATGGCTGATACTTCCATCTTGGAGAATGATAATCACTATAGGCCTACAAAAAATATTCATTTATTCCCACTCACAGTTCTAGAACCATGTTTTGAGCCTAAAGATGAATTTACGTGGAGGGGAGAATAGAACACATGATATATAAAATATTCGTGTCTCCCTCTTGATGAGCACATGCTTGTACGTTTTTACGAAGTCACTCAAACAAATAAACCTGTTCTTTGTCGAGCCAAAAACATAAGATATTGTAGACTTTAGGTTTTTGAAGGCTTTTGGCTACAGTGATATCATCTTAAGGTACATGTTTAACCACATACTTTACATGCCTGCATAACTAAGTTTTATTTTGGTTTCTGCAATAGAGCGATTTATCTGATTTGTAGATTTTTTTAGATTTCAGTTCGGGTAATTTGATGCAGACAAATTAAATGAGATTTCTTCTGCATTGACAAACCTTATCATATAAGATGTGTTTGCATTGTCATAATTGTTACACAATTGTAATGTCAATGGAAACAAAATATCTATGTCTGACATATACCAATAAAAGATGAATGAATGAATGAATGAATGAATGAATGAATGAATGAACGAATGAATGAATGAATAATCATGTAAGACATGATGTCTTAAATAATGTTATTTGAACCCAAACTCTCCAGGGTGGAATCTACGTGTTTGAACTGCTCAACACCTACTCATCGAGTGGAATCAGTCTGCTCTTCTTGACGTTTTTCCAGACCATAGGTGTCAGCTGGTTTTACGGTGAGTCTCTCTTAGGGAGGAATCTCTTCTAGTACGCGTTATCTCTTATTTTCAGTCATGGTGTTAAAATTCGGTGAATCCTGTAAAGGGATGGTATGAGTTTTGGTTGAGATGTGGCTTCAGGTTTCCAACTTTTTTTGGAATATAATTAGAAACCTCTTATGAAATATGAAAGCATACAATACAATTCCAAGAGGAATTCGAAGTTTATTTGATTAAGATTGGTCGTGAAATAACTGAGATATCAAAAAAAAAAAGAAGTTCTAATAAAAGGTGGGACCCACCGTTTATTAGGACCACTTTATTTCTTGACATCTCAGCCATTTTGAAACCAATTTTTATCAAATAAACCTTGAATCCTCATTATAGAATTGTATGCTCTTCAATATTTTATAAGTGGTTTCTAATTATTTCGCAGAAAAATAAACTTAAAATCTTAATCCTCATAGCAACCAAAACTATACCACCCCTTTAATGGTTGTATACTACCCGAAATAGTTAAACATAATTATACAAGGATAGACGCACATCAGTAATAGTAGCTTGTTTAGGACACTCAGGACTCATGGTAATATCAGAGTATTACTTACCCGGTCAACGTTGTTACGTTAACCAGTCTTGCCATATCACTTTCACACAGACTGTTCATATTGTGCCTCGTTCTCATATTGTATCATCTTGCTGACTTGATGATTCTTGAATGTTTGAACCCTTAAAATATCACATACTCTAGACTGATTCAAGACAAAGTGTTCAAATAGGATGTCTAACTTTGATAGAATGCCTAGAGACAGATAAACTATGAGATACGGTTGTAGATAGTTTCAATATGCTGATAACTCGGTGACCTTATCGTGTCTTGTAATGACCGCTCCTTTGTAACTACATGTTACCATGATATGTGTCACTGTTAGATCAAGAGTCGAGTCATTCCATGTGCAAATCATCGAAATAAGATTAATAAATCACCTAGGCATATGCACACAAAAAAAAGTCACGTCGAAATGTCTTCTCAGAAAATTCGACCCATGAAAAGCTCATAAAAAATAGCAAGTCAAATTAAGTTTGGGGAGGATTTGAAGACAGAAAAAAGTCGTTGGTGCGCCCCTTTATTATAGGTGAAAAATCGCCGAGAGCAATGCCATGCAGCACATGAAATATTTACAAAACTGTAGAACCACAGGAAATGAGTTTCTGACACCCACTCTTATAGGCATGCTAAGGCTCTGTATTTTGGGGGTTGTCTCACGTATCTATGCGTTTCAGTTCAAGTGATTACATTTTCATTCTAGGATTCTTCAAACGGGCAACTCGTCGGGGTAGATCGATCCTTGTTCAATGTTTTGCATTTATGTGGAAGTGACATACATACATTATAAGTTTTATAATATCATTATAAAGACATGGATCTTCTTTTTTTCACATAACAATGTATGTAATTCTTTCCAGTGCTGAAAGATTCATTTAGAAATGGCCTTGCTATTCCTTTCCATGCAGGAGTGAATCGCTTCTATAAGAATATAGAACAGATGCTGGGATATCGACCGGTCATCTGGTGGAAGCTATGCTGGGCAATCTTCATTCCTCTCATCTGTTTGGTATGTCCGTGGCTCAAACCATTTAACAGAGGGGTAGATCAATAACGAGTGTCCTAACAGTATATGTAATAATGCTCCGTCACAGAATCGACTAGCCAAGCTAATAATCCCTATAAAATATATGGGTCAGTCCAAACCAGAAGCGAAGGAATCTGACTCATTCATTTTTACAAATTGGTGAAGCGGATTGCTAAAATCAACCGTAACGCAGGTCATGTGTAGACATCCTTCGAGTAATGGGGAACTGTGCAGTTAATGATAATAGATTTAGGGCCCGTACGTCTCTAGCAATGAAATAAACATGATAAATGAATATTTCATTCATTGACCTCCAGATGAATATAAACTGATACTGCAGAACAGAACAAGGATTGGCTAAAAAATAATTTTCAGTGAGCATTTTGCAACAACCGTAAATTCAGTGTACTGAAAGACTTGGTCATTTCTTAAATGGAAAGCTATGACTTTGAAGAGGTCCGCGCAGCTTATCGGAATCTTCCAGTGAAAGTGATGCTCACTTTGGCGAAGTATTCTGCATGGTTTTTTGTTTTTTTAAGCTTCGCTATGAAGACGATTTGTAACATATTTATTGAGTAAAATTTACGTTTCTTTGTCTTATAGGCATTGTGAATCAAATGAGATTGGGTTGTAACAGGCCTTTACATTCTATTCACTTCAAGGTGCGAGAGAATAAATGGTTGAATAAGATTTGCAGCATCTCATATTCACTCAGTTCTATCGCTGTGAAACAATATTTCCAGTTGCTGCATTTTCTGTTATCTATCTATAATACAACGTATGTAAATCAACTCTGATAACCTTGTGTCTGAAACGAATTGTCATCTTGAATCGCCATGAAGACGTAATTCTGGCAATGACAATCTACTACTTAATATGCTAACAAGATAATGACTGAACACTTTTGTAAGAAAATGGAAATTGAATTAAGTGAATTTCTAGTTGCTGACATCAGTAGGACGGTAAGCAAGCCCAAATTTAAAGATGACTTTGGGAGTCGTTTAAAAAGATGTGAATCCATATTTTTTTTTTTTTCGTCTGAAAGGTTATCAAGTGTATTGAAAAATACACAATGGGATCCGAACTTCAGATTCCACTAATATGAAAATGTCACTATGATACATACGATGCAAATGTACGCGAGTAGTGAATCCCATTGACCCTCAGGTTTTATTGTACGGAGTCACGTGACTGGCAGAAGTGCGAGGCTTAGTGTAATGAAGGCCACCTGTATCACATCATCTTATTTCGTATCTCCGTGTATTTCACCTTCTGCTGTACAGGGCGTGTTTGTATTCAGCATGGCCAAGTACCAGCGGGTGAAGTACGAGAACTACGAGTACCCTGTGTGGGGAGAGATCATTGGTTGGATCATAGCCCTCAGTTCCATGCTCTGCATTCCTGGTTACATGCTGTACCTCTTCGCGGTCACTGAGGGCTCCCTTAGAGAAGTACGTTACCTTATATCACCTAAACAAATCCTCAACTTACACTCTTACAACATGATAGTTTACACAGTGCTAAACTTGTCAAACCCCCACTGCCGGGTAGCCTCCTCACTATTAATATCATCCATGTTGTGATTGACATTGGTGAAGCTTGTCAATGTGTGAAATGATCACCTTAAAGCAGAATGAAACCCAAATATATGTCCTGTATGTCAATTGAGTGAATGCAGCAATATTAGTAAAGCACGAACAGTGATGTTGGAGGAAAATAGGACAATGCGTTCAAAAATTATGCAGGTGTCAGTACCGCCATCACTGGATATGAAGAATGTAACAATTTGTGATATCACAGTATGACAACAATATAAACAAAATATATCTAGAATTCATCGTATTTTAACATAATCAGTAACAAGTGGAAGGAATGTGTACCTTCATTCAACAACAAAAAAAAAAGTTTTTATTTTATTATTTCTGGGACATCACGAATAGAAGCTTTTTTATCCAGCAATGGCGTTATTGGATTTTAAAATTCATAAACTTTCAGACGAATTGACCTATTTTCCTACAAACTTCACTTATGTGTTCTCCTTTAATATTTCTGCATTCAATGAATCCACATACATGTTTGGGTTCCCCTTGATATCTCTGTCATACCGTGAGTAACTTGCTTGCGTAAGATGTCAATAGAGTTTCGAAGTAATTGCCTTGAGGAGGTTAATCTGTTGATCTTTTATAGCGATATAGTATCTATTCGTTTATGTCATAATTCTGCCTCGCCATGTGGGCTGCCTGTGTCTTGTATGTTGGTGTGTGCGTGTATATTCCTTCATTCCACCATCAATGTTTATCCTTTCACTGTCGGACTTATAATATCATCATATTTCACAGTGTTACTAGATGGCCTAGTAGAAACATCGTCTTTCCTGTTACTTGTATCATTTGCCGTTTAAGAAAGAAAGTGAGAGATAGAGAGAGATACCGAATATAATTACGTCTGTGTGTGCTTGTGCATGTGTGCCTATAACACTGACCAAAAATTACGTATGTAGACTTCTTGTCTGTCGTTTTCTCACGTTTCTTTTCATTAACGTTTATTCGAGTATACACCATACCTGATATTTTACAGTCGTACACAAGGTTGACCAACGACACGGAAATGAAAATTGGTAACATTAATCATTGCTGCAAATGAAAACTGATAATGAAAACAAGTACAGTTAAACTCGCCTAAGTCGACATCGCATATGTCGAATAATCGCGCAAGTCGATGATTTTAAAAAGTCCCGATTTTTCCCCATTGACTTACGTGTAATAATTCACTCACAAGTCGAATTTTGTAAGTCGAATACTCGCCTAAGTCGATGAAATTCCAAGAACACTTTCATGGAAAAACCATTAAATTCACTGTGCCTAAGTCGAATGAGATTTTATTGTGCAATAAATCACTGTCAAAATTACGAGACGCCAGTTTTTGTTTACATAAGAACTAGCCCGACCAGACAGGTGAAAAAAAAAATGATCTAAAGTATCAAAATTCAAAGCGATTGCATGCGATTGTTGAACTCTCTTCGTGTTTGGAGGTCCGCTGGTACAGCCCTGTCGCGCTAGCGCTACGTACGTACAGCGACTGGGCTGTGTATAGTTGTGCGTACAGCGACTGGGCTGTATAGTCTGTGTATGTTTGCAGTCTGCGCTGTGCAGTGGATGGATGAAGCTGCTGAGTTTTCAAAGCGGAAAGTAGGGGGAAAGTTACGGGCACGGGTAAATCAGAAGTACGCCTCTACACGCATTTCAAGTCACGGTATGGTAAACTGGAATCAATCACTGCTCAAATATCGTTCATAATCACTTCCCCAAGGTTTAACAAGGGTGTAAAGTAATCGGACCTGTGCGAATGCTAATGCACTGTCCATGCAAAGTTAGCCGCGGCCCTGCCGGGCGACCCGTGCTGCGGCACACCTCTCCAGCTCTCGGCCCCAGAATAGACAACATACATGCACATTTTATACATAATGTACGTGTGGTGTGACTGTTGTTAAGTCGATTTTTTTTTCGACTTACGCACAAGTCGAAACTCGCCTAAGTCGATGTGTTTTGCTCAGTCCCGAGAAGATCGACTTATGCGAGTTTAACTGTACGCTATTATGATTAAACCTGACAGTGGCTGAGGAGAGAAGATATAATAAGATCTGGGGTGAAAATGAGTTTCGACTCTTTAAGGGGCCAGTATTAATGACTGATGTCTAAGGTCTTCTCTAGCCGTGCATCTAAACTTATCCGTAGCCATTAGGCTGTCCCCTACGGTGCACCGCGGTGTGTTACCCTCTCTTTTGATGTTTTATTCAGTGGCACCTAGCTGATAGGAAAGCCCAGGTGTAGAGGTTTACCGTGTGCGTGGCCACCGCAGGCAACGTATGACGTATAGCTTCAGTTTCGGTAAACCAGGTGCGAAAAGCAGCCGTGACTCTACCGAACTAATTGCCGTGTGTTATGAGGAAAGAGTGAGATTTGAATTTGCCAAAGTTCAGCTTTGCTACGTCATCACTTCTCGCATGAAAGGATTGTTTGACGATAAATCATCTTTTTTCATGCATTTTGATGAGAAGTGTGTTAAACCGAGAACTTACCCGTGAGCAATATCAAATATCACCATTAACATTTTATTTTAATGAATGAAGGACAAAATCATAAAAGTGGTAGAAAAATAGAACTGTTCTTCTGTGAGGACATTATTCAGTCTGACATATTTTGGACACATGTAATAATATTTAAGACCACACTTTCACACCTATTCTGTGGCACTTTCCATGATATATTGATAGCGCGGAATGCCATTGACTGATATTTTTGAAGCGTTTTGAATATGCACTATGAAATTGATATCATCAAGACTCCGATGTCAAATTTTCAAGTTTCAAGTTTTGGTAATTTCCACAAATTCAGTTAAAAACATGCTGAAAGACAATCAATCAAAATATACATATACAAACCAAACTTATTTCAGATAAGTACATAGTCATAATTTAAAAGGGTGTGATGAAGATTGACATAACAGTTTGAGTAATAGTGTTGGAAATCGGCAGTAGGCCATTGGTCTTTCGACGCTGATCCCATTGATAAGTTTACAATGTTTGAAGCTAACGTCATGACATTATAGGTCGCGAATCACGTTGAAAATCAGATTTGCAATGAGTAAGGGCAAGAAAACGAACATCCAAAAGAAAGGAACCCAGACACACCAAAAACAACTATAGGGGAGTGGGACAAGTGGGCAAAGTTATGATTAATTGTAATTAAACGACAATTTGCGCATACAATGTACTGTAAGGGTCTGCTTGAAGGTAAACAAATTTGTACGTATCATAAAGATACTGAATACCAGTGAAAATACGATCGTGAATCTTAACCTGAATCTGTGCCGAGCAATGCAAAGTGCAAAACCATAAAAACAATTCTCCCATTCATAATAAAGGAAAATAAAACGCAACTGCATAAAGATACAATGGAGGAGTACGACAGCAGCGCTATGACAGATTATAGCGTAATTGATTACAGATATCTCTATAGTTGTATCAAACCTTTCATGGTATGTCGCTTTAGGGTTGCATATGTTTTTTTTTTTTCTCAGAGCTAATTTATTTTTGTGAAGCAGTACATAATAGATATAAATGATTTGATATAATGGTACACTATCAGTGAACATTAATTATTGAACATTTTAGAGCAGAGTTAATTGCATGGAATGACCTCAGTAAACGTTTAAGATGGTTACCGGGTAATATGCTGAGATCAAATGATAGTGCCGAGCCTAACATTGTAATATTGATAGTATGCTAATATTCCGCATGACATCTGAATAGTTAATGAAATTATAAATGATTATGACGTATAATGAAGCTACCTATCCCGAATCCACTAAATCAAACAACTTGACTAAAGTCAGTAAACTAACAGTGATTCTGCGTGAGTTAAAATGCAATCATGATGAGTTGATTTTACTTCCTGTTTGTCTTTATCATGTAAGCATTCAAGATCCTACTTGCTGAGTTTCGAAAGTGACAAAAGAAATGATATTTTACAAATTTGCAGGAAAATGCAGATTTCAAAGTCTGATCTTAAGGGCTGTTATGACCCTGACAGGGTCTGTGATTCCTCAACTATGAAGTATTCACGACATCCCCCCGCAAAAAAAAAAAAAAAAAAATCAAACGAAATAATAACAAAAACAAAAATAAAACATGTGAAAAGAAATGTCACTTCTTAATTACAGGTTTTCCTTCCTTCAGAACGAGACTCGTTATGTAAGGTAAGGTCGTATCATGACCTTATCCAAACTGCACGTCGCAAATACCAGACATGTTGCGAATTTTCTGCCGTATCTTTTGACGTGATCACGCCTTGGATAAGACTTCTCTGAACCAGCCCTCTCTCCCTCTCCCTCCCTCTCTCTCACTCTCTCACCCTCTAGCCATCTCTATCTCTTTCTCAGCATAAGTTCTTACATCGATATCAGTCAGATAGGATGGCACTAAACACCTTTATCCCCATCACGAATGCAAACTGGTATCTCTATTTCCGGCATGCCATTGTATCACGTATGACATGAATTAAAGATGGGAGGTTAAGAAGGAGGTGATAGGAGATTGCCATCGTCAAGGTAGAAAACGTTGATCTCTAGGAGATAGAAAACAGATCTTACCTTGAATAATTCACACAGAGGTAGCGTCATCATGACATCAGAATGCACAATTCAGTATGCCCTTCATATTCATCGAATCCTCTACTTCCAGGGATTTGCAGTTTTCTTCATTCTGAAAAACGTCTGTCCGTTCGTCAGTCTTTCTTCCACTGACTCTGATTAGTATCATCTCGAGTTCTTGTTGTCATACCTTTCTTTGATTCTGATCAAAGATTGTGAAGATAATCGCATTCATCAATGCCATTATACATAGATTTGACGTCTGACATGATGAGCCTTTTACTGCTAGTCAGACTTACTGTGTTTTCCGCACACTTTACCAGTGACTAGTCCACCCATGCTACATTTGTGGACATTTGTTCGACGGGTGTGTCTAATAAAGATTTTTTTTCCTATGCTTGCGTACGTTTTTGGGCTTGCATCACATCTGTACTTGCGTAGTGAAAGAAAAAAAAAGTGTGTAAGGGGAAGAGCGTGGACTTGCAAGTGACAGAAAATGCCAACAAGGGGGTGCAAAACTCGATCAGGATATGCAGGTTGACAGTAAAAAAAAAAAAGAGACAGCGGCAATATATGTGAAGAAAATTTGCAAAGAATTGAATGGTCAGAACGGTTTTTGATTCCCACACCTTCCGCAATAAAGAGGGAAAAATGGTTGGTTTATTTTTCCCCGTCCAACTGAGGAGATGATGATGATGACAGCAGGCGCAAAATGAGAATTCTGGGAACTGGCACATATCAAAGGATGAATTGATGAAGGTTTGGGGTTTTTTTTTCTCCTGCCATATACAGCGTCTGAGACTTCGATCACCGGAGTATACCGTATGTTTTACCGATCTATCTGCCGTGTGATGCGCACTTTTGTCTTTCCCTGTCACGGGCAGGAAGGTTTGCTCTCAATCCTTAACTCTCCGCATGCCACAATAATGTCCTGTCTATAGGGTTGTTTGTGAATTTGAGCATATTTGACTCACTGGCGCGAAAAGGTTAATTCGCAGGCAACCTCCTGTTCGCGATGTAGGCCTACACCGGAAGCCCCGAACAACTCAATCACCTCTAGTACAACAACCCTACCACTTGATGAGTGTAATCTTCAGAGGAAGTCGTGCTTATAGACATTGAACCAAGGGTCTAACTTGTCTAACTAGTCATTGGACCTGTCCAAGGCTTTCCCCGTGATACCATAATGAGGTTGTTTTGGGTTTTTGCATGTTTTTAAGAGATTGTAATGATCAATGGTGCTGAGGGCCTTGAAGAAGTCAAGATATGGTGTATATATGATTATCCATTGCTGAAGCATTCTTATGAACAATTTGTAAAATATCAAGGAAAGTATCATGTTCAAAAAACAAATTCTGAATCCAGTTGAGAAAATATTGCAATGCATCAAAAGGGAAATACATGTAATTCATGTAGGAACGATTTTCAAGAATATTAAAAACAGAAGTGAGTAACATGATAGTGGGATAATCACCCATATCCAAATTGTCACCTTTTGTAAACATGGTTATAGTCTTTGTTATTTTCATATTTCATCTACACCAGCGCTTTTTCATTAATTTTTCATATAATTTATTTTATTTTTTTCTGTAGGAATGTATTCATTTAAAGCCTTCATAAACTGATATATAAACCCTTCATATTATATGCAGCATATACATCATCAGCAATAAAAACCTCTGACCAATCCGTATAGAAATGTTTCCCTCAACCGCACAAATTTATCCATTGTATATACTTACGAGCTTTTTACTGCCACTTTTAATTTAGTGATTCACCTAGTAAATGAAACAAAGAAAAACAGAAGAATTATCATAATACTTCTGTGAGTGTGATTCCTGAGTGTAGTACCAAAAAAAAATCAACGTGTGTAAAAATATGATCAACATAGCTAGAAGATCCGGCCAATAATCGCCTTGGTTTCACTCTAATATTATGATTTTTAGTGCCAACTCTATAGTTCCAGTGAAAGAGTGAGTCCTGGTAATCTTGTGTCATCAATTGATATTGCGTGTGCGTGCGTGCGTTATTTCTGCTTGTTTTGTTATTTCGTTAGTTATCTATCTCTCTTATTAATTACACTTGTTTTGAACCTCACCAAATGACGATCAAGCAACAAATAGAAAAAGAAAAAACAAGAACAACCATACAGCCTTGTAGTAGCTGACCCTGTAAAGAATTTCAAAATGGCTTTTTATTCCTTCATCTGATATGCTCATGGTGCACATTATACAAATATTTGTAGTACTCGAAAGTCTGTTTGCCAACCTTTTATTACTATTAGATCCATCTCCTAAAATGCCTTTGCGGCGATAACAATAACGAGAAGTGTGTTGACATCCTCTTTAGATTTCAGCCACTTTTCCTTCAGAGGATTTCACCTCGAAATATTTTGTTTAGAGGGGCACGATCACATGATAAATACGACATATCCCTTGGGTTAATTAATTAGCAGACACTCGCCCTCGTAACAACACCAGGCGACGAAAGAATAAACAGAAAGAAGAAATATGGGTCACAGCGTACTAGTGGGACTCTCGGAGCTTCGTGTGTATGCCATGCGTATGTCCCATGATGAAATGCTTGGTAGCAGTGCCGGCGAAGCGACCACGTCATTAGCACACTTTCGTGTTGTCCACTGGGATCCTAATCTCTCATCTCAAAGTTGTTTTTATTTTCTTCAGAATCACAGCAGTGGACGGGACAACGCATGAATCAAAGTCGGTCAAGATATTGACAAAATTCATTTGAATTTCCATACTTATGCCGTCACAATTGTCTTAATCTAAAATTGAAGGCATCGTACATAAGCACAACATCTGTATTGGTGCTGAAGACTGCTTCTTAGGCGTATTGCTTACTTCACATTTCCTTGCATCGTCTGCATTTTATCGTCTGCTATTTTGTTCTCTTGCAGCGTCCTAGATAATACTAGTAAGTGAATTATTGCATTCCAACTCAGCGTTGTGATGTGAAAGAAATGTTTAATTTGGTGTTCCTTGCAAGGCCATTAATTTCTAAAATGAAACTAATGATTTTTTTTCTTTCAAATAATGTTTATTCATATTTCAAACAATAAAGATAACATCAAACTAAATTTCATTTACGTGCATGAAGTAGAGAGAAATTCAAACATAATCAAATAAATCATTTGGAAGATTAAACAAAGGTCTGCCACAATGAAACTAATGATATGATCCGTGATGTCAATCAACTTTTCATTCCTTATCTTACTTTTCATTCTGTCATCTATAATTGTAAATGATTGCTCAGTTAACAACCAAGGACGTGCATAGAGCGGATATTACTTTAGTGCAGGAAATCTGCATGTAAGTAATATCACACTGAAAGAGACTGCTAGCAATTACATTACTGATAAAACTGGCACTTTATTTCTCATGATAGCGATCATCAATTTGTCTTTTATTTGTTTGTTGTTTCACGAGTCACATTGAAAGCACGTAATAATCTACGCTATGTCAGATCAAATTGTTTCATTCGCAAGAGGCAACACAAATCGAGTCACGATTTCTAAATGTTAATAGGAGCTTCCCTGACTTGCTTGAAAGTAATGATGTAATCTTGAAAAAAAAAAGATGGCTGAGTAGGGAAGATGATAGAGAAGACAAGAAAAATTGAAAGAAAGGACATTTCTTGACAGCCCATTGTAAGATTCATATCCAAGACAATACTACTTGACTCCACGTGACTTACACTCATCCCTCGTTGTCTAACACACCGTGTCTTGTGTTCTGTCATATTATTATAAACGCAAAAATCAAAACTTATCAACTGTTTTACTTGTAGTAGTAGGTACCGAGCTATCCAAATATTTCTCATTCTCCCCCCCCCCCCTTCCTCGCTTTGAAAGTAACTTCGTAGTAGTTCTTATGTTCGAACGTTGACGAATTAATGCAAGTTGTGATTTCGTATGCAGTCACAAGGTGCACTTACACGTGAAACTCAATCCAAAAAGATGAACGTAACCTAAGTAGAAAGTGGGGTTCAGAGGGAGAGATTGTCTGCTCGTGACGTCTGGGTTTTGTTTGTTTGTTTGTTTTTGTTTGTTTGGGGGGGGGGGTTTGGGGGGGATGTAAGAGCTTGGCAAATGTTTGTTGGTTTGTGACGATTTTAGAGTGTTGGGTGTTTTTTTTTTAATGAAACAGATGCTATTTATACTGGGGTTTCATTTGTTTAACGTCTATCGCGGTTGAAGAAGTTGTGTCGATGGTGTTATTTCAGCCGCAACTTTTGTGGCCCTGTGGTGTCATGGCTTACCTGACACCACCTTATACGTGCCGCGCGGCTTTGATGCCGACCCCAATGCCTGTCCGCGCCTAGACTCAAGGCGATGCAATTATCACGTCCGCCACGACTCTACTCGGAGCGGGCGTTGTTTTATTCATCTCCCCGCCATGCCATGCTACCGACAGACCATGGATCGTTGTAAATAAGAGATTTTGAATAAATATTTTAGCACTGGCATTTGATAGATGACCACAGACATCAACGTGTTTAGTCAACCCACATGCGGGCTTACTATTGGTTGCATTCTGGCTCTGAAAGATGTTATGCACACGCCTTGGGATTTAAGGGAAAAAGATTCATACTCTGTGTCAACTTTGTATAGATAGGCTTAAAGGATATAGCGTTTATATAGATTTTAAATGTGATGATAACCCAAAGAAAAGAAGCCCTTGAGGCAAACAATCCTTGTAGACAAATAAGAGTTTGTCGAATCTATGATATGTTTCTAATTAAATTGTTAAATTCAACTGGGCAGAAAGTAAACGTAACGTACAACATTACTGTATACTTCGTTCTGAGAGCGTCTGCAACGCAAACTCTTTTCATACAGTTTTAGTTTTAGTTTTAGTAGAAACTTGTGTTCTAATGATTTACTTTTAGAGATATTTGCATTAGTAGGCCCTAAACACGAAACGTGTCTGCATATGTCAGGAACGTTCATTTAACTATAGCCAGCAATAAGGAGGAGATGGACGAACAATCAATCAACTAATACATTGTACCAAACTTTAGTTGCCTTTTCTTTCAAAGTAAAGTAAAATTCTGTAGTCTCTTAGATAAATCATTCTGCTCTGAATGATTGTGTTTACGTGATTGATAATCAAATACAAATGTACGAATTGTATGGCAGGCAGGAGTTTTCTTCACCATGAAGGCATAAAGCAGAATGGGTGGCATAATATTTATGGAATATAATATTGTCGTGAAATATGCAGTAGCCGTTATAATGTATGCGAATGATTAAAGAAACGTCATTAATCATTTGTCATTTGAGGGAGTTACGTGAAATTAGTTGACACACGTCATTCTTTCCTGATTCATGTAAGTCTCTCACGTCTGGTATGATATTCTAACACCATTCTGGTGCATGTTAAGCAAAAAGGCGGATCCACTTGGCTGCCAGCGACGCTGAGATTTTCACCGAGTCTGCCAGAGTTCGAACCTATAACCTTATAATGATAATGATGATAATGATATTAATGATTGTAAAGTTATGTTACGCAGTTTCTATGGGATTATCGAGAGAGACAAACAGATTAATTAACAAATAACGTAAATTAGATTTTATTTATCTGAAAATGTTACAATATAATGAAGAGACAGATTTAAAAGGGACTGATCACGTAGATCAAATCATAACTAATAAAGGTATCCGGGAAGCTAGCTACAGAAATATGTATAGAAAACTTTTCTGAAACAGGTGAGTTTTTAGAAGATTTTTGAAGCTGTTGAATAATGATGCATGCCTGAGAGAGGGAGACTACTATATACATATATATATATATATAATAGAAGAACGATTACAAAATTTTGTAATCGTTGGATCCATGGCGTACTTGAAACTCTTTCTTCTAATAATTACAACATTCGAAGTCCAACACGTGGAAAGTTCCAAGATGAACATATATATATATATATATATATATATATATATGTATGTATGTATATATATAGTTATAGTATATATATATATATATGTATATATATATTAAATGTATGTAAATATATATATAGTTATATATATATATACATATATATATATATATATATATATATATATATATATATATATATGTATAAAACAAGAGAGGGAAAACTGACCAGAAACAAATAATAATGAATAGTGAGAACTTTGAGCAAAGAAAATGGGTTTTCATCGGGATTCGAACCCGAGACCTCCGGATTACTAGACCGGTGCTCTACCGACTGAGCTATTGAAAGCCCTAGATCGGTGTTCGTCCCAAACCCTTAACTCTCTTTGCTCGTGTGGTCAGAAGGTCTCGGGTTCGAATCCCGATGAAAACCCATTTTCTTTGCTCAAAGTTCTCACTCTTTATTGTTATTTGTTTCTGGTCAGTTTTCCCTCTCTTGTTTCAAAATATATTACAAAAAGCTGCATCGCTTCGGCGATCCCTCGCATTTATTCCAAAGTTGATTTACATCCTTTGGATTTATGTCAGGGAAAGGTGTGTGTGTGTGTGTGTGTGCCACACATATACACACTATAGCTTCTGACCACACGAGCAAAGAGAGTTAAGGGTTTGGGACGAACACCGATCCAGGGCTTTCAATAGCTCAGTCGGTAGAGCACCGGTCTAGTAATCCGAAGGTCTCGGGTTCGAATCCCGATGACAACCCATTTTCTTTGCTCAAAGTTCTCACTATTATGTATGTGTATATATATGTACATATATATACCGGGTGTCCCAAAAAAAAGCGGAACGGTGGATTTTCAGTACCTTGCGGGCTAAAAGTTATATATATTTTGACATCATTAGAAAGAGCATCTTCCGCAGAAGACTATGATTTTGGTATCATGGTCTTCTGCGGAGGATGCTCTTTCTAATAATGTCAAAATATATATCACTTTTAGAACGCAAGGTACTGAAAATCCACCGTTCCGCTTTTTTTGGGACACCCGGTATATATATATATATATATATATATATATATATATACAGTATATAGTGAAAAAGATAGGACGATAGTACGAGCTATCATTTTTGTAGGACTCATAGGTTAGCAACCGTTCAGATTAACGTTAGGGAGGAAACCTATCTAAAGAGGGTTGAAAAAGGGAGACATAGAGAAAATAACAGAAACAAAAGGGCAGAGAAGCTTTTATCTTGTTAGGAATTGAGGATACTTGTGAAAGGATACAATCATTTTTCGAAGAGTAAGTTAAGGTTTCTACGGGTAGATAGTGGGATATATTTGAAAGCACGAAACGTTGAGATACGACAAGAAGACTGTAAATGAGGAAAAACTTGAGTTCAATCGCTAATAAGATAGCATGCAACCACTTCTCAATGTTAAGGAAATATGAGTTCAAAGACGTCAATCTGAGTGATGACGCACATGCCAAACTGCGCATGCTTCAAAAGAAGTTTCCCCATCCCATGCAGGGCTGTGACAATCAGGGAGAGAATTAGAAATGACCTCTCAGCAGACATACCTAGTGATGGTGACATATTCATGACATACGAAGCTGACGCAAGGGTGCATGACAAACTGCCTACATTAATAATGTAGGCACGAAACGAATCGAAACAAGGTCCATGCCCACGATGCCTGTCTAAATGATACATTTTATTCGCACCTGGACAATTGTCATCTCGAGAAACAAGAAAAATAAAGTGGTCGGAATTTCAGCAGATATCAATTCATCACGTCAATAGAATCATAAGAAAAACATAAATGCTCCTCATAATGCAGGGATTAAAACTGTGTCGTGAAATACTTGTGTATGTGTGTGTGTGTGTGTGTGTGTGTGTGGTATGTGTGTGTACTCATACTTGTGTGAAGTATCTACTTGTGTGTCGATTTGTTTTTATTGTTTTTCCTTTAAATTCGCATTATCAAAGGTGCCACTTCACTAAGCAAAAGTCATCCAGGCACACCAAAAGAAGTAAACTACAGTCAACTATCACTAAAACATTTATGATAAGGCCCCTGTCCGCAGACCGATGTGACGAGATTTCAAATGCGATTGAGAAGGCATAATTATTATGACATAAGTGCGGGCAAACTGTGTAGACGCGTGCAGACGCACTCACACGTTAATCACTAACATTTATTCATTGACATGTGAATATAATTATCCTTGCTACTCTTTTTGTTGGAAAAAGTGTATACATTAGCGCAGCATATGCAGTAACTATACGCATAACAACGAATATCTGCAGTGTTAAATTTGAGGTTCGTGGAAAAAATGTAGTAAAATCAAACGTTTCATTTGAAATGGACTTGAAGATAAGAAAGCAAAGTTCGGAGAAAGCTTTTACCCAGAAAGTCATCGTTACTAGGATTGATTAATAGATGTTTCGACTGCATGTTCTATTTTACATCATTAGCAACAATTTGTGTTATGTGGAAGACTTGCCATGATCACCTCTTATTAATTGTGATTGCAACTAATATCAGTCTTTAGTGAAACTTTCAAATCACAAACTATACTAAATTATGTCTTTATTTGGATGAAACTTTCAAATCACAAACTATGCTAAATTATGTCTTTATTTGGATGAAACTTTCAAATCACAAACTATGCTAAATTATGTCTTTATTTGGATGAAACTTTCAAATCACAAACTATACTGAATGATGTCTTTATTTGTGAAACTTTAAATCACAAACTATGCTAAATTATGTCTTTATGAAAACTTTCAAATCACAAACTATACTAAATTATGTCTTTATTTGGATGAAACTTTCAAATCACAAACTATGCTAAATTATGTCTTTATTTGGATGAAACTTTCAAATCACAAACTATGCTAAATTATGTCTTTATTTGGATGAAACTTTCAAATCACAAACTATGCTACTTTATTTGGATGAAACTTTCAAATCACAAACTATGCTAAATTATGTCTTTATTTGGATGAAACTTTCAAATCACAAACCACATCTAAATTATGTCTTTATTTGGATGAAACTTTCAAATCACAAACCACATCTAAATTATGTCTTTATTTGGATGAAACTTTCAAATCACAAACTAAACTAAATTATGTCTTTATTTGGATGAAACTTTCAAATCACAAACTATACTAAATTATGTCTTTATTTGGATGAAACTTTCAAATCACAAACTATGCTAAATTATGTCTTTATTTGGATGAAACTTTCAAATCACAAACTATGCTAAATTATGTCTTTATTTGGATGAAACTTTCAAATCACAAACTATACTAAATTATGTCTTTATTTGGATGAAACTTTCAAATCACAAACTATACTAAATTATGTCTTTATTTGGATGAAACTTCTGCCTGTCTCTTTGTTAGCTTTTACTCTCTTTATCGAAACCAACTTAGCATGAGGTGAACTTTTCCTTCAGTCAGCCTAAGAGATGTAGTTTTGTTGAACGTTTTCTTTTGTTTTATACAACAATGTGTTTTACTGACTTGTCAGAACAAATATCCCTCGAAGTGCACCTGCCCTTACGAAACCATCACAAGAGTTATAAATTGCACCCTTACTTTCGAGTGGAGGACTACAATAATCCTATAACTCTAAATTTAGAATTGTATTCGCATGCCTGATGTCCAATTTATAACAACGCTCTGAATTACGGAGATGAAAATAGGAAATTGCTGGAGTATTCGGTAGGCCCTATCTTTTTCCTGACCGCAGACATATGGGGTGAATAAATGTTGGGGCAATCAAGGTACCTGATAAAGCATCAATCCAATACTTCTCATCCTGCAGGTAACATAAGCAAGATTTCATTAGATCGTCCATTGGAACGTCCTGATGTCGAAACGAAACTATCAATTTTCATGTGCTCAATAAGAGAGAAATATTGGAATCTAATGAACTCAACGTACATGGTTGATGCTCGCATAATGGTATATATTTCTCACCTAGGGCGGGCGGTGGTATTTTTAAAGTTATAGTCTCTGAAATAAATACTGATATCGATTAACTATATAGGACACGTGTTTTTCTTTTACAACAGCATAAGGGAAATAATATTACAATCGCAAACACAAAGGGAATTATCTATTTATGATTATGTTTTATACTCTTCTCACGTATTATGCTCTTATATAGAATTTCACTTTCAAACGTGTATACATATCCACAACGATATCATTGCTAGATGACATATATAAATGTAATCCGCCCCAAGTACTCACAACTGGACCCCATGCATGGAAGACTAGCTGGTGCACCTGAATGTGCTATGGGCTATCAACCCATTTTGCCAGATGGAAAATCAAAAACAAACAAAGAAGACAAACAAACAATCATGATGGTATTTATAACAACAAAAATAACCAATTCTTTTAGTACATATAAAGATGTCATGATTGTAACCATTTTGTGATATCAGAGCACTCTACAAATAGAACACTTCACGCAAGGTGCGGTAAGATTCACCCGATATTAACTTTGAGCAATTGGAAATTCGCCTCTTTCGGACTGTTCAAAAGTTACGGAGGATGAATAATTTCACTAGCGCCCGACAAGTAATGTGTATTATTTGTTTTATGAAATGATGAATTCTCCAAGCTATTGAAACGCGCACACAATCAACATCATGTACATAATGGCAACGGAGCTTCACGCAGATGAGCGGTCGTTAGTTCCAGTCACCAGCGTGATAACGCAAGGTGAAAAGTAAAGTTAGACCTTCGAGCGAAATACAGGATTGGTCACAGTCAATTGATTAGGTTAAACATCACAATTTTTAATCGAGAATATCATAATAATTCGTTATTAACGTCACTGAGATACAAAATCTGTATCGCAAAATAACTTTAAACACAGTGTGTACATTCACACCATGTTACGTGTTCAATACATTTTTTTTTTCAACAAAGCATCTTCATTGTTAGGCAGTATTATGTTGGGCAACGATCCTTACGCTTATTGTTTGTGTGTGTGTGTGTGTGTGTGTGTGTGTGTGTGTGTGTGTGTTTGTGTGTGTTTGTGCGTCTATTTGTCTTTCTGTCTGTGAGAGTACATGTATGTGTACGTACAGTGAACAAACGTTATACCTGAAGAAAAATCCACTTTTTTTTGTTCTATTTCCCCTACTAATCAAAATCAACTTGAACAATATTTCAGGAATTTCAAGTTTGGAACTTATCCTTAAAGGGATGGTATAGTATTGGTTGAGGTGAGGATTCAGCTTAAAACTTTGGCGAGATACTTTGAAACCACTCTACGAAATATTAAAGAGCATACAATTTTAAGAAGATTTCAAAGTTTACTTGATGAAAATCAGTTTTGAATTAATGGCTGATATAATTATCCAAAAACAAAGTAAAACAAAGTGATGTAATGAGAGATGGGTCCCAACTTTTCATAGAATTGCTTTTTTACAATATCTCAGCCATTTCAAAACCCATTTTCATTAAAATTAACTTTGAATTCCTCTTAGAATTATATGCTTTTTCATATTTCATAGGAGGTTACTCATTATCTCAAAAACTCATCATCAGAAAACGTTGAAGTATGTTGTAGTTTATCCGGAGTGTACTGGTATGAAGACAGCATCTTGAAGGTATGTATAAGTAAAGCTGTCATAAAAAATACCTGAGCACAAGTAACTTGTTGCCAACTCTGTGTGCGGGCGTTATATAGTTAAAAACAAACCTCGAAAATAACCTTTTCTAGGGTACTGTGTGGGAGAGAAAGTGAGGAAAAACGTCATGAACAGAGTTCTTCTTTTAGAGGAGATAACATAAAACTTTCCGAGGATGTGAAAAAAAGAAAGAAAATAAATACCTGCTTAATTTAGATGAGCAACCACGGCAAGGAAATGTATTCTTGGATCACTTTTGATGGAGAAACCATGAGACGGAGACCCATTATCCATAATGCCTCCTTAGAAGATTCCCTCTCGCCATTGGAAGGGATCAATGCAGACTGTAAGCTGATAGTTTGCTCTCTCTAAACACCATAGTGCATCATCGATACACAGCTGTTACAGTAACCCCGTCTCTTTGTTTATCTGCTGCGCGAAATATGACACGTCGAGGATTTTCTATTCCAATTCGTAAGAAGCGCTTAGAAAAATACCTAAAGACGGCACTAAAACTTTGCTGTAACATCCTACACGTTACTCATCTAAAAGTTACCTATTTCCATTTAACGATCAAACATTTCAGTGAGCACGCTGAGCGTATAATAGAATTGCGAGCTGTGAAAGAACATCTAAGTTTAGGAAAGCGAATACATTGTGCACGAGATGGTATGTGTTGTCTGTTTTGATAGTAACAAAAAAAAATGAGGCCCTATTGAAGATAATTTGCCTTAGTCAATACTGATATTAATTATTCAGACGATATTATAGACATCAAACAGCGTTATCAGCTATGCCTATGATGCTACTAAAAGATCTCCACGAGGGAGCTCACGCTAACATTTTGTCTCCATAGGGAAGCTCATAAGAGCAGAAAAAGAAGAAGAATTAAGAAGGAAAGTCTTCACATTGGAGCTCATATAACAGAACAAATACAATAATGAAATAGCAAACGTGATAACACGCGATGGAGTTGTCCAGTGTTGTTGTTTCTTTTCATATCTTGTTATGTATGATCGTAAAGGTATAGGACGACCATCAAGGGATGATCATTTTGACGATCGTTGAAAATAATCAATGGTTGTTATTACGTACCAGGGGGTATTCAAAAGGGCCAAAACGAATTCCTCAACTTTGAAATGACTCTTGGTCTGTGATTTCATGTTAATGCATGTGTAGACATAGATGCACTTATTATATGCTATTTAAAGAGAGGTGTGAAAGTTTAGAGAGATATATCATTATAGATATTTATTTATTTACTTATTTATGTATTTATTTATTTATTATTTATTTATTTATTTATTGTTTGATTGATTGATTGATTGCTTGATTGATTGATTGATTGATTGATTTATGAAATCTTCTTTAAAAGCAGGGTATTCCCATTCTGAGGCACAAAACTCTACTGACAAGGGAGCCCTGTCTCAAACATACACGTATTACGTTAAAAAGTGTGCACAATCAGAAACAAATATATATATATATATATATGTTATGTGCAAATATGTTTTGCTGCTGATCGCATTGTGTCGTTATGTTTGTTCATAAGATGTATTTCCCGTAATTAATTTTCCCCGTGTTTTTTTCTTTGTTATTATGTTTCTTCTTGTTTTATTAAAGCGTTTTCATCGTTGCATCGCCCCTCGTTGGACGGAGCGGGATTACGAGCGTGGTATCGCGACTCCACAGCACCAATACCCCTACCAGTCCTACCCGCCACCATCCTACGCCAATGCCATAGCTGGAGAAGGCAGGCCTACGGCAGTGTGAGCACTCGGGGACACGGCTTAACGCTTGGCTAACGTGTAACGTGAAAGAAGGGTGATTAGTTTACCGGTTTATCATTTTTCTCTAGCCCAAGTAATACTTTAGTGACATCAACACTTTATAGGGAACAAAATCCATGTAAAGTTGCAGTAAGTTTTGTTAAAAATAACAGATTAACAAACAAAGAAACCAATAAGAGTAATATGTTTACACATTTTTTAATATTTCATTCTGAATTTTGCTGTGAATAAAAGAGAATAGGATTGGGTACTTCCTGATCAATATTCCAACATTACAAAGAATTCCACACCGACGTTAGGAATCTTTCGACGCTAAATGTTTGCACCTACATTTCAAAAGCAAAAGATATCATTAGTCCGTTCTAATTGTTGTTGTCAAAAGTTATTCACTTTTATTTGATACTCTTACAGGAACACACTGATATCTATACCGTTAGAAACAATTACATGTTGCAAGTCGAGTACGTTTTAAATGAGTTGATGTGTCGACAAGTCAAATGTAGAGTGGAGTTTTAGAAATCATAAGTCTGTGGTTTCGTTCCCTTTATTTTTTTTTTCAGAAGTCATAGAATCACGAAATCGGTGAGGCAATCATACCGGCGACAAATGAAAAACGAGTACTTGGAACTATGCAAGAGTTAAAAGACTTGGTACAGTCTTGAGAAGCAAACTGTAGGAGAGACGAGTGATAAAAACTGGCGATAGAATGACATTGAATGGGAGAGAGAAGGAAAAAGGATGAGAAATAAGAAGAGACATTAAACAGAATGACGTCACGAGATGAAGACATTAAACTCTTTCTGCATGTCGCTACCTAAATTTATCCGCAAGGAGATCATCATTAGGTCATCACAACATCATTGTGACTCGAAAAGAACCTGAGATGTTCCAAAACGTATTGAAATTCTTGCGGGTCGTTTGATTCTTCCATTTTATTCAGAAGACTGGATGTGATCCGTTCCTTTAAATGATTACTTCATCTAAGTCAGTGCGAGTGTGAATCGTAAAACAATTCGAGCACTGTCTTATGCCGACTATGCCGATTCACATGCATTTTCCTCTAGAGATATTATCTCAATAAAACATGGCTCGATCTGAATCATTTCTTTGCAGTCTGGAAAGTTCATAAAATTTTAGATAGGAATCAGAATTGTTGCAATCATCTGTTCGCCAACCCAGTAAACACACTCCAATAAATAATACTTGGCTCTAATGCATCAAAATGTCATACCGGCTTTGAAACACTTGCCATGGCTGGTTTTTTTTCTGTTTCTTTTTTTCCTTTTTTGTACCCACTTGCACAGCTCTCGTCTTTCTTGTTGAAAGGTATTGCTAAGAGCTTACTTGCAGGTAATTCAAGGGAGAGTGAACCAAAAACAAAATATTAAAGTCAACTAGAAATCGATGTAAGACGAAATAGAAAATTGATAGGTACATTATAGTAGGAAAGCGTCTCAAATTTGGTAAGACAAGCGTGACTGGTATTCTCTAATAGAGCGTGTACAGGGTGTGTTTGTACGTGGGGTGTTATTAGTTGTCATCAACATCAGACGTCCTTTGGTACGTTTCCAAACACTTTGAGAAGAGAATAGCGAATAAACCGCCATGATGTAGGGTTAAATCAAACGTGAAAGCCGTCAACGATGCAACGACACAGACGATGATTCCGACATTCGTGGAAGTGCATTTAAAATTCAAATTGAGCGAGAAGTCACTTTCGTTCTTCTTTCTGTATATCTCATGTCACTTACACCATTTTGTCGGCTTTACAGCATCCTATTTTATTCAGACAACTCTAATATCGCCTCTGGTTCACTTACGGACAAGCCTGAAGGAGTAGAGAGTGTGCGTGTTATAATATTCAAGAAGACAGAATTGACTATTCTTCCCTGCATACTCTATATTTCCATGTTCATGCACCTGTGCACAAAGTACGCGCGCACTGGGTGCACATTGTATGTGCTATTCAGAATAGATTATCATATAGACTGAAATGATCTAATGGAATCGAAGTTCTTGAAATTGGCGATTTCGTTCCTTCACGAAATTGTCAGATGTAAACCACAATAAACCGTTGTTTCATCAAACATTGACAAAAAGAAAAGGCTTGCCACAATCACGACAACCATGAAAACAACGTCGCATTGAGCGTTATTTGTTGGTACGATATTGAAGCACAATAAGAAACGGAACCAAGGATATTGTTTTATAAAGGGCATGCGGAAATTGCAGAGTACATTGATTATATTCAACATGGCAAATAAAAAACAAAACAAAATGGATTTGACCATGCAACACTTAGATGTTGCCAACTTGCTACCGCAACTTTGAAAGTCCAAATTGAATTTCCCTTTATTCACTTGTAAAACATATTTTAAATACTGAATCAGAGGGAGGTTTCATTGGTGTTTATATGGACACCTTCATAGCCTTTGATGAAGTATTAATTTGTAAATTTCAAACAAAACGCCATGTCATCTGACGCACACACAGCAGTACGTATAGAGATCTGTGACTAATGTAGTGTGCTCACGATACTACCAGTATGGTTGTATTTGAATTTCAAAACTTATTTGCCGAAAACAACGTGATGAACAGCGGTGGGAGCGATTGTCATTCTAATGCTCACGCGCTTCAACTGGCTAACACGTCTCCCATTCCTTGACATGTATTTTTCGGCCCAGTAAATATAACCCAGCTTCAGCGGTCAGATTACATATCCGTCTTTCTTCGTAGATCACACCATTCCTTCATGGCAATTGTAAAAGAATATAACTCGTGTAACTGGTCTCATTGCCTGTGCTTTTATTTAGATTTTATTTGTATTTTTCCATACCTTATGATACCATACCCTTATTCAGCAATATAAGCTGCATTATATCGAATATAAAAACCTTAGGAGAAGCATATACCAATTCTCAAATATCATATGATTCACCGCTCATACTTAGATGATAAGGAATTCGATGTTTTTCCTTTGCATCAGTTAATGTTGCAAGCTCTTTATTTAGGAATAAAATCATTCGGATTTTCTTGTGAGAGTCTAATGATTGTATAGCAGCAGGGCAGATAAAAGACTATCCAACGTCGTTGTTATCATACATAATGTACAAATAATAAAAGTGGTAATGATACTAATAAATCAATAACAATGATAATAATAATAAGAAGAAGAAGAAGAAGAAAAAGAAGAACAACAACAACTATAAAAATGATTAGTAATGTTTTTAAATGCTATTGTAGATATCCCCTTAAAGGTCTGAATTAAATACAAAAAAAAATCGAATTGATATGTCGTTGTTCAAAAACTCAGAAAACAAAAAAGCCCTTCGTAAAGAAAAAAAACTGTCACTGAACAAACGGAAACGCATGCTCCTCACGAAAAGTCATGTTCTCCTGTCATGTATGCTACTCGACCAAGTTTTAAATGAGCACACTAACGAAGCCAATGGTCTGAAAGCGGGGAACCACCGGTCGATCCCGATCGGCTGGCTTTGCTATAAAGCCTCAAGCTTTTGGACGCAAATGCTGCGTATGCTTTCATGTCATGGCGACAGCAGCTGCCCTGCCCGCGGCAGGAAATGTATTTTTCATACACAAAATATGCCAACTTGTCAAGTGGTATATCGCTTACCCGCGCTGTAAGCAAAATTGGCGCACATCTGGGTTACGCATGCAACGCACGCCAAACGTCTGTAATGCAGCACTCTCCCAGTAGACTTGTCTTTGTAGACCGGAATGTTTTGGAGAGTGTGTGTCCTCTTGTGAAATATACTACGTCAGCATTCGTGTGGTTTTGTCTGTGTGTGAAAGAGAGAAGAGAGGGAGAGAATGACACAGAGTAAGAAAGAAGTGTTAAGTAATATTCATTGTAATTAAAGAGTACAAGCATAATTATTGCTCGTACATTATATTTGCTAAATCTGCAACATGTACCATATATCCTTCAAAAAAATGCTATTTGAGTTTGGGGAAAGCACAAGGAAAATTGTTAAATGGTTTTCGTACCATGCCCCTGTCAGTGTGTAAACATCTTTTTCATTGTTTATTATGTACCGATAATGATGTGTAAGCTACATACTCCCGTTTGAAGATTAACAAGCGATATGATAAAATGTATCTGGAATTATTGACCTCGTGCAAGTAAATAAAGAAAAGTAAAGAAATTAAAGCGAACAGTCGCATGACATGCAAACCTGATAAGAAGATAACAACAACGGCAACAACAAAAAACATGCAAAATAGTACGAGTGCGTGTAATAGTGTCAAGGCGATAAAGACAAAGTCGTTTTGTTTAAATTATTTCAGCATGACGTCATCTTGTATCATTCTAAATTGGAGAGGACATCAGTCTCGGCTCGGAGGAATTTTCGTCTATGTAGGCCAATCCTATTCGGTGCGCCAATTCAGGCCCACTTAATTGTATGTCTTCACCGTGCAAACTACGATTGTCTACATTCTCTCTCTCTCTCTCTCGGCAAAATGAAAGGACAGTTATTTTGGCTGCTATTTTCTTCTGTGATAACGATCGGTTGTCACTGTGTTGGGGCTCGAAAGCAAGCTGTGGATGTGTCATTCTTCTTCTAAAATGCAGAACGAGAAAAATCATTGGATTTTCAAATATCAAATATAATAAGTATTTCATTTCTTATCTTGATAATGTAACATCCCCAGCAACATTTTTCATGTGGTATGGCGGAGGCATAGAAAGAAACAGTTCAGTCTGTTGATTTGAAATATATGTATTATATATATATATATATATATATATATATATATATATATATATATATATATATAATTAATATATACATATATATTGCAACAAACACCATTCCAGTAATAGGGTTCTGCATGTGCGTTCCTCAAAAGGTATGATATGTTTCATAGCGGTTGATGTATCTAAAAGCTCTTTTTTTTTCATCATATTAAAATTGGCACACGGCCGTCTTTTAATAATAAACGTGAAGGAAAAATAGGAACTACATGTACTACCAGCGAACGGACGTATACTAGTAAATGGAAAGCAAACAAAATCTTTCGTTCCATGTAAATATTCCCTTGATGTTTCTTCTCAGAGTCTTATCCGTTATCTCTTCTCAAATGTCTTCAATGTACATGGCGCCTTGCAACGGTTGGCATTCACATCAATACCCAGAATTTTCTTCACCATAACGTGATTCTTCTTTGACCACAGATTTCATCTAAAAAGGAGGAAATCCTGTGAATCCGACTCTATCTCATTTTCAGTAAGCTGTCTGCTGTAGGGAATATTGTGTTTTTATACAGGTAAAGCGTTGACACACATAATATGTCATTGCGCTAAACGAAGTCTTTGCACTTTATTCGCCACGCAAGTGGCTTCTCCGCAAGATTTGTGTGGCGATATCGATTCGACCATCAATCAAATAAATAGAAAATGCGTTAAATTGTGAAACGTCCCAGGAATTGAAATACTCGTTGAGGTGTTAGACATTTACAGTGTCGTAAAAAAAAAAAGATAATGTGGTTTTCAGCGGATTAGACACAAAATACAAAACCATCCTGAGGTTCACAAGGTGAACATTCAAATCGATTTGAAATATACCTTTATTATGATTTCGTATTTTTTCACTTTTAGCCATAATTGTTTAAAGGAATTAGTTTTGGTCGTACGTCCAATAACAAAGAGTGCACCAACACAATATGTACACATTGCAGTAGATTATGCATTCTAAACCTTCTTTGCACACGTTACAGGTACATTGTACTAATGAAAAAAAACAACAACACTAAGGCTCCAACGAGCAGAATGGAATGAAACCAATACGGTAGCATGCAGTATCATGAATGCAGACTTTGGTTTACTGTGCTTTTTTTGCTCTGCTCGTTATTCACATTTCGGTTGTTTTATCTTGGTTCTTATTCAGATTCTTTCCCTTTCACTCTCCTGCAAATCAACGAATGAGATATATGAACGCTTATTGCCCAGTCTACCGTCACTAATGCACACTAATGTTGACGGCGAGAATGCTTCGCTATTAATAGCGTAACGCGTTCCTGTACAGCACTGTGGTGCAGCGGAAAGGAGTGTCTGTAGTACAAAGGGAATGTGTCCGCTAGATTGAACTCAAAACACATTGTGGTTCTGCTTAAAGCACTGAAGACTTGATTGCAGCGCTAAATGGTGTGGCACAAGCTTAATGTCAGGAAACTTACTCTGCTCAGATTTAATATGTAAATGAGCGTCAACACAATTTAGCAATTGCTTTGTGCTACTCGGTGCTCTTTTTTGAATCGACATCAAGAGAATAATAAGCAAAAGTTATTACTTATTTACAGTGCTTACAATGTTTATCCAACCTACTTTGCAGCTAGACTTTCGTACTGCTTGCGTTAAAATAAGTGGTACCTCAGAGGGATCTATCTTAGATTCGTTGCTGCGCTCTTACACAAAACGGTTATTACCATCACATCTCGTACAATAGATGAGCAATTCAGATCAGTCTCATGCTACACTCCTAGCATTCCCCTTTAAGTGTGCTATCATTCTAGGCACTGGTTTCAATGAGTGATGTATATGCTCTTTCTCCTTCTAATTTGATATCTTAAACGTGATTACATCGTCTGATCCATACAATGCCTTGGGTTCCACCAGAGAAGACAGTCGTGGATTTTAACCAGTTAGTACGAGCAAGATGAGACATGTTAGCGTACTTCTGTGAAAGGTATTGCCAACGGGAACAGCAAATATGTGGACATTTGTTTGGAATCCGAAAGACAGAAAACAGACAATGACTTTAAATTTGCACTTAGTAAGAAGTCGAAGACCATTGGATAGAGACATACTTGTATTTCATGAAATATTATATACAGCGATTATAGCTTGAGTAATGTCAAAACCAGGTATTGTATAGCATATCACGACAGCAAATCTATCCCCGTAGCAATCAACTATAATCTTTGGAAGAATACCTACATTCTCGTTGTGATATTAAGACAATAATACAAAGAAAAACAAAATCCTCACTTGCCTTCTCTCTTATAAGATAAATATGTTTTGGCTGCCTTATACGGTTTGCTGCTATATCCACGGAAACTCACAAGAAAGTTAATCAATTTGGTCATAAATATTAATCTATGAAAGAAGAAGATGAATAAGCTTAAGACAAAAATCTTGGAAAAAAAATGTGTATCGGGCTTTGTGGATGCATGACACTCTTTGTCAGTCGTTTTAGATTGACAAACTAATAAAAAAAACCACGTACAATTTCCGCTGGTAAAAAAAAAATATTACTTAATTGTTTGATTCAATGTAATGTTAAGTTTTACAGATACTCTGATATTATGATTTCGCCATGAGTGCTGATGATACTATTTGGCTTGCTGTTAATAGGTCCAATGGTTTTGAATAACTCATTTGAATCAACCTTTTTAGAACCTGTTCAATTTTGCAGAAAAAAGAAGAAGATGAAATTGCTCGTATAGAATGAGATGTACCCCTGGTCGCCGTTACCATTGAACAAGTTGTATGTTTTCTCAGATAGAATTAATCATCCTAAGGTTTAAAAGGTTTGTATACACTCGAGATGATGGACCTTAAACTGACTCCAAGTAACCTTTTTTTTCAGTATACGCAGTATATATTCCTTGCTTTTCGTGACATGTGCTTGAATTTGGACTTCGTTTCGTATACAGAATATGTACGCACTAACTTAGGTCGAGATGTTACCAGCGGATCAGTTGGACGCACACGAATGCAATAAGACATAATACAAATACTCGTGTTAAACTTAATGCATATAGTGAGGGATGTATGTACATGTATTTTGTATTGAAAATGGATATATATATATTATGATAGTATACTCCATGTATTACACGATGTTGTGACTGAGTATAAACCCGTCCGTTTTTCCTACTTTTGTATATCACTTAGAGATGAAAAGATCAAACCTCACATTAAAATGTTTATATACGATTTGTGACTATTTTATTGGACCGTATACGATCTTGTTGCTGAAGTGTTAAAACTGTTCTAGTGATTATCATATTCAACTTGTATACACAATGTCGTTGATAAATAGTTCATATGATTGTCTTGAAAAAAATGGCTTCAAATATATCAATATGTTCGTGGTGACACATTTGGCCATACAGTCGAAATGTATCTAGAAAATATTTGATGTGCTTTTCTTTGTGCCATTTCCTTTTTCCAATGTAAATATTGTTTGATAGCGGGTGGCATGATAAGACTTTTAGCAGAGATATTAAAATGTGTTTTTATTCCCTTTGTTTGCATATTTTAACGTATTGGCTGAAACAGTTGTGTATATTGGGACAAAGTGAAATTCTAAATTACCTGTAGTGATCATTAAATCAACGACATACGGCCTGGACTTTTGGATATTTCTCTTAAACATGCAGCATTAACTGTCTACGCCAAAGCCATCAAGTAGCAGCGTGAGATGAATCAGCTCCATCATTGATATTGTCTTTTACGTGTAGGATATCGACATGAAGTAGTTACTGATAATGTATAGTATTAAGCTTTTGTCAACGCCATCATTACAGCGTTGATGATTGAAATTGCGATCGCACCAGTCATGGTTGAAAGAAAAATCTGGGTATCGACAGAAATTGTCGCTATAGAGTGAAAACCATTGCTGTAAGATTTAAGACTCCTGACAACAGTTACCAAAAAAGAAGAATGATGTCATGACTGTTAAGAAGTAAAATGATGGTGAATGATCATGATTATCTTTGTAAATGATGATAAAACGGAAGAAATCAAGATTTTATGACTCTTCTTATACTTTCATTGAGAATTCGATGACTGTAAGAATTTTTTCATCCAGAGTGTTTCGAATAATAAAGTTGTCCCGTTTTGTATACACCGAAAAAGTTACACATTCATTGAATGAGTGTATATATATAGTGTAAATAATGTACCCATATCGTCTGAATTTGATATCATGTTAAACAGTTATATCTTATACATGCCAATACATCTTGATTATGTTTGTTTTTCCTGAGATGTCTACTTTGTGTAACGTGAATAGATATGATACATGTCAAAAACGACTCCTCAGGAGGTGCGCCTAATAAAGCACACCTGATTGTAGAATGCGTGTACGAGACGCCAGTAATGACAAGGGGCCATCGTACCCTTAGCAACCAAAGGTGCATGTGGGCGGATTGGAAAAGAAAGAAGGAGGATAACGTGGGTGGGTACTCGTAGCTGTAGTGCTCCTGATATTATGGATAGATGCACGGGTGTTGAAGCCATCGATCAAGAAGAAGAAGAAGAGGTGGTTGTTAAGTAGGAAGAAGAAGAGCGACTCCTTGAGGCCGAATTCTCCTCCCCCTTCTCCCCGTCCTGTCCCATCAATTTTGCCGCCCTTGGATGCCCCGTGCGTTGGCTGTACATCAGTAACCATAGTTACACGTTTTGTAGCTAATTGTTCATTTGTAGACGTTGTGGGAAGATACTGCACTGAATAGGAGCTGAGCAATCACCATGCTATCTTGGTCATCTCGATCGGGCGTAAGGCCAGATCACAATAATAAAGGCTGGATTCTAACCACAACAAACACTTCAAGTTTCTTCATCTCTTGCCTTTGTCTCTTGTCGTGTCTCATGCCTACGAAATTATTGAATTAATTTTCTGTTGTCATGTTAACACTGCTTTGATATTGCAAAATGCAATCAGAAAATAAATGAGATAAACCCTCAAATTGTCACTTATAATCTTTGATATATTCATAGAGTGAAATGTAAGAAACTGCCTACTATAATTATAGTGTGCTAGTATTCCTTCTTTTTTTTCGTCCAGTTTCCCTTTCATACTGCAATTGTACTGGGGTTGCAGAAAATTTGCAGTTTCGCAGGTATTCTTGAAGCAAAAAGGAGCTTTGATCCGCGACGCTTCTGTATACGACACGCCTCCTCCCGGGATAGACAATGGCGACCGACGTTCGCGCATGGGCACATCATTATTCTTTGCCTATTAAAGTGCCGCATCGTACATGTCGTAAACATTAGCGGCGCATATCTAAAGGTCGCTATTGATATTCATCGCACATATTGGGGTTCTTAACTTATGCCCAATTTTGACGAAACCATTACCATTTAGCTGTCTTTTTTACCCTGAATATTATGAAAATCTCTTAAACTATGAAACAGAAGTGACTGCGTGCCCACATGAGAAAGATTGGATACGGTTTTTTGAACACACTTACTAATTTAATTTCAGTTCAGTTCATATTTATTTTATCTCTATCTCTACCATAATCACTAGCATATACATACAATGTGAATAAAACAAAAAATATGTCAATATTAGTAATATGCAAAAGCAGAGCACATATTACTTTCGGTGAGAATTAAAAAAGTAAAACATAATTCAATGTTGAATAATTTGGGGGTGGAGATTGGGAATCCAGATTTTTGCGTCCCATTATTACCGTATACGTACACACAAAAAAAAGAGTGAATGAAATGCGTGGTCTCCATGAATGCAGTACACGCTATTTAATCATTTAACCAAGTTAAACATAATTTTAAAATAACATCATAACAATTAGGGGTGTTAAAACCAGATCAAGTATGTAAATATAGCAGAGATGATACTTCAAGATTCATAACGTTGTTTTAGATCCCTAGTATAATGTTGAAATAAGAATGCTGCTATTTTGAGCTCTTTGTTACTCCCATTGATTATTTCGGAAATGCAGTTTTTTAATGTACTCGTTATACTTTGCTTTGTTGTTTGTGTTTGTGTGTTTGTGTGTGTGTGTGTGTGTGTGTGTTTTTATGTGTGTGTGTGTTTTCGCTCATGTGGAGGTTATGTGTGTGTGCAAATGTATGAGTGCTCGTGTTCATTTAATTTCATTTTATTTAATTTCCGGCCAAAGTATACAATATGACAATTGCATATAAACAAAGTAAGGTACAATGTAACTTGTACATATCCAAATGAGATTTAAATGCACGTCATTTGTTTACAATGAAACAATAAACATACTTTAGATGAAGAAATACATGGACAAAATTTGACTGAATCATAACAAAGAAAAAGTCGGAAATGGAGGGGACTGCTAAAAAGCCAAGCTTGTAGGATGCAGTCCCCTCGTGAGTAGTAAAAATTGTAGTAATAATGAAACCAGACAATTACACATATTCCTCGGGAAGCAGAACATAAACAAGTATGCACACTAACGCACACACAGACAGAAACAAAGCAGCTCTCTTACATACGCGTGGAAAGAATAAACAGGAGGTCAAAGGCCAGAAAGGGACAGGAAGACAGAGGAAGGAGCAAAGGAGGAAGAGTTCAAGGGTCGATGCCAAGAGACATGAGACTTTGGTCTTACCGAGAAGTGGCCTATAAAGAGCGTATCAACAAAAAAAAAACGTTACACTTTTGAAAAAATTTTCATGATTACATCTCAAAATGTTTTGGAGATTTTTTTCATATTTATGGATGCCCAATAGTCTCATCTATCAAATTCAATCAACAAAACAGTTTTTTTTTACACGCTTGGCTGAACACTGACGCTCTTTGTCCAGAGTGTGAAAAATGACTTGCGCCAAATTGAAAGAATATGGAGAATTCAGCCAGCAGTCCAAATAAGTGTTCTCATTCAAACAAATTGCTCTTTTGCTCACAGTTTTGATTATGTTATGATAGTTTAGGAATTTTTTGTCACGTTTTAAATGATTCCATTGTGTTATGGAAGGTTGATTAACAACATCAAGATCTTTTAAGCACAGTTATCACAAATCATGCACAAACATATTGAACCCACAGTCACTCAGTCAAGAAGAAAAGTACAAAATTAACGCATCCTCAGATCATTCAATCAATACAATAAATCCAATCAATCAATCAATCCAATCAATCAATCCAATCAATCAATTAATCAACCAATCGATCAATCAATCAATCAATTGATCGATCAATTAATCATTCATTTAATCAATCTATCAACCAATCAGTAAGTCACAATTGTATGCACGTGGCAGATCGACATACCTCCCCCCCCCCCCCCCCGGCTTAAAGGTACGGGTTTTTGTTTTTTTTTTTTTTTTTTTTTTTTTTGGTATTTTGTTCATCCAAAATGGCCATTGCTCTCTTCCCTTATTGTTTCCACCTCCAGCCCCTTTACTCCTTTCTTCTTAGGGTAATTTACTTTAAAAACGTATTTAAAACGCTCATACACATGTATTTGATATCAATGAACTTTTATTTCCTCTTTAAAAGTGACACAATCAGTGTACAACAGAATGCTTTTTTTTTTTTGCATATCTGAGCAAGGTGAAAAGAGAAATAAAATGACAAAATTATAATGATAAAAATTGTTCTGCTTTATCTTCTACTTAAGTCCTTTCGTTAGTCCCTGGACTTCCATTTCAATCCTCGACGTATCCTCCTTCCCTTTCAACACACTTCCTTGCTCTTGCTGAATTTTCCATATTCTTTCAATTTGGCGCAAAGTCATTTTTCACACTCTGGACAAAGAGCATCAGTGTTCAGCCAAGCGTGAACAAAAATTTGTTTTGTTGATTGCACTTGATAGATGAGACTATTGGGCATCTATAAATATGAAAAAAATCTTCCAAATATTTTGAAATGTAATTTAGACAATTTTTTTAAAGTGTAACATTTTTTTGATACGCCCTGTATATGGATAATGTATTATAACGGTTATGAAATAAATTAAACAAAGTTAAAGACGTTAGAAGCTTTCAAAAATGCAAATCATCAGTGATATAAGAATTAATGTAAGCTTTCTTTAATTTCAGAGTAAAAGTGTTGAAACTTGGAGATTCTTTTATGCTGCTGTCAAGAGAATTCCAGAATTTAGGTCCGGCGAAAGAGAATAATAGACTTTGCAAAAATCGTCCTAAACAGTGGTAAATAAAATTCATTGGTTTGTCTAGTGGGGTTTGAATGTACAGTTGTATTTTGAATAAACATGGAGTCAAACACAAAAGGAAGGGAATGATTTATTAATTTGTACATAAACTGTCCTAAATTCAAACAATACAAATCCTTGATTTTTAAAATATTATTTTGACGAAACAAGTCATAAGTATGACATCTCCTCGATTCTCTACAGATAATACGAAGAGCTTTTTTCTGCAATAATTATATTCTTTCTAGATAATTTATGAGGAATAAGTGTTAAACCAGGCGAGAATGTCATAATTCAGATAGGGTAATATCAAAGATGAATATAACATTAATAAAACATATTTTGATAAAATAGTATTTAACTTTGTTGATTACGCCGATATTTCTAGAGATTGCACGTCAAATTGAATCGATATGCAAATTCCAGGTGAGTTATTATCTTCGTGTTATCTTCGTGAGCGTGGAATGTGTGTATCCATGTACATTATGAGTTGCATCACTTTGTGCGTGTGTATGTGTGTATATGTAAGAATATTATATATATATATATATATATATATATATATATATATATATATATATATATAAGGCTGGTTACACAGTCAAAAGCTTGGGAAATAAAGGCCACAGTGAACATCACTGCAACGTCTATACTGCAAGTCATTCTCCGTCACATATATACCCAATAATGCAGCACCCACCACGTACGAGGCCAAGCCCGCTTCACGTTATATATACATATATATATATATATATATATATATATATATATATGTATATATATATATATATATATATATATATATATACATACATACATACATACATAATTAAATATACATAGTCATAGATATGTAATTTTGGCTTCTCTTCCTATCCACTCTATACTGTCTTTCTGCACTAACTAAAATATCTGCCCCTTTTCAAAAGAATGCTCGTGATGTGTTCAATCATCAGGTTCAACGTATGAAAAATAAAAAACGAACGTGTAATATTTATGTTTGGGAATACTTCGAGGAGTCAATGTGTACCTGTAGGTCTAGGCATCGGAAGGGAGAGTCGTGAATATCGTGGAAGATATACACATATAGTAGTACATATATATTGTATGAAACATTGTGTAAAAGGACGTTGTGGTTTATTTGTGTGCGTGTGTGTGTGTGTGTGTGTGTGTGTGTGTGTGTGTGTTTGGGTCGTAACGTGTAATATGTAGGAAGACCTACACATATATATGATATATATATATATATATATATATATATATATATATACATGTATTATATATATAAATATATATGTAAAATGTAGTATATATTGTATGACATATTGTGCAAAAGAACGTTGTGGTTAGTTGTGTGTGTGTGTGTGTGTGTGTGTGTGTGTGTGTGTGTTTGTGTTTGTGTTTGGGTCATAACGTGTAATATGTAGGAGGACCTTAACCTTTACGGGAAAGAAGCGACCCCCCCCCCCCCCCCCCCCCCCCAAAAAAAAAAAAAAATGTATGTTGGAGTACCAAAGTAATGTCTGTATATGCAATGTCGTCGTGGTTTGGCTGCTGGTGCAATCATAGTGCACCAAACTGATGGCGCCGCGTAATACATGGCGCCTGTCCCGGAATACACGTCTACAAATCTATCATGAGGTGGTTTAGGAGGCTGTGCTAAGTGTAAATGCCAGACATTTTGTTTATGTGTTAGCAGAGTGAGAAGGCAAAACATCCATCCAGGAAGATTTTGTTTTTCTTTCCTTTCATCGGAAGTTGATTTCGCTTATGCACAAGATATGCGAAAGATATTTAGAAAAGTACGGATTGTCAAACCAATAAAATCAAAAGACATTATGTAGAATTATGAATGGCTAAATTTGTGAAGCATAAGTATTATGCATTCTTGCACTATAAAGCAAGGGATAGAACAAGCTATTATACAAGACTTTAATTTAGATATTTATGCATAAGAACCTTCTAAGTTTCTACCGCAACTCCTGAGGAAACATAATAAAGAAGTACTCCTTTAATCATAATGCCGCTTGAACATTTAAAGGAGCGGCAGATGAACCCGCACTGGTCCAAGACAGTTGAGTTATCGATGTGTATAACTTATTAGAAAATTTAACCTTCAAGGATTTGTGCGTCTTTGCTGCTGTGTATGCATGAGTGTTTGGGTTCTTTACATGTTACATGATTAGCAATAAGGCAGATCCAACAATGTCCAAGACCCAGAACAACGTGGTACAACCGATACATCATCGCTGAGGCCAGAAATCTCAACATCAGTTGGCAACTGGTTCATTAAAAAAGAAAAGTCACTAAAAAGAGTTAAAATGTAAGAGTTTTCTTCCGATGACACCAAACGTCGATTCAACGTGGCGACAGTTACAGGCAACTTTTTACGATTTGTTGGCGATTTTCATTTTCATTTTGCTGCCTTTTGTATGTATGACAAAACTCTGCTAGAAATAAATCAAGGACATTCATAATTGAATGAAAGAAAAACCTCAAAACAATGAAAAACCATTGCTGAAATTATATGCAAGAGGTGACAATAATCAATGTTAGATGACAATTTTTTTAAAAGAAATCTTAATGCAGGCGTAAAACAGAAAGATGTCTCTCATAAGTATTAAAAAAAAAAAATGATGAAAGGGTAGATAGAATCAGGAAAATTATGAAGTCTATGTGCACTAAGGCCATGTCCGGCACATCTTATAGACAAGTGTTAGACATGGATATGTTAAGATGCATTTCATTTCGGCTTTAATCAGAATAAACCTCATTCGTTTGCAGTATACACAATTTACACAATACTGAATACACAACTTGCCATGGCAACTACACTTCGTGTTCTGCAGCACATTTTCATTTTTGCAGAGTTTTAACTTTGTCCCTTTATGTCTGTACGTATCAAGCATGTATTCTGCGTTTTATCTTGGGAAGTTCCCATGCACTTATCACTGCTTATCTTTATCTTAGATAGACGTTGGAAAAAAAAACTGCGATAGAAAAACGACATCTTTCAAGTGAAGCTTGATATCTATGGTGACCATGAACAATAATGAAAGGAACCAAATCGTCTGTGCAGGCAAGAATATTGTTTCAAAAGAATTTTAAGCAACACTCTCCTATATTTATAATGCGTTCATCAAAAATATAACTTGGCACCGGCACTAGGACCTTTGTGTAATATACGAATGAACTCAGTATAAAACAATCATTACAATGAGTACTGTTCGATTCTTTAGCTTAAGGAGTACTACCTTTCTCATTATTTACCGTCCTGTGAACATTTCTGAAATAGACGTACAAAAATAATGATCCGTTTGCTGTTTAAGATATGTTTAAGATAATGGTGATTCTTAAATCAATAACATGACCAAAATGGTCGCTATGCCAATAGTACACATTTGACAAAGGATAATACAGAATGACTTGCGATACATGTTTTGAATGTTCATTAAGTTTGTGCATTAAGTATTGCCAAGCTCCAGGATTGAACGGATTTTTCTTTTTCTCTCTATTTTTTTTTTCGATCAACCAAACAGTCACTACAACCGCGCTCTAAAGCGATTTCCAATAGCGATTTATAGTTTTACTTTCTGTTTTAACTTGCTTTGCAGAATGTCTTTTAGAATGTTAAGTTATTAATATACATGTATCTTCCTTCTGTTGTTAGTACATTGATAACTCGCATAAACTACTTCATTTGACTGAATATGTTTGCATACATGTACATGTACATGTACATGGACATGTACTTCAACTTATCGGCTTCGTATAGAGAGAAATACATTCAGTAAAAAGAGGCCATGTCTCAACATGCGATATTATTGATAACATCATTATTCTTCCAACATCCTTTCACGTAATATTTCCGTCTTCGAAAAGCAAAAGGGTTTTCAGAGACAGGAATGCAATAGTAGATGTTTAGGAGAGATGTTATTTTCGTTGCGATGTTATGAGAAAATGCAACCTTCATAGGAAGCTAGGAAAATCAGAGTCGCGTAGAATTTTTTTTTCAACATGAATGGTGTCGGATTATTCCTTTCACGTCTACGCCATGCTACAAATACACGCATACACCATAGCACGTATTATACACACTCACTGCCGCACACGATATCACACTTTACGTGTGACTGGATTTGAGAATGCAATTCGCACTACAGCGGTATAAAGCTCAGACACTCGATAAATTTCTATAAGGGGTATATTTGAACGCTTTGTCAATTGGATTTGCCAGCTGGATACAGACTGCGATGGTTATTGAGTAGGGAGAGAGGGGAAAAGTATCGACCACGAGCTATATTGGATCCTGAGGCACGACACGTGATGAGAATAGGAGAACGAAACACACTCATCAATAACAGAATACATGAATAAAGAAAAGATCAAAAAAAAATTACCGTCACAATGAAAATGCAATAAAAATATCGCTCATTCTTCAGCCAGCTTTTGGAGTGTAACCATAGAATGACGTAAGTGCTGCTCCGTTATTTGAAGACATATCACGTAGCTGACCATAAATATATCACTGGAACTGAATCAAAATTTTATAGATTTATGCCTCTCTGCATTGTTTAGTTGGTGTAGATCACTTTTCAAATTTGGAAAATCCCCTTTATTAGTTACCCATTGATATTTCTTTTTTGACACAAGAGGGCTATTCGCCAAATGTAATGTATATGGAAATCACGCCAAGTACCAAACTGACAAAAGCTTCCTTAAGAAGAGAGAGCCAGAATTTCCACAGTCCTCTAGTACAGACGGCATGTGATTGCTGGTTTATTTCATTTCTTTTTATGTAACAACCTTCATTACGAAGTCAGTCAAATGCTACTACTCAGCCATGCTAGATGAAACACATATCACTCAAAATTTAAATCATCCTAAATTTGACTCTAATCCTCCTTCTTTGGTGGTTGATGGTTAGACATCGCGATCGTTATCGTGACATTCTAGTTATAATATAATTTCACGGTGTCATCAACTTTCGATAATATATTATAACTTAAAAGCTATCACAGTCCAAAACATTCTCAGAGCGGTAAGTCATGAAACTCTGCAACATATTTTTCTTGCTTTTTTTTACACCACACAGACTTAAATATGCCAGCTGTTTGCCGATTGTTAGCCTTACAGAATACTATGTCGGCTTAAAGATCTTAAACATGGATGAAAATCTGCACCTGAGAGGGAGATCAGTGCGGCAAACAAATAATGATAAAAATCGTTTTACCCGCAAAGGTCTAAAGGGCTAGTATAACAACCCACATTCAAGTTCCCGAGCTCCGAGTCGCAAACTACAACATAGAATCGACACCCCGCTCATCTGATTTTATCAAATTGTTCAAAACAATTGTCTCGTTAGTGCATTTGTCGTGACACTTACATCACATCGTTAATGCCAAGACTAATTTAGTTCCTTTTAATGCTTCTCAAAATACACATATAGTTGCTTTTGGTATTGTCAAACACACAGTAAATTTGAACAATCTGGTGGTGCTTTATGGTGCACGTGTTACTGCCTACGAAAGCTTAGTTACCCAGGAAAGTAACGGAATGACCAGACAATTCATTTCAGATGGACATGATTCCTATTTCAAAATGCAGTATCATGTGTTTTCACATGCTGTTTTAACGATCACCACAATTACTGACAGATGTTTAACATAAGTTTTGTTGTATCTTCTGTTGAACTACGAAATAAACATCAACTGATTCAGTTGCATCGACTTACCGTGATTTTAGCAAACAAAGAGATAATCAGAAAAACGAAAAAGGAAACCTTAAATGATGCTAAAAGACAATTAAGACTTAATTCTAGGCTTTGGACAATATTTTGTCAAACGTCTATAAGTGTCATGAGATATCCAGTAGGCAACCTAAACATTTATCCTAAAACTCCTCTCACATACTGAGAATTCTCAAAACTTCACAAATTAAGACCTTTCTACAAAAACAAAGTGATTTCTGGGCCTCTGTGGTATTATGTCACTGTGTGTGTTCCGATTCTGTAGTCCATGATATACAGCGATTGACTTGAATTAAAAAAAAAAAAAACACGACACAATCTTGTCCTAATCCAGGTATCATTGCTAGTTGTCTTCGGAGATCTCGTCGATTTGTCCCGGTATGCGGTTAGCTTCTAACTCTGCAATCTTTGCTCCAGTTGTCCTCGAGCTCCCTGTCGTTGTCGTGGTCGTCGTCGTTCTCTCCAAAAATTGGAAGAAATCCTCGGCACCGCCAGGGAAATCATCCTCATCCTGCGAGCCGCGCCGAAGGATGCAGTTCTTGCAGACATCGGCCATGTGAGTAAGCTCTTGACGGATGTGTCGGTTTAGCATGCCGTAGAGAATCGGGTTAATGACACATGAGGTGTAGGCAAGCCATGTGGTGAGGCGTTCCCAGAGCTCTTGGCGGGGAAAGGCTCCATGAATGACGCCAAATACGTGAAGTATGAAGTATGGTGTCCAGAGGAGAAAGAATGCCCCTACAATTAAGAGAATGGTTTTTGCAGCCTTAAGGTCGCCGCTTTGGGAGGACTCTGGGTGTTTGGATTTGGTTCGTGAGAATCGTTTAATCGAAAAACAGTTATGAGAAGTGGGAGAGGGGACATCTGTTTGCTTGGAGTCTGGCTTAGATCCCTCTCCTCGAGCTGGTCCTCCTGCTGTTCCTGTTTCTCCATGTCTCGACTGACTCACTGTCGGCACATCTCGGCGCGTCGTTGAACCGTAGTTTTCTACGGAAGGCAGAGGGCACACCTGACGCGCAGCCTCTCGCGCTATGTGAAATACTTTGAAATATGTCACTATGACAACCCCTCCTGGTATCACAAAACACAATAAGGCTAACGCAACCACGTAGACAATATGACGAACTGTCTGCTCCCAAACAAACGTGCAGTGTCCACGGTTTGCGTTAAAGGAATACGAATTTAGACCGAGCAAGGGCGGCACCGATAAGATGGCAGACTGGGCCCAGATGTAGACTAAAAGAAGGACCGTCCTTTTAATGGTCATCTTTGCCGCGTAAACCATAGGATGAGCGATGGAGTAATATCGCTCAACGCTAATAACACTGAGAGTGAGGATAGAGGCTGTGGCAAAGAAAGTGTTGCTGAATCCATTGACTTCGCAGTAGGTTTCTCCTAGTCTCCACTCGCCCATACCATACGCTACGATCGAGAACGGAATAACTGTTACCGAGCATAGAAGATCTAGAGTACACAGATTGGCAACAAAGAAGTGTGTTAGAGTATGAAGAGCCGGTGTCTTTGCGAGAATGACGAGTACCAGAGTGTTGGCGACGATGGCGAATAGATTGATAGCAACCATGAGCACCATTTCAAAAATTATGGCTATAGTGGGTGACGAACCGTGTGGTAGGTCTGTCCTGTTCCCAGACATATTCAAAGAGACTGCATCCATGCTCATGCTTTTTTTTTCGATCTCCCACTTGCAGAGCGTCTCCTGCGAGAGAGATAACTATGTTAAGAAAAGGATATACGCAGATTTACGTTTCGAGCATCCATGCGCACACCTAAACCTATATTTCGTCTTAAAACGCTGTGAAATGCCTTCTCACCGCGATTTGTACATCCGCAGGGAATTTCTCGTCGAAGTTGAGATTTATGTTCTAACGGTGCAGTATTCGGTCTTTCTGTTCTGCTTTATGTCACTAGTAAAATGTGAACACACACTTAACTATCACGTGCGTGCTTACATGAGATGTGCGTCCGTTATGCAAGCATCCAAAAAGAACTTTATTTCCATTATAAGTCAAGCAGAATGTCATTTAAAAAGTAATTGCGGTCGATGTTCTTGAGGTGCGTTATTGGTTTCCACAGATGCCCTGTTGCCTTGGGATAAGAGACGTATATACAGGGGAGTTTAGATGGGTTCACCTCGATCTTAATGAGTACTCTCCGTTAGGTTATTTTACAGTGCTCTACTTCCAGATTAATACATGTTTTGCCACTAGCATCGTGTTTCTGACAGCAATGTATTTACAGTACGGTGATTGTAACATACGCTCCAACTTTTTGACATAAATTCAAATCATGATAGCAACGTGGGCAGAAGAGAGAGAAAAAATGATCACTCCATAGATCGTCATCAAGATTTTTCGAATAAAAAAAAAGTCAGGTCGTGATAATAAATCGCACTGAAACAGACAGGCGCGTCATTCAGGAACCAGCTCCTTAGCAGATGCTTTGATTTCTAGATGTTGGAGTTTATTGACGAGAGATGCAAGCACTTTCAGGAGCGCTTCGATCAATGCTCGGAGGAAGCCGAAAATGAAACAAAAATCGAAGCACCAGCGGGTCTTGCCGTCCACAGTTCCTGCATGGAGTTCGAGTTAATTAAACAAGGTAGGAGAGAAGGCACCTCGACAAAATAACAAGAACCTCCGAAAAATCTTCACTTGGCGACACTTCTCTCGTAGCCATTAAATAATCGATGGTAGTGCGACGTTCACCACGCGAAATACTTTACACGTCAGCATGAGCCGTCTCCAAGTTGATCATCTTTAACTACTTTATATTTTTCATTCTCCTCCTTTGAAAACTGAAAATCCTAAAGCTGTAAAGATTCGAGGCACTCGATGCACATTTTTTCCACACAGGAATGCGGCACAATAGACAAGTTCCACATCATGTTTACTTACGCTCATGTAATAATGCAGTTATGCGAGGCGACATAAGGGATGTGAAGTACAAGATTTCATTTCCAGTCGGTAACACGGCTGTGGTATAAATAATGTTTATGAAAGATTCCTGCGGACGTAAGATACTCAAGACTCGCCGTCGTTTCTGTTCTCCTTCATCGTGGCTTACCACTCAGCCTCGCAGCCATCCAATTGAGCAGACGACACAAATCCTTTGCTCTTATGTTTGTTCCCTTCCATCGCCCAGTGACGTCAGAACCAGATCACGTGATGTCAACACCGCGTAATGCTATCTACTTATGGATATTCATGAGTGTCTATATACAAAGTGGAACCAAATCCACTGTTTCACTTATTAATCGGGCTTCTCACTAAGTTGGTGCATTGGAAAACGTATCACGCGTTGGTACAAATCTCTTATGGACGATTTATAACAGGGCTTATGACACCGACGCAACCAGTGCAATGTAGGCCAAGATTCATTATTTGGCTGCCATTATATCTCCGTATTCTCAGTAGTCGGATGCAATGTGGCTGAAGTTTATGCTATTTTTCGCATTATATGGCATACGTCCTAACTATGTTTCAGCATTATATCACCGATAGTTTCACTCGGTTTAAATAAGGTAAGACAACTGAAAGTTATTTGTTATTATGTTACAACGAGGTGGATAAAGCGTTCTGACTTAGCTGCTTTGTTACGTTAACAAAACGAATGGAAATAGTATTTGAAGACGTGTTCAACTCTCCAACTCTCCAACCTATCTCAAACTTGATCTCACTCTGATTATAACACATCTGACTGTTCAAGTTTGGCAGACAACGATGATCGCGTGCAAATGCAGTTTGAAGGAATTAATGACTGGATGATTAAATCACAGCATGTACAAACGTAAGACTTGTTAGATCAACAAGGATTTTTTTTTCGTAAATGTAGATTGTTTCTGCATTCAGAGGTGATGTCATACAAAGACCTTTGGAACATGATATAGATACCTGCATCACACTGAAAGTCACACGGAGAGAAACGGAGACTGCCATTTAACACTTGTCGTGTTATAATGTTTGTGAGGCTTGCTTTCGACATACTGGCGAGGGAGAGAATGAAAAATAACAACAAGAAGATATTCACTACAGGCCAGCCGAATCTCATTAAGATAGAAGGGTTTTGATGTCGAGAGTGATATAGCATCTAAATTCGTCCGCAGGTCGAGGACAAAGGTACTTCATTCATGCGGCAAGCGACACACTACACCGTTTCAGCGTCATTGGATCCAACCTGAATTTCAGGGTTTGTAGAGTGTCTTAAAAAAAAAAACCAAGCCGCCATCATTTGCTTGCGCCATTAAAGTCCCTTCCGATGGAATTGAACAACAAATCGGGGAGTGGGAGGGGGGGGGGGATGGATCGGCGCAGGAGAAGACTGGAGTGGACACGCGAGCACACTACACTACCCAGGCCTGTCCTACGCCTGCACATAACACACACAAAATGCGCTTTTGCATATTTGTGTCTACCGTGTATAAAATGTAAAAGTAACGACAAAAGTCACACTTAATCAGTTGATTACAGAAACGACCAATGACACTGCGTATCAGTCTACAATGTGACTACCATCTTGTGGTAAATGCGAGAACAAAATGACCGCACATCATATTTGGGTTGCAAGTTTATACATGTTAAAACTGAGACAGATTTTCCACTCTAATACTACATAGATGTGACAATCAACAAAGACAGAACGCGTGAGAATCACAGAAAGTACAGTGAACCCAGTGAATTCTTTACGAACCCCTTTGAATAAGACCTAAGGATGATTTTCAGACTTTTGCATATTTTTCCTTTGACATGACGGAAGGGTGTTTTAATAGGTGATGTGCGAAGTGGTTGCAGAGGAGATAAAAATAAAATTATCAAGAATCAGAAATAAGCTACATATTCTGATCATACAGTTGCACAGTATGTCGAATAATTCACATTAGCCGAAGTCAACATGAAATTGAATATCAAGGGACCTTAATAACGTATTGAAAACATCACACATTACATGTATTTTATCAATGTTCCTTCGAGGCAACATGTGTGGGCTCACATGCCTACGGGCAATATACTAGTAGTAAATGTCTTTGCTTTTGTGTGCCGTGACCCACATGTTGTCACCATATATATATATATATATATATATATATATATATATATATATATATATATATTGTATATATATACATATATACAAGCAATGAAACAAGTTCAAGCGGTTGACTGCAGGTTCACCTGTATTTATTGCAACTCTGTGTATAACAAGCGTGTATTATATATATCGTATGTATATACACATAAATATACATACGATATATATATATATATCTTTAAATGTTCAAATGAATAGTGACGATGATGATGATGGTAATAATGATGATAATAATAATAATAATGATAATAATAATAATAATAATAATAATAATAATAATAATAATAATGATAATAATGATAATGATAATAATGATAGTGATAATGATAATAATATAGAAATCAACTCTCTCTCGTTCTTCTCTCTGCCATCATCCCCATCAGTCAATTTGTCTTCACCTTTTGTGATGTGAATGAAAGAGAAATTTGATTCATTCGACAGAATTAACATAAGAATGTTATAAGCTCATTGCTTGACAAGATATCAACTCACATGGAGTCCACATTTCTTCAAATGCCCATTGTACTTTGTACTCAAGTTTTTCTCACTTTCCCTGGACACGACTCAAATTTTGCATGGATAATAGAACTCGTGTCCTTGTGAATTGGTGATTGGTTACTCTGCCGTACTCCAAGAAATAGCCTCCGGTATTTGTGAGTAATTGGACCCGACGCAACATTTTGCTACGAAGAATACATCGAATGTGGTTCATGGCGATGACATGCGATAGTTCTTGATTAGTTTGCTGCCTGTCTCCTCAGGCTTAGTCAGTGTATAATGCTTTAAAGTAAAACAGGCATTGTAATTCGAGAACATGTTACACCATTCACTCTCCTTGCTTTATCACATAATTTGATTCCATTTGTTTGAATTTCATCTTCGTGTAAAGATTTCGTTTTTAAAGTTACTGAGGTATGACAAGATGAATACGTTAAGTAAAGCTTATACGTATCTATCGTAATAGAGGAATCGGGTTAAAGATTCCACTATCTTTAAACAAAGAAACTATTGTCCGTTACACAAACATAATCAACCTAAAACAGGACTGATATTTGTACTACTTAGGTCCACAGTGAGAACGAGATAGAACTTAGACCGTGAGACAAATTACTGCGGATAGTCAGAGTGTGTAAAAATGAGTAGTAATTATCATTATACGACATGGCATAGACGGGAAAAAAAAGACGAAAATAAGGTTGAAAGAAGATAGGAAACAACACTCCATGAAAAAGAAAAGGTAGAATAATTACCAAAGTAGTACTCCTGAATTGTTACAATCCTCATTTATTTTGTTCTTTAGTTTGTTGCTTCTTTAATTCAATGTATGTTTATTTTTCCTGTGCATGGGCGTATCTTTTCGTTCTTTTCATCTATGAGGTTTGTGTAGTCTGTTTGTACGTCCAATTTTACAGTGATATTAAAATAGTAAAGAAATTTGGTAAGTCAATGTGATTTAGAATGATATTATTCTTTGTAATTCCAGTATAATTTAACAGTGCTTCAGTAAAAAAAAAAAGATACATAGAACAGTTGACTAAAAGACAGTATGACAGTATGGCAGTAAGACTATTCGCCTTAAACTTTCGTCTTTATATATATATATATATATATATATATATATATATATATATATATATATATATATTAAGTTGAACGAAATGACTCCAGGGATAAATGTATATATCCCTGGGGTAATTTTCGCCCAAGTAAAAACTCATAATAAAAAGCGAATGTTAAAAGATGACTAAAGGATGTTGTCGAAACTACAGTAATGAGGCCATCATGAAAGCCTGGCGACGGCTGTAGCCTTGAAGAGCCACCGTCGAGTTTCCATTGTGTTGTGAGAATGTTGGCTGTAATCATACTCAAACGTACTTACTCTCGCGTTCAAAATATTATTCCGTTTGCTAAAAACGTTTGCTAATGATTTCAAGAGCAGCATAGTACATGTGTGCATCTGTTTTCGTGCGACTCAGGTTTCAGCTTGTTCCAGTTCTCTTAAGACTAAAATGATGCTCAGGACGCGTTCTGAGAACATCAAGAATAAACGAGGATCTAAACATCGTCTGCTGTGCCGTTCCTTAGCGCCATTTCAGTCAGAGGTTTAAAAATGCACAACTTTATTTCTTTTAATGCTCATGTATAAAAAAAAAAAAATATTAAACGCAGCATTGAAAGACAACAAAAATAGCTGACGATTAATAGACCCACCCGTTTTATTTCATTGTGTTTTGAGTGAATTTTTCACAACCGAATGTGGGTTTCTGATGAAAGGCATTTAAACTTACGAGGCTTGCAGAAGAAAACCTTCATTCTAAGAGAATATAAAACATGTCCTTGTTTTATTAGGCAGTTGGATATGAAGTGACATGTGCGAACTGAGCATTTTACATTCAGAGAGACAAGCTATCAGAGCGGATCCGAAAATTTCCAACTATCACTTCAACAGCTTATCAACATCGAGGATTTCAAGTCGCTTCCATGGTGATTTCCATTGTTGGAAGTTACACTCATCATGTCTTTTTTTTTAATGCAAAGTAGCTTATGAAGGAGAGGAAGCGAGTGAGAGAAAGAGGGTGGTGAAGAGCGAGAGGGAACTTATTCAAAAATTGAGCTCATAAACATGATAAAGCTCTAGTTTATGAGTTTGTTTGCGTGAATGAAGGCACTCCTAACAAGAGGTTGGCACTTCACTTCTGTACACAACTTGTCTTGTCTCAAACTAAGCTTAATTCTTACCTTGCTAGTTGAATGAAATACAATTTTCATTAAAGATTGTAAAATTCAATGGCGCACTGTAATAAAGTTGAAGTCTGCTTTCAATTTAAGCCTGTAATCCAAGTTAATTAGGCTCATCCACACGCACAAAATAGCGGGATGACGATCGCGATGCAATTTTCGAGATTTGTATCTCGCTAATTCGCGTACGTGTGAGTCTCACTAATATCAAGAGGTGAAAATATGAAATGTATCGTTTTACAGCTGATCAACTGCATAGATTGGTATGTTCAGAATCCCTACCACTAAGAATGAAGCTCAAAGGTTTAAAACAAAAATCCTTCAGAGAGGTAAGTATTTACAATTTACATACATTTCCTAACACTGCAAAACCTCAAAGAGTTTCCTGTATTCAGAAAGAAAAACCCACTTGTCTCACACAATTCTGAGATCCTCCTCAATGGCCCTTCTGCCTACTAGTCCTCTCAGTGAAAAAGGATTGATTGTGGCTGGTATAGTTTTCTTTGAAAATTAGTACTTGTTGATAAAAACAAAACTATGGTGAAAAATCTAGCATCCACTCGAAATAAAATTTGTGATGCGATTCAAGCTCATTATCTGCTACGGACAGGAGGAGAAAATTCCTGCTTTAAAGTTTATGCCCACTATACCTCACTTTTAATGCAACATTGTTGCGTGTTATAAGTCCGAAAGGATACTGTAATGTATTTGCTGCGACGGCTGCAGATCGTTATTCAGAAGATTCGTTATTCCAAAAGGTAGTTATTCCGACGGTCCGCTACTAGTATTCGGAAGGTTCGATTGTCAGAAAACGGTAAGAGCTTTGTTAATCCCCCCCCCCCAAAAAAAAAAAACAAAAAAAACAAAAACAAAAACAAAAACAAAAACAAAAACGAGGGTTCGTTTATCAGAAATTCAGATTGGACACGTTAGAGAGCATAAACTTCTTGAAATGAAAAATACGATGTGATAGCAGTTCAGAATTGTAGGATATGACGTATCAAACTTTGCTTGACAGCATTATGAGGACGGATATGATAGATGTGTCTTTTTTAGGGGCAAGACATATTCAAGCAGCGAGTGTAGATTGATTTTATATTCAAAAAGGATGTTGATTCTGATTTCCTTCCAGCATTTATCTCTGAGCAAATAGATTTTGATTTGCATGGACTAGGAGCTTATCCGCTCCTTCCGACAGACACAAGTAAATTTTCAGGAACGACCTGTAAAGACCGCTGCTGCTATTAATGATAATGATAATGATAACAATGATAACAATGATGGTAATATTGCCACCAATTATAGTAATATGGTAATTATACATGGGCCGTAATTCCTCTTCCTCATCTCCCTTCGTCCGATTCCTTACATAACTCTCCGCTCCTCGTAATCATCAACAAATCATCACCATATTTTACACAAAATATGTAAAAAAAAAACACAAATCTAAAGCCGACAAAGTCACACATGGATGTGCGAACAGCAAAAACAAAACAAAACAAAAAGAACATATTCCTAATTATAAACATCGCAACAACAGACCCCAACGAAAATAGTTGTATCACTTTGATAACGAACTTTATTTCATTTACGGATTTACGAAATTTAGGATTAACATACCCCTATTTCCTTTTGAACTGATTTACCACCCTTTTCTCATTTTCGGATTGACAAACCTCATTTTACTTTCGGACAGACTAAACCTATATCAGAGCTCGACACTAAAATTTTTCTTTGCTGGCCCGTTCAGGCCACAAAAATCCATGAATTTTAGATTTAAATGGACCGACATAAAAATCATAAGAATCCATTTTGAATGTTATTTGCACGATCGGACCTCCAAAAGATAACCTTTTTTGGAATTTTGGTGGCCCGACTTATTTTCTTTTAGTGGCCTTGGGCCACTGGGCTACAGTCAATATCGAGCCCTGCCTATTTCACAGTGACATAAACCTATATTCGGTATATACTCAAACCCTATTTCATTTTTGGAAAAACGAATCCTCGAAATAACTAAGCGTCGGTGTAAAGAACTTTCGGAATTATGGATCTTAGGTTTAATGCAACAAATATTCGAATAAACGAACCTATTTTTTAAATTTCCGAATTAACGAATTGCAAGGAATGAATAATTTCCTGTGTTGGGAAAACGAATCTCTGGAATACCTATAGCATCAATCAGTATCTACAGAGAACATCACCAGTCGATGAATTTAATTCTGACACAAGTGTTGACGAAGGCATGGCAACATTTCTCGTTTCCTCCCTTCCCTTCTTCTTCTTCTTCTCTCTCTCTCTCTCTCTCTCTCTCTCTTTATCTGCGTGTATGTGTATGTGTCTCTAAATGTGCTCTTGTGCGTGTGCGTGTGCGTGTGCGTGTGCGTGTGCGTGTGTTTGTGTGTGTGTGTGGTTTTATTGGGGGGTGTGTTCAGGGGGGCATTTCATGAAGGAACTTGTCGGATAAAATGTCTGACAAGTCAATTATATCCGACAAGTTCAGAGAAATCAGCCAATCAGACTAAACAATTTCTCAAAACTTGTCGGATATGATTGACTTGTCAGATATTTCATCCGACAAGTTCCTTCATGAAACACCCCCCAGGTGAACCAGTTGATGCTCCAGGGGGGCATTTCATGAAGCATTTTGTCGGACAAAGTTGTCAGACAAATTTGCTCTCAGCCAATCAGATGCAAGGATTTTAGTAGCTTGTAACAGTTTGTCAGAAAAATATCCGACCAAACTGCTTCATGAAATGCCCCCAGGAGAGGGGCTATCGACCCATTTAGTAATGTGATGAAAAGCAGCCATTTTTTGGAAAAAACAACCCAACAACTTCAAAGGGTGAAGCTCTACACACATAAAACATGTATAATTTTCTAGTCATTCACCATACCTGGCAGATGTATTTCATATTTGAGTAGAAATTCATTTTGATGTAACACATCCTCATCAGTTTCATCGAAATGAAAAAGCGACGTCCTTATGCGATCTAAAGAGAGTGGTAACGTCAAGGATCTATTTTATCAATGTCAATGAAAACCATCAAGATAAAGTTTAAGAAAAGACATGGCAAGCGAGTGCAATGCAAAACGTCATTTATAAGATGTGAAGTTTAAACAGCTTGCAAAAACAGACCAAGGAGCTACGTTTGTAGTTCCATGGGCAAACACTAGCACTAATGCTACCCTCGAAATCAAAACACGGGACATATTCATGGTGATAAATCTAATTAGCATTAATCAATGTTCGTGGTTTACTCTGTTTGGAGGGTATAGCAGCTCCCTTTACGAAAACATGGGTGGGCGTTCAAGATGGGGCTCGAAATAAGGGCTCCCTGCATCCAATGATGACAGCTCTTAAAAGACAGACATACAACAATACATCAAAACAGCCGTTGCCGTAAGGAGGGATATTTTTAGGAGTGATAATACATTAAACACTTCTGAAAGGAATCATCGAAGGAGATATGAAGATGTTTTTCACAGAATTATGCCATTTATGGTACAGTTTGAAAAGAAACATCTACGTTATCAGTTGGTATTAAAATCTATTAAATATCAAATCATGGTAATCTAACGCTAGATACGTGTTTGGTGAACTTGGACAGTGTTGTAGTGATTTGAGCAAGATTGCTAAGATTGTCTGCTAGTTCTAAATAAGGGATCACGATGTAGAACAGAGTATTCGATGACTTGGGCACCAAATATTGTTTTGTTCGATAACAAACACATTTTTGATAATTGTCTTTATTTCATGTGACCAGTTATACATCTGACAATGGTGACTTACGGCCAACCAGTTATAATCGACCTGTAAACAAATTTTATAACGAATTATAATGTTTCTTGTTTTATTTTACCGTACAAATGATGTCTACGGAAAGATGACGTGTAACTTTTATTCCCCATAAAAGCCTCTATATTTCACATAAGTTTACAACATACACTTCGTGATTTCGACTTACTCGGGAGAGACTTATTTGGTGATAAAACATATTATATGAACATAATGAAGTATTTACGGCTCTGGGACATACCACAACTCTGCAAATTAACTCAACAGACGACCTCCACGTTTCTCTTGTTTTTGTTCCCCCGCCAAAATGCCGAGGTGCGGAAGACGTGTATATGGCGCCGCCACGAGGGAAAAACCCTGAAAGGTGCACGATGCTAATGATGACTGCATTCGCGCTCTTCAAAGCGCTCTGGAGACCGCTCGATGCTCGCCGGGCCGCTTCACATATTTCTACATTACATATTGAGTCCCACAGTCAGTCGGCTGATGGTATCAACTTTCGGGTTGCCGTTTTCAGCACAACAGCTAATGTCCGGTTGTCTCACGCTATATATTACCGCAAAGAAGTGCACCTGATTACCTCGGCTGAACTTCTAACCAAAACTTCCACGAAGGCATCTCTTCAGGTTTGCTTTGTAATGCTATCTGTTTTGCTGAAAGAGTCGCAAATACAAACTATCATGTAATCATCAGTTTGTGCTAGTTAGTATCAACCATCCGTGCAAGTTTCGACCTTTTATCATCGTTGTTCTCACCATTTTCGATGGCTATAATCATACATGAATTACTAGAAATTTAGAAGAGGACATCAACTTCGTAGGATTTTAATTTTGTAATGTATTTTCATTTCCTTTTTGTTTCTTTTAAGGGGGAAATCATAATGGATTACTTAGATTTGAGTATGATATAAAAGCTATATCATATAATAATAAAAGCTATTGAATAATAATATTGTATTATGTAGGACACACGAAATTAATTTTCGTCTTCTAATGGTACGTTCTTTAATAAGTTTCCCTCACGAGAGTTGTATCACGCTACCATCGTTAGGGTAGACAGGTAGACGTAATTTTACCCCCTTTCCAGTGGACAATCGCGTTGAAACTTTCACCATTAATGATAACCTATGCAACGCGACTCTTAGCTATACAATGACTTCAAGGGGACCTCAAAGGGACTGTACAGTACTGGTTGAGGTGAGGAGTCGGGTTTATAACACTCCTAAGTGAGATAATGAGAAACCTCTCATGAAATATGGAAGAGCATGTAATTTTAAGAAGGATTCAACGTTTATTTGATGAAAATTGGTTTTCAAATGACTGAGATATCCAAAAAAAAGTGATAATAATAAAAGGCGACAAGCCACGTCTTTTATTAGGATCTCTTTGTTTCACCTTGTTTTTTGATATCTCAGGCATTTCAAAACCGATTTTCATCAAACTTTTGATCCCTTTAGAATTGCATGCTCTTTGACATCTCATAGAGTGATTTCTGAATGTCTCGCAAAACGTTAAAATCTAAATCCTCACCTCAACCAGAACTGTACAGTCCCTTTAAGGCTTTGTTTCATCTTCATCTCAGTTTTCGTCAAAACGAGATATTAAACTCCAAGAGCTGTTTGTCAGTTGAAACTCAGTATGATTATGAATAATTTCTTTCCAGATATTTAATATTGGCACGGATGAGTGTTACCTGTTGTCAGGTGTGCATTTAATCTTCCAATGTGTCCATAAGAATTTTCAAGTTGAGCATCCTTAAAAGTTTCCATCGCAGCTATCACTGGCAGAAGCTTCTTCATACTGCATGATGTTCCACTCAGGTGCACCCATTAATAGATGTACATGAATCATCTATCTTGACGACTAGAGGCCACAAAGTATGCCGACTCAGGCCGGCGCCACACGGAGTACCCTTCGGGTATCACCAAGACGTGCTTGTCGTCTCCTTGTAAAAGAGCGCCAACCATGCCAAACCCAAGTCCATAGTGACTACGTGATGTAGGATAGTGTTACGGACATGACTTAATGTCAAGGCAACAATGTCTCAGCTATATGCCCAGAAGAGGGTGATGCAAAAGATGAAAACACAGGTCGCTTCATTGGTTTCTGGTAATATCTATTGGACATGATCAAAAATCACCTGATTTCTCTTACGACTTGCATCACATAGTAAGCAAATCAGCGTCATCAGGTTTCTTTTTTATAGGTGTGTTTATCGTTTATAGCGCGTATCATCCACGTAGTGTTAAAAGTGCTTTACAACACCCCCGTCATATAAGCACAGGAATGAAACTCGTACCTTTTACTGCACTCAATACATTCCCTAGGGAGCATCCCAGCCATATTGTCACACTATTCCAAACGTGTAGCAGCTTTCTATACTGAATACTCGTTTATACACCTTGGTAGAGAGGAACGGTGTGCAAAATGCGATGGTTAAAGATACTAGATATAATGGTGCCCTGACATGCTGACAGGGCTTAAAACTTGGAATTCTTTGAAAGCGCAGTGCAGCTAGATCGATAAGACCACCATCCACTAGACCGTGAGGTGGTAGATGCAGTCAAAGTGGTACAGTGCACTCCCGTTATAACGAACAAGGTTATAACGAATTTCCGGTTACAACGAAGTAAAAATTCAGGCCGCAACATCATCCACTCTATATATTTTATTGTCTATTTTGTTCGTTTATAACAAAAGAAAACTGCCGGTCCCGAGGACTTCGTTATAACGGGGGTCCACTGTATCAGTGATAAAGAAGAGGGGAAGGAAGATGTGGAGAGTTAGTAGCTTAGTATCATCGTCATAACAACTTTTTCATCATGGACGATGACATGACAGCTGGACAAAGTGAATAGGGGCAGCATGTCTTCACAATATGCTTAACATTGTTTATGCTTTGCTTCAGACCTGATATTTGTTTTCAAGAACGTTGCACGTGAAAGTCATACATGTAGCCGAAATTAAGTGTCATGTATTATTCACAAAGTTGTTAATTTTCACTATTCGTTTTTCTCTCGATATTTCAATTATCTGTGGCGTAGTGGATAAGACTCCCGACTCCCAAATCGGAGTACCCGAGTTCGAATCCAACCCAATGCTTATGTTCTTGGACAAGATGTTTTTATTCACCATGCCCCCCTCGACCCAGGTGTATAAATGGGTACCTGGCAATGCTACGGTAATAATACTGCCAGGGCCCTCTGTAGAACAGTGTCAACACTGAAGAGGCTACCCTGGTAAAGAAGACAAAACTATTTTTATTATCATTCTCATAAACTATCTTATGTACGCCAAATAGTGTCTTACTTCCCTTTGTCTCCACATGAGAGAGACCAATGTGGATAAGGGAAAAAAGAAAATTAATCATTAGGACTAATCATGTCAAGATTCCTTTACACGCTTATAAAGGTTGCAGCTGCACAAAGGTGCAGATTGTATTGAATTGAATTTTACACTGGCATACCTTTTGTTTAAATGCAGAAGGTCTGTTTTACTCTACACGTTTAAAGTATACTGTATGCTAGGTCTGTGTACCTGTTATTTTTCTTGTCTCTTGATTTCTAACAACCACCGAAACGTGCAATGAATTATCTGCTCTGAAACAGTTTCTATCTAAGACTGAAAGCAAACATATGGATAAGTCTCGAATAAGAATGACAGTAGTGATGGAAAGAGATTTGAAAAGTATTACAAAAAAAATAATGGTAATATCTTTTTTTTTAATCAATTTTGATGTAAATAGTGGTATTGGTCTGTTTGTTTTTGTGTGGTTGCGCACAGGCAGAAAGAACTCGAGATATCTCTAAGAATAATTCATGACATGAAAACGCAAAGAAATTGCGATCAATGAGAGAAATATGCCGAGCTGGTGATAGAGCCAAGTCTGTGCGCTCGGTCAGCTAGTGGCCTTTAATATGCCGACTGGATTGTAGAGTGGAAAGAGTTTTGCATGTACGTCACACTCGTTGAAACGAGGTCCTCAAGGAACTGGTCTGATAAGGTTTCGAGATGTAGTCAATGAAGAGAAGAAGCCGCACACAGCCGTGAATAGGCAGCAGTCATGCACCGGAGTACAGGGAGATCCATTTTAACCTACCCTCTCACCTCCCCCCCCCCCCCCCCCTCTCCTCCCTTCCCTTGTCTTGTTTCTTTTCTCACTTGTCTTCTCTTTCTTGTCAATGTTTATCTCCCATTCATTTTCTTCTCTTACCTTTTTCTTCCTCTCCTTTGCTTCGAATCAGTTCTATGACACCCTCAAAAACAAAACAAACGTGAAAGTCAACAAATTTCACCATAAGATCAAACTAACGATAAAAATTAGAAACATATCTGCAATAAAAATCATATTTCCCAAATCAGTCTATTCTCAAGTAAGTGTATAGCCGATTGTCATGGGGATTAAGGATTATACGCTCCCGATATCTGTTCATCAATACTTGAGGAATGGCATGAAATTATCAACAGAAGAATTCCAATCAATGGATAACAAAGAAAAAAGACGGTAGCAACGAGAAAATAAATTAAAAGGACGGTAAAACGAAAGAGGGAGTGTGAAATACAGAAAGAAGTCAACACAAGTTTTCTCCTTCTCTGTTTGTTTGTTTGTTTGTTTGTTTTTAACAATCACAAATATTCTTACATGTCGGTTAAGTGCTATACCTTTCAGGCCTGGTAGTCTGATTTATCTCCGTTTGAAGACAGTCTTCGTCCACTAGAATGCATTGAAAATCGATCACCAATGCACATTTTTGGTTTCCCTTGCAGTTATGCATCTTGTATACCAAAAAAAAGTTGTTTTTGGTCAACCCTACTTGATCACATTGGTTCATTTATATATACGTGTATGCAGGTCGTAATTCTTTCTTTGCTTAGATCTTTGGTAGATATTTCTTTGCGTATTCCACGAATTGATGTATCAAACAATCAATGAATAATAAATGTATATTTGTTTCTTTGTAAATGTGATCTATATCATTGAACGAAAGTGCAATAAAGAATGATTAAAAAGAAAATGTGTGCTTTAAGCCGAAGAGTATGATCTTCGGCATAGTAGTTTCTCGTTATAACAATCACTACTTCCACGAAGCGTTTGATATTGTATCTTACTAATTTTTGTAATTTACACTTACGGTATAAATGTCTTTCTCATGTCAAGTAAGGGAGAGATCGAGACAGACAGACAGACAGGCTGAGACAGACAGGCAGACACAAACAGGTACCGAGGGACAGAGATAAAGACAAAAAGAGGCACACGTGTACGAGGACAGAGTTAAAGATGGGAAGGGGCAGATGCTTTGAAGCTATTTGTGGCCTGGTCATGCATCCCCACGCCACCCCCCTTCGGGAAGCCAGCACCGGATTTCAAATCTCAAGCTCGCGTTTTCTGTTTTCGTCAGTCCCTCCTCAGTCTGCATGCCCCAGTCTATTTTCGTCTACCCCTCCTCAAGCTCGCACCATCCTTTTTCTTCCCCTTATTTTTTTTTTTCGTTTGTCTGCTCAGATTTTCGCCATGAGGGACCACTCTCAATCTGCCGAATTTTGTTCCTCTCCAGTAGAAGCATCACTCAGTCCTGAATCACAACTCTTCATTCTGTCTCATGAGCCTCATGTGCCTGTAGGCGCACAAACATTCCTTAACACAACCAAACATTGACAGAAGTAAAAACTTCTTCAACAGACCGTCTACCCTCTCATTTTTTAGAATTATTTTAGAATTGGAGGTGTCAAAGTATATATCGATTCTCTGTCAAATGATAATTGATTCTATGAAATGCGATATTTTTAAATCTCTCCACACACTATAGAGGTGATTTATTTCAATTTTATATCTATAATGAGTGAAATTAATGGTTTACAAATACAAGAAAGAAACCATTAAAACTCGAGCGAATGAAGCACAAATGAAAATAACAATAACAAATTACTACTTGTTAACCAAGGTAAAAACATATTTGTTTTGCCTCCTGTTTTTCCCTGTCGTCTGCTACGGACTATTTTTAATCCTGTTTTTGTTGATATCATTTTCTTCTTTCTTGTAATGAGAGATAAATTGGAAATTCACAGTGAAGAGAAAAGAAGAAAAAATCCATGAAATGTCCTTCCAGTTTGACTGTAAGCGTGAAAAAATGCTGAAATGCATACCACTCTGTAGTCTGGCAATTATACTACGTGTATATGCATGATATGGTGAGCCCATTATCCTCGTCATGCATGCACTTATTATACGATAATGGTCTCCTGCATTCCTATTACTCTGAGATTTGTTTAATTTGTCTTTTGAACAGCAAGTTATACGTGAAATCTTATTTTCATTTATATAGGTAAGGAGTTCTCTAAACACATCCAAAAGGTGTGGTTACCTGTGGCAGTTTCGACGACGGGCTGTCATCTTTCTCAAACGATGGCTAATTGGCAACTGATGAACTTATTTAGCAATTAATATTTTCATTTAATGCGTAAAAGAACCTGCTCGTAATCATTTTGTACTATTAAAGAAAAGAAGTATTGGTTTTTATGTAAACCATCAATACATATATATTACTGAATAACTTTGTTCAATTAGCTTTCTGTTATATTTTTGTACGAAAAAGGAATGCATAAATCAAATCAAAACAAAATAAACACTTCTTAGTCTAGTTGCGTGCTATAGGCAAAGTGCCCAGTCTTCGATTGATGGCGCTATTGAAGGGAACAGCAGAATACATGCATCATAACCATCTCTAAACAACATTTTTGTTTAAACAGTTATGAGTGTGTGTTATCATGTGCGCCTATGATGTATAATCAAGAAATGGTGACTATATATTTTTTTTTAAAAATCTCGTGTTAAATGGCTGCTACCACGTCGCACTACGCCATTGTTGATAGTTAAAGGATAAGTTCACCTTCATAGACATGTGGGTTGAGTGAATGCAGCAATATTAGTAGAACACATCAGTGAAAGTTTGAGCAAAATCGGACAATCCGTTAAAAAGTTATGCATTTTTGAAGTTTCTGCTCAGCCACAGCTGGATGAAAAGACTACTATAGCTTGTGATGTCACATGAGTACAACGATATAAAGAAAGAATAAAGAAAACTCAACATATTTCCATTTTTCTCGCATAACAAAAGAACACTCGACTTCTCTCTTTCAGAAGGGAGGGGGAATAATATTACCCTTAACATACGTCAGTAGCAAGTCGAAGAAATGTGCACTTTATTCAAAAAGTAAAGTTTTGTGAAATTCTCTTTTTATTTTCCTTATAGAGTTGTACGCATGTGACAGCATATACTGTAGTAGTCTTCTCTTCCAGCAGTGACTGTGCAGATACTTAAAATATTCGTAACTTTTGAACGGATTGTCCAATTTTCCTCAAAATTTCAATGATGTGTTCTACTAATATTGCTGCATTCTCTCAATCCTTATGTATATGAAGGTGGACTTGTCCTTTAAAATGGGTATGGAATGCTAATAGTACTATCGAACCGAATAGCACCAAAACAGCTTGTATTTCACCGTTTTACAGTAGGTGCCCAAAGAAACATGATTCTTTCTGACAGCAACCGAACTCCATTTCCCTCAATCGATTGCTTTGTGTTTTGACGCCCTTCCTTTCTTTTTTCAAAGGGTATGTGACATGGTCATGCAGATGACGCACATTAGATGCAGTGCAGAAAGTTACAGTATGACGTGTTTTCGAGTTGTTAGAATGTATGAGTGCGTCCTTGTTAGCGTGTAAAATGAGTGTGTACATGAATGTAAACATTAAGTAGTTACCGCAAAACATAGTACACCGTGCATATACAATGACTGTTTTAAGCTTACAGTCGTCCAAGGAGTCCACTGGGGATACCAGGCCTGTGACCGGTAAACTTCCTTCCCGAAGCGCCCAACTTCCGCAGGTATCAATGATTGAGTGTCAATGATGAAGACCTAGTTAATCCTGAGTGCTCTTGCATGAAAGCAAGAGATTCAGGAGTGAAGTGTTCCCACTTCGATCGGAGTAGGTTCTCTTCGGCTGTGTCAAGGGCTTTGTTTTCAATTCTGTTTCTTCCATTTTCCTCTTGATGTTTTCGAATGCTAGACATTTGATTTTACCCGACGTGTCGCAGATGTAAGAAGGTATTTCTGTTACATCTCAATTCTATGATAGAGAGGTATGAATGGATCGTATTCGTCACCTTGATTTCAGGAATTTTTTGCATTTCGTAACTGTTTCTTTCCGCCCAAGGCAAGATGCGTAAACTAGCAACGGTGGACCATTCGTCAACATATCCTCTCTTCATCGCTCCGTGTGTACGGGAAGGACTGGTATTCTCTACTCATTTGAAGCTGTATGGTTTGATCAGATTTAAATATAATTCCTGGTTCATTGGACTGGAAATAAAAAACTGACGTGTCGGACGGTAGTGTGGCAGCACAAATAACAAATATTAATACGGAAGTATCATTTCATAAATTTGTTTACTGTAGAGATGAATGCATGTCCACAACCAAATTGTGTGAGATAGATTGTAATTGGTTTGCGCGGAACTACGTGCATGCTGCCTATTTTTTTATTATTATTATTTTTTTTACAATTTCTAACATTTCAAAACATTTCAGATCTGTGCACATTGAATGTGGAACCTTATCTTAGGTTTGGTAACATCCCAAGGTACGGGAAACATTTTCATGATATGAGGCGTCCTTCAAAGAACAGCTCACATTCAAATGAACAAGAAAATAGTACTGTTCTCCGTCGTGTTCTGGACTTCTTGCATGATATTCCCCCATTCAGTTTCCATCCTGATTATTTCAGAGCAAACACAGTGGAGTCATGCAGTCCGAGATGTGCCCGTTGGGTTTTCTATCATTACACATCAGGCAGATGATCTGAAATTTGTACATGGTTGAATAAGTAAATGTACACCAGCTTCCATCATAAGGGTTTTATTGAGGGCTGTTCCATTACTTTGATTCAGTTGAAAAACCTAGTGATAATATTATGCTCCAAACTGTTTCGTGCTTTTAATCTTCTGGGATGCTTCTATTATGTATTTTACTTTATCATGAATATATTCAAGTGTTCATTGTACTTCATTAAATCGGGGGGGGGGGGATTTAAGGGAGAGCTACAGACTCTTGACCTAACCAAGCACAAGCACGACAACCCCCCCCCCCCCTACACACACACACACACACACACTAAAAAGCATTCCACGGCCCTTGTAAATATTTCCGCCACAATGAGTTTGGTTTTAAGCATGATTGTATGTGACTGTAATTATATATATATATATATATATATATATATATATATATATATATATATATATATATATATATAATTGTAAGTGTAAATTGCAAGTGTTCTTGATCAAGGGCAAAGAGCCCGAAAATTTGTGTGTCATAAATAAACTGTTGGCATTGACAACTTGAGCTTGAGTTCCGTTCTATTTTGATAAATGATATATATATATACTGTATATATGTATATATATATATATATATATATATATATACAATATATATATACATTTTGCTGATCTATATGTATATATCATAAAATTATATTCATGCATATTCACATGTACACTACGAATGTGCGTAGAATTGCTATACATTATACTTCCATTTTCCCCACTTCATTCAGCATCATCCTCGCGATCGAGCGACCCATTGACGTCCCTGTCACTTCCGCACTTCACAGCAGTGAGAGGAGTACGAGCTCTATGTGAGATTGTTGATCGTCTTTGTCTTACCTAGAATGTCGCAGTCGTTCAGGCGCTCTCGCCGCGAGACAGTTAGTGCTTGACCGCTCGAGCACCTGTTATGAAATATCCCAAGTTTTGTCGATGTTGTCGTGAAGTGTGGGGTATCGAGTGAATTATGAAATCGATCCAATGTCGGTCATTATAGGTAACGTTCTCTCTTGGCTTTGAAACAACGGTTGAAGGAGGTCTCTTGATAACTTCAGCCATGGATGAAAGTCAAAGTGGATCAAAAATAGCATGAGTGATCTGTGATATCATTCTCTCTCCGCGTGAAATTTTACCGTCTGCTGGATCATCTAACAGCGTTACTGCAAACGCACTTGAACTTAAATATGCTCTATCTCATTGGGGTGTATATTCATCTTTGTCTCTGTCTGAACACGCAAATAAGATTTCTCTTCTTTATTAACCATAATGGCGAAATTTTCAAGTGTTATACATGACGAATTGATACGGGAAGAAACCGTGCATAGAGTACTATCTCGGTATTACGAATGGCTCTTATACTGTATCGTCTTGATCAGTTTGTCCTCCGTGTGTAGGCCTATGTGTGAGTATTCAGGTGTTAGTGTTTGTGTTTGTGTTTGCGAGAGGAAGGAGGAAGTCAGAATATAATGTATGTGGATTACATAAGGACCAAATCATTATCCAGAGACATATGCTCAGTTTCAGATTCAATTCAATTCAATTCATTTTAATCGTCCAATAAAAAAAAAACATAACGGGAAATTCAGTGCGGGATTTTTACATATAGGGCATAAAATGACGAAGCATAACAAATACGATATATACACAGAGAGAGAACAACATGAAATAGTACATGATAGATAGATGAATAACCGAACATGTATGCAAAGTCAAACTGGACAGAACAATCGTATAAAAACGTGGCATAAAGACCGACTCCATTGGCATGATGATGTTAAAAACTCCAGAAACCTTCCCTGTCGCTACGTTCCCAGTCTCTACCCCCTCCCCTATGTCAGCACGCGATTCAATAAACTGAAACAACCCAAACCAACTCGCCCTAAAGTACAACACAACAAACAAATTAACACATACGACAACAATATCAGTGATTCATCATATAAATTTCTTTCTAAATCCCACCAATATTGCACATTATCACTTTACAAATTCTGAGATATAATATAAAAGATTACGAATATAATCATTGTAATTGTACGTCAACTTTTCAGAAAAAAAAATATAAAGGGAGGATTAGCGGTGTAGAGAGAAGAAAAAAATACATAATAATGCATGGGAGAAGAGACGAGAGAAGAACATAGAGAGTGACTTGCGTTGATTCTTTCAGTACGATTCACTTTTATACAAACACTATACCTATATTAATAGGTAGTATAGTGCATTGTGTTTTTTGTGGTAATTCAGTTTAAATGTATATTATCATGTTCAATGTGACATTTATCTATATAAGTAGTGATGCATTGTGTTTTTGTGGTAATTCAGTTTAAATCAATGTTGTTCAATATAACATTTATCTAAGGACATCTAATCAGGACATATAAGATACACCAAGATCGAACTAGTCTCACTGGTTTGAAATCACTGGCCGAGGTTTCCTGGTTGATGCGACCTCGGATAACAGTCCGAGACTCGTCAGCACGATAGCCGAGTGAGACATAAAGTATGACATGTCGTTTGAGAATACTCCAGAGCATGGAGTTCAGAGTACCATAATGATTTTGTTATTAAGCTGTCAACTAAACAGAAATCATGGAATATTTAGAAGGACCGAAAGGCTTGTCGCACCACACTGTTGCCCTCTGCAATCCTGGTGAGACTGTCGTTAATAATGAAAGTTTGTTATTCAGACACCTCGTCGGCTGTACGAAAAACAGTTCTGATCGAACGACTCCGAACTGGGAATTCTCTTCTCAACAGTCTGTTCCTAGGCAACGGTGACGTCAGACATACGACTGAGACTTGGGCGAGAAACTTCAATCTTCCGGGCCATCTCATTCGTGAGACTTGGTAAGAATCTCTGTCATTCATTTGTGGCGAAATTTCATTTCGCTCGAGCAGGAATAATGAAAATGTTGAATGGCTGACAATGGTATAAATACACGAAACGCCCTTTGTATAGAACGCAGTATATATTCCCTCTTCCTCGAATAGGATCCTTTCTTATTTTCTCCCACTCCTCTTTATTTGATTTCATTCATATTCTCTCTCTCTCTCTCTCTCTCTCTCTCTCTCTCTCTCTCACACACACACACACACACAAGCACAGACACAGACACACACACCATGAGTACTAATGAGGTACAATATATCTATGTACGTGTATACAAGAATTTTTACTCCTATTTTTTGGGGCGAATTTTAAGACTGGATTTTCACATTCTTTTCCAAATCTTAGGACGTCATTAAAGCAGAAATGATTTATGACATGCAGAGGGCGTAACAAATGTTAAGCACTGAGATCATTTGATATTTCTTGTATCTGAAAACAAAGTATTCAGTACTGATACATGAAAACAATTCTTTAAAGTCACATGCATCATGTTGTATCATACATCTGTAACTTTTACACGGAATGGGATTATAGGCCTAGTAGCTTCGAATGATACCTTATGTCATTGTCATGGCTAAGTCACGTGTGCATTCGGGAAATCTCTCTCGGGACGAGAATTGTGGAACTTTTTTATAGGGGATTCCATTTTTCATTTTCTTTGTATTCTCTCTGTATCAAAGCTTTTACGAATATGTATATTATGCACGTTTTCCATGCATTCGGGTATTTCATAACTTTACCAAGGTATCCTTTGTTAAAGAGTGTATTTATTTCTCTATAATTTTCCTCAGTCTTTGTCTGTATTGCGCTTTCTAAATGCATGGTAATATCAATACATTAGTATTGGAACAAGTTCACTCGGTTGACAGCAGGTTCATCCGTATTTATTGCTACTCGGAGTTTCATGCCACCTCCATGAGGCGCAATCATCAGGCAATCATCAGGATTGCCTGATGATTGCCTGATGGAGGTGGCATGAAACTCCGAGTAGCAATAAGAAATACGGATGAACCTGCTGTCAACCGAGTGAACTTGTTCCAATACTTCTGTCTAAAGCTCTTCCTTTGAGGATATCGAGCACTCTTCATAGCAGGATAGAATCACCAAGTGTATATATATGTATATATATATATATATATATATATATATATATATATACACATACATATATATATATATATATACATATATATATATATACATATATATATATATATATATACATATATATATATATATATATATATATATATATATATATATAATATTGCCTGATATATTTTGTACACTTATATTCTTTGTTGAATATCAAAATAGATAAAAGGAATAGAATGGAATGTATAGCGCCTCTACGATAGGCATTCTCTATAGTTATGAATTCGGTTTCCAGTCATTTAGCATGCTCAGCCTTTCTGCATGAATGTGTGTGTGTGACTCTGTGTGTGTGTGCGTGTGTGTGTATGTGTGTGATATAACTTTCTCTTGTACTGTAGTAATCCTTCGAAATAACAAACATCACCCGACTTTGTCACGTATAACCAGTTTCATGAATAATAGGCATTAGAGTGTGTTCTCACCTGTCGATTGGTTTGATTAAGGATGAAAATATTGAAATGAGAAAGGTGCAAAACTGGTGTCTTACTATATGTAAGCACATATCATACGTTCAAACTTCGAATGTTTAGCGATGGTGAGAATCTCTTTATACTTTTGTGAATGTTTTCGTAATACAATGTATGAGAGGGAGTATTACTCCAAAGCATGATTCGCGGCCTTCTCATAGAATTCATTGAGTGGGGGCGCTGTGGCATAATGGATAAGACACCCAACTCCCAGTCGTGAGGACCAGAGTTCGATTCCCACCCAGTGCTTACGTCCTTGGACAAGAATGATGTCTTTATACCCACAAATGAACGTCTCTCTCGAACCAAGTGTACAAATGGGCCGTACCTGGCAACGCTAGGGATATTAAAATGGCAGGGCCCTCTGGTAGAGCAGTGGCAACACTGAAGAGGCTACTCTGGATAAAGAAGATAACTTAGATAAGATAACTTATTGTTATTCACTGTATTATAATTATAATAATTGCCATTTTTATTATTATCATTATCATTATTATTATTGTTCATTGGCAAAATCGGCAACACGCACACGCACACACACATTATCATTAGTACCCTATTTGTTTTTAGTGACGGCCATCACGGTTACTAAAAAAACAAAATAATCCAGTTCTTATTTCATGTATTCGACCGAATAGCAACACAACAGATAGGCCTACATATTGTTCTTTTTTTGTCATGAAAGCCTGGCAAAATAGGAAGCAACCAGTTAAGAAAGAGAGTGAGAGTCTTCTACGACAACACAAAACATCAAAGACCTTTGGACTGATTCTGCTGTTAAAATAAGATTGATTGATTGATGGATTGATTGATTGATTCATTCATTCATTCATTCATTCATACATTTATTCATTTATTTATCTATTTATTTATTTATTTATTTATTTATTTATTTATTTATTTGTTTATTTATTTATTTGTTCATTCATTCATTTATTTATTTTGTCTGCCTATGTACAGGGCTACCATAGTCTGAAGATTGGGCGATAACACTACCGGGTTTCTTAACTTAACACAAGGTCCCTATATGACTTATGAAACCATTCAGGAAGAAAACAACTCCATGGTCGTTCAAACTTCAGTATTATCCAATCTGATAGATCACATAATCATAATACAGGTGTATACTCCAAGTATTGATGACTGTTTGACCTGGGATTCTCATATCAATTTTGTCTGTGGTAAAGTATCCCGGATTGTTGGAGTTATGAATAATTTGAAAAGTATATTGCCTTGTAATGCCCTCTTGTTGATATATAACGCATTCATTTTACCTCATATAATGTATTGCAATGTGTTATGGGCTTCGTTACATCCCTTTAAAGTGTCAAGAGTGCTAAGACTCCAGAAGAAAGCACTCCGTGTTTGTGCGAACACACATTATCTTGCTCCGTCAAAACCATTGTTCCACCGTTTTCACACATTGAATGTCCATGACTGCAATGTCTTGCAAGTTGCCTCCTTAATGCATAGGTATTTCACTAAAAGTCTTCCCCCATACCTCACTGGAATGTTTTGTTTGAATGACAAATTACATATATAGTTATAACACCCGTCAGTTATTTAAATTCCACCGCTTTAAAATAGAAACAAACATCTATTCAAAATCAATTCGACACCTTGGTCCGGTCATTTGGAATTCACTACCGCCCAGTATTCGAAATTCACAATTTAACAGGACGTTTAAAAAACAACTCAAAACATTTCTCCTCGCCAATAGTTTCATGTTGTTTCACACTTGATGCACCATTTCACCCTACATAGCGTTAAATTTTTTATTGTTCTTGTTTTGTGTAACTCTTCATTGTCAGGCGATCCCATCACTGCAAGCCCTTGAGGCTTTTACGGGACACCTTTTTCTTTCACTTTATACTTCACTTCTCTTTTCTTTTTATCTTTGTTTATTTCTAAGTCTGACTTTTTTTTTAACAAGTCTGACTTGTTACTACTTTTAGCAAAAAAAGCTGCTGAAAACTGCTTATCCAATGAAGGCGAGCCAATGAAGTAAAATGGAGTCAAAAGGGGCCTGAGCTTTCGATCCTAGCAGAATCTTCGTCAGAGGCAAAATGACAAACAGGCAGGGAAAGCAATCACATATAAGGACTTCACACAACAAGAACAGACAGGGACAGGCTGGGTACATAAAACAAAGAAAACAAAGGAGAGGGTGGGAAGTCATGGGCAAGGAGCCCAACAGGTAAAGGGAGGGGATTAGAGCGAGCAGGAGGGTGGACAGACAAAAGGCAGAGGAGAGCGGACAGACAAAAGGCGGAGGAGGGTCAGTAATGATCATGAGGATCAAGGAGGCAACCATTGAAGGAAAGGATGAATAGGGAGGCAACATCAAAGAAGATAAGGAACACCAGAAGGATATGGAAAGGGAAAGAGTGAAAAAAGCAACAGCAAGGGAAGGGGGGGGGGGGGCTGAACAAACAGGGAGCCCTAAAGGTGTACCAGGAGGAGGCAACAAAAGGAAGTAATCAAACATATCAAAGTATATACACATATAGTAATGGCAAAAGTGACAATGGAATAACAGTAATGAAAAAAATAATAATAATTAATATATATATATATATATATATATATATACAGATAGATAGATAAAAGAAATAAAATAAAGCACATGTGAAAACTAGGGGAGAGAAAATTGTATACATGTATGTAGATAAGCAGGCAGGGCAAAATAAGCACAAGTATGTATAAACAAACAAACCTAGTGTGTGTATGTGTAGGCGGAAAAGGCTGTATAAAAAAGATTCGGGCTATAGGAAGGAATAAATTGGGGAAAAAAGGATCTGCAAATGAAAAAAGCGCAAAGAAAGAACAAAATGAAATTAAAAAATGAAAAAGAGAAAAATAATAATGGTGGTAATAATAATGAAAAAATAAAGGTGGTTAGTCATTTCCCTCCTGGATGTTGAGGCCATGGGGTTGGATGGTGTGAAGTCGTCTCATCCAGAGCTTCTCTCTGCTGGTTCTGACTGTGTCTGGACGAGTGCCTAAAGATTCAATGCCCTGTAGAGTCATATCAGTGATGGAATGATCGGGTAGATTGAAATGGTGGCCCACTGGAGTGTCGAGCTTGGCTGTGTTGACAGTAGATCTGTGTCCATAGAAGCGTCTTTTGAGTGTAGTCTTGGTTTCCCCAACATACTGGATTCTACAAACTCTGCAAGTGATGAGATACACAACATTAGTGGTAGTACAAGTGATGTTTCCCTTTGTGTGGTGAGAGAGGCCGGTAGAGTTGCTGGTGAAAGAGTCACTCTCATGGATGTGTATGCTACAAATGATGCACCTACTGGCTGAACATTTGAATGTGCCATGCTGTAAAGGAGAAGAATTGTCAGTGAGGGAGGGTACTTCAGCACGGACGATGAGATCCTTAAGGTTGTGGGGGCGTCGGTATGCCAGGATGGGAGTATCTGGGACGGCCTGTAAGAGACGATCAGAGGTGTGAAGGATATGGTGATTATCACGAAGGATATTGTGGAGAGAGGGTAGATTGGGATGGAAAGTGGTCACAAGGGGTATTCTGTCAGTGATGTCCTGCTTGTTGGTTTTCGGTTTGAGAACTTCAGATCTTGGGAGAGAACGAACTTTGTTGATGGCTTGTTGAATTCTCCTGGTACCATAGCCCCTGGCTGCGAGATGTCTCTTCAGGTTCCTGGCATGGAAAGAAAACTCAGAATCCTCAGAGCAGATACGGCGAAGTCTGAGGGCTTGACTGTAAGGGATACTGGTTTTGCAGTGGCGGGGGTGGCAGCTGGCTGAGTGGAGGTACTGATGGGTGTCTGTGGGTTTAGTGTAGAGAGTGGTGGTGACATGGTTAGACTCCTTCCTAACGGTGACATCGAGGAAGTTGGTCTTTTCTTGGGAGAAATCAGAAGTGAATTTGATGGTTCTGTGGAAAGAATTGATGTGGTCAATGAAAGTATGGAGGCTTTCTTCCTCCCTGGTCCAGATGAAGAAAATGTCATCGATGTAGCGCCACCAGATCCATGGACGACAGGGGGCTGAATCTAACATCTGCTGCTCTAGCTTGGTCATGAAGAGACAGGCGAAGGAGGGAGCCATCCTGGTACCCATAGCTGTGCCAGATACCTGTAAGTAGTGTTTGTCCATGAATGTGAAGTTGTTTTTCGTCAGTACATGTGACATGAGGGATTTGATGTCAGATATGGGGGGGGGGGGGGGGTTGGAATGGCCGCTGCAAGTCAAAGCCTCACAGGAGGCTAGAATACCTTCATCGTGGGGAATATTGGTGTAGAGAGAGGAGACGTCGAAAGTACCGATGATTGCTGTCTCGGGTATCTGGTCCTTGATGTCATCGAGTTTCCTGAGAAAGTCTGGTGTGTCATGAATGTAGGAGGGTGCGAGTGAGACAAGAGGTTTAATGTGGTGATCAACAAAGAGGGAGATGTTCTCTGTTGGGGAACCATTTCCAGAAAGGATGGGACGACCGGGATTGCCAGGTTTGTGGATCTTGGGGAGGAGATAGAATCGGGCAGGTTTGGCATTAACGGGGGAGAGAAATTTGTGAGCCTTCTTGGTGAGGTGTTCATGTTCCTTCATGTCATCGAGTGTCGACTGGATCTGTTGGGAGAAATTATCGGTGGGATCAAAGTCAAGAAGTGTGTAGTGGGAAGGATTGCGGAGATGTTTCATGGCTTCATCGATGTACTGCTGGCGGTCCATTACTACAACAGCTGATCCTTTGTCTGCGGGCTTGATGATGATGTCAGGCCTGTTTTTGAGAGATGAGAGAGCCTGGCGTTCTTCCTTTGGGAGATTGTCATGTGATGCAATGTCGAGCGTATCTGCGGAGTGGACTTGAGATGAGACAGCTTCGATGTACGTTTCCAGGGAGGGAACTCTGTTCTTGGGGGGAATCCATGAGCTTTTAGGATGAAAGGGCTCAGGAGCAGAAGGGGGTTCATCGAGAAAAAACTCTTTGAGGCGTAACCTGCGGTAGAAAGTAGAGAGGTCTTGGCTGAGTGCTATCTGATCGACCTTGGGTGGAGTGGGGCAAAACTTGAGACCTTTTGAGAGAAGAGACATTTCTGCTTGAGATAGGGGAGAAGAAGAAAGGTTAACGACAGAAGTGGAGGATGCATCAGTGGATGTGGTGTGTCGCCTGAATCTGTTGGGCCTTTGACGTTTCTTCGTGAAGTTGCCTATTTTCTTGTTCCTGCGAGCAGTGAGGTCAGACATATGTTTTGAGAGACAAGATTCAATTTCATCATTGTATTTGAGCCACTGGGTGTCGGTGCAGCAAGAGCGAAGTTCAGTCTCCAGTCTGTCGATGTCAGCTGAAAAGGAAGTGAGAGAGGCAGCACACTGTTCGGAGAGAATGTTAATCAAACGGATGGAAGCTCCATGTAGAGTCTGGTTCCAGCGTTTCCGTAGTTCAGGCGAGAGTGTTCCAAGAGCTGGAGTGCAGTGGAGTTGGAGACCTGTGGGTATCATGCGGTTGAGGGAGTAGAATCTGTAATTATCCTGGTGAAATGAGAATCTGAGGGCCTTGAGCTTGGTTTTCCTCAGTTGATGAAAAAGAGATAGATGGTTAGCCATGGTAAGCATGGGACAGAGAAGAACAATGATAGCCAAACAAGGGAAGGAGAAATACATAGCCTGTCAGAATTGAGGGAAATTCAAAAAGGGGAACAAGATTGACCTGTAAGGCGGATAAATCAAAGGGAAAAGGGTAAGTACAGTCGGTCAATGTACAGCTAGGCCAACCTGTGCTAAGCAGAAAAGTGAGTGAAGAGAAATGATAAAGGGAAATGAGACAAGCTCAGAGATAAAGGCACGGAACTGAAGAGAAAAGTACCAGGAACGGAGACAAACACCTGAAAAGAAAGTAACAAATACGATACAAACAAACAAATATAACACTGTGGAAACAAAGATACTACAAGTCGAGAAGTGGGAGGGAAACAGGGCAAGGAAGGAGACTGAACTGGAACAAAGCAATAAAACAATTAAAACAGAACAGAGAAGACAAAGAGGATAAGGAGGATCACGTGGGCGTGATGCAACAGCAGAAAAGGAACTAAATGTAGCAAAAAAAGCTGCTGAAAACTGCTTATCCAATGAAGGCGAGCCAATGAAGTAAAATGGAGTCAAAAGGGGCCTGAGCTTTCGATCCTAGCAGAATCTTCGTCAGAGGCAAAATGACAAACAGGCAGGGAAAGCAATCACATATAAGGACTTCACACAACAAGAACAGACAGGGACAGGCTGGGTACACAAAACAAAGAAAACAAAGGAGAGGGTGGGAAGTCATGGGCAAGGAGCCCAACAGGTAAAGGGAGGGGATTAGAGCGAGCAGGAGGGTGGACAGACAAAAGGCAGAGGAGAGCGGACAGACAAAAGGCGGAGGAGGGTCAGTAATGATCATGAGGATCAAGGAGGCAACCATTGAAGGAAAGGATGAATAGGGAGGCAACATCAAAGAAGATAAGGAACACCAGAAGGATATGGAAAGGGAAAGAGTGAAAAAAGCAACAGCAAGGGAAGGGGGGGGGGGCTGAACAAACAGGGAGCCCTAAAGGTGTACCAGGAGGAGGCAACAAAAGGAAGTAATCAAACATATCAAAGTATATACACATATAGTAATGGCAAAAGTGACAATGGAATAACAGTAATGAAAAAAATAATAATAATTAATATATATATATATATACAGATAGATAGATAAAAGAAATAAAATAAAGCACATGTGAAAACTAGGGGAGAGAAAATTGTATACATGTATGTAGATAAGCAGGCAGGGCAAAATAAGCACAAGTATGTATAAACAAACAAACCTAGTGTGTGTATGTGTAGGCGGAAAAGGCTGTATAAAAAAGATTCGGGCTATAGGAAGGAATAAATTGGGGAAAAAAGGATCTGCAAATGAAAAAAGCGCAAAGAAAGAACAAAATGAAATTAAAAAATGAAAAAGAGAAAAATAATAATGGTGGTAATAATAATGAAAAAATAAAGGTGGTTAGTCATTTCCCTCCTGGATGTTGAGGCCATGGGGTTGGATGGTGTGAAGTCGTCTCATCCAGAGCTTCTCTCTGCTGGTTCTGACTGTGTCTAGACGAGTGCCTAAAGATTCAATGCCCTGTAGAGTCATATCAGTGATGGAATGATCGGGTAAATTGAAATGGTGGCCCACTGGAGTGTCGAGCTTGGCTGTGTTGACAGTAGATCTGTGTCCATAGAAGCGTCTTTTGAGTGTAGTCTTGGTTTCCCCAACATACTGGATTCTACAAACTCTGCAAGTGATGAGATACACAACATTAGTGGTAGTACAAGTGATGTTTCCCTTTGTGTGGTGAGAGAGGCCGGTAGAGTACTACTTTGTTATATGATGACCTTTGTCATCCCTTTGTATATTATGTGTGAATTATGTTATATTTAATCTTTTTAACTGTATATATTGTAAATGTTGAAAGAAATAAAGGATAGTTCTATGCGCTCGGTCAATCAATCAATCAACCAATTTCCAACAATTACAAATAACGTTTTTTTTTTTTTTCATTAGTACTATGTTCATATAAATAATGTTTCGAGAAAAAATAAAGTACATTATGTTAACACCTAAACTGAGTACTTATTGGTTATAGAGATAAAGTTATTTCGTCATACCGAGCTACAGTATTTGAAAATAATGACCATCATCTACCGCGCCTCATCCATATACAGACTTCTTGGTCTTGCTTGTATCTGCAGCTTCGATCATAACCTTACTTGTCTCTGATAAAAACAGCATAGGCCTAGCTGATGAAAAAAAAAGGCGTTTGAGTAAAGGATATTATGTAGAGAAGTCGCCACAGAAGTAAGAAGTCGTCCAAGCAGCAGCCGGTATTATGGGCCTACTTATATAGTACATATATGTATTACAGTCAAAACGGAAAGTTATATTTCGCGGTTGACAGGTTCGGACGATGCGGCCTTGAGCACCGGGGAAAGCGTGGATCAGAGAGCTGGCTGCACATAATCATTGGTACGTGTAAAAGCGAGCGCGCCCGCCACCGTCCATAACCAGCCAATCAGAAAAGAGGAGGCAAATCCAAAATGGCAGACTGTAGCTCACCGACGGCGAGTAAGTGTGTTACAAAAAGATCGATATTGGTTGTTTGCTTTAGTGTCTTCCTGTCAGATTTTGAAATTGAAACGATATTGTTATTGTTGATGAATTTATTTAGTATTCATTCATTTTAGTTTTTGTGCAATTGATTTACAGTAGGGAGAAGTGCGATGTGCACAGATCAACAGGAGTTGGATGCAATTCACGTCATGTCATGACATTACAGGCTACACGTATTTGTACGTACAGAGGTCAGAGGCACAGCACAGCCAGGGAACGGTGGTGCACCGTACGTTTCACGCTACATATAATGTGTAGGCCTAATGACAATCGGGGCTAACATTTGGCCAGTTGACATCTGGATCTGGATCTGAATGAATACGCTGAAAAACTCTGGATAGAGTATCACTCAGCACTGCGGTGTGATGTGCAGCTAATCACAACGGAGGTGACACTGTAACGCTTCTTTAAATGTGTCAAATTTATGAATCTGCTTGATATTACTTGGCAGATTATTCCAATTCGTCGCTGTTCTATAGGAAGAAGGAGTTGGCGAGAGCAGTTGGTTGAAGAACCGTGTGAAGTAGAATAATATCAGGATGATAACTTCGGGTTGTCATACCTCTCGGTGCTTGAGGGGGCTGATTTTGTATAATCCTCGAGCTTTAAATCAATATTACTGTGCTTTATTTTATGAAATGTTGATAGCCTTAAAAGCTTGCGTCGTTCTGGGAGTGGATGAAGTTTGAGATCCTTTATCATTCCGGAGACAGAAGACTGCCACTTATAATCATTACAGATGAATCTGGCTGCTCTATTTTGACAGAAAAATCTGTCTGTCCGGAAGAAGGTTTTTAAATCTTTTTAAAAAAAAATATTAACGGCTCTCCGGGATCCCATGAAGCCGGACGTAATCTCCGCGGAATTCAAACAGATCCCCGACGACAAAATACAGACCGATTTTTCGGTCAAAGTCAGGGCAAGCCAGCCAGCCAGCGTCATAACAATATATACATGTATATGTAGTCAATGGCGCCAGCCAGACCCAGGCCAGCCAGGCAGGCGCAGGCAGGCAGGCCCAGGGGGATCTCACTAATCTCAGCCCGGGGCCGGGAGGGATCACTTAACTTAAACTCTATGATTATCATACTAATAACTATAGAGCCCTAGACCCCTATCATATCAGTCACTTTATCTACTATCTGTATCATCACAGAAGCACGTGTGCACACCCCTTCTTCTTCGATTGGGCCCTTCAATCTTCTTCTTCTTCTTCTTTGATTAATGAATCTTATACTTCTTTAATCTTAAGATAAAGTGCACACCACCTTTGTGTATCAGCATACGTACTGGTATGGTGCAACGTAGGGAGGTGGGAATTCATACCTCCCTGCCCTGTGTGGTGCGAGGTGCAGATATGTACAAGTTATGTAGGTAGACAGAAAGATCCATCTGCTGTCCGGAGGAGTCTTTAATTTTTTTTGACGTTATCGCTCTCCTCCGGGGATCCGTGAAGCCAGACGCAGTCTCCGCGGAACATACATGTATCCGCGACGACCAGATATAGACAAATCTTTTGGTCAAGCATGTAGGATGTAGGCACCTCTACACACTGCTCTGTATTTTAAAAACATTTGCTGGGGAGTCTTCAGTGCTAATTTATTGATTAGAAGTAGAACATGTGTGCTTCTAAAAACTGCTCCTGCCCTCTACGTGTAGTCTAGTAGTGGAGCTGAAGATGTTTCACCTCTTCCTTGAAAGTTAGAGGAGAGGTGCAATTGATGGTCTGGTCTGGTAGGCTGTTCCATAGTCGTGTTATGTCTGGAATAAATGTCAGTGATGCTGCTTGATTGCAGATACATAGAAAGCGGGCATAACGGCGTTGTATCATCTCCAACCTGTTGATGTTAGCTTGTGTAAAAGGATCACGATTTATGCTGGCATACTCCATACCATGATTGGTCTCAGGAGGGTCAGGTAGCACAGCACTTTGATCTTTCTTTGACATGCATGGATGTTTCTTTGGAGAAGGGCACTGGTGGACTTGACCTTCGTGGTGACTTGATTGATGTGATGGTTCCAACTAAGGTTATTCTTAATGTGAACACCAAGGTACTTGGCTGTGTTGGTGTTTGCCAGTGGCTGTCCATGGATGCTGTATGAACAAAACAAACAAAATGGTTTCCTTTTGTTGGTGAGGTTGAGCACTTGGCAATTATTTGGGTTAAACTGCATTAACTAGTCAGTCTCCCAACACTGGGGCATCAAAATGTTGATGTAAGATGTGGGAATCTGCTTCCAACTTGAATGTTTTATAAACCATGCAGTCATCTGCAAATAACCTCATAGTGCAGTTAGTGGATAGGGACTCTGAACTTAGTAGAGTGAATTAGATGTAAAGAGGGGTGAGGTACAGTACCTCACCCTATCAAAGTTAAATTGTACGTTCATAGGGACAGTGGTATACAGCATCCCCCACAGCGCCCAAAGTGGTATCTATGAGAGAGTTCAATCTGTCTCTGAGGAGAACAGTCAAATTCAAAAAATGTTACAAAACTCAGAACAATTTTTTTTTTTTTGGTCTAACAAGTTACAAGCATTCATGGCTTCTTCAGCAAACATGTAGGCACAGAAATATATGTAGTATTTACAACAAATCATGATTCATATTCTAATTTGGAATAATTTAAACAGACATTACTTGCTGACAAAGGCTTTATTTTTTATAACATGGAGACATTTTACATGATCTTATATTCTTTGTTACAGAGTCATCTAGCTCTTCTGGAGAGGAGTTTGAAGTAGAAGAATTTGTTGATTACTTCAAAGATGTAAATGTAAGTAAACCTGCATTCTACATTCATTATCTAGAGAGACCACCTAGTATCGTGTACGGAACTGGTACACATACATTTTTCAACTGTACTACTGTAGGCCTACTTGGGTTGTGTACATGTTATTCATTTCCATACCAACAAGCATGATGCAAATACTGGAGAGTATGGTATCTACATACTTTTAGAATGTAAGCAGAAGTCAATAAATAGAAACACATAAAGCCAGCAGTTATGTAACCTTTTATAATTAGTATTGGTGAAATTTAAGCAACTCTGACATAGAATCTGTCCCTTGTGTTACATCATAGAGAATTAAGCAAAAGCCATACGTGTGAAATTTTGCGATCCAGTCTTCTTTTAGTTACCCACAGTATTTGTACATATCTAGACTCTATGCAGATTAGCCCTGTCCCCTCTAATCATTGTAACCCATACCATGCACTCCTGGCACAACCTGTCACAGTAATGATTAACTTCTGTACTTAAAAATGCATAAAATAAAGAGGGAATTCTTTGTGTCAATTGAAAGATGTATTTTGTGTATATCCACCTAAAATGTAAAGGGTTCCCCTTTTTTGTTTTTGTTTTGTTTTGCAGAGTGTGGAATGGTACCTTGTGAAGTGGGCTGGGTACCCTAGCAGTGAAAACACATGGGAGCCAAAGAAGAATCTCCGCCACAGCAAGCGACTTATGAAACGATATCACAAAAGTTTGTGCAAGGCCCAAGTAACTCGAGCAGAAATTTTCAAACAAAAGAAGCAACTGGAGAAAAGTCTGAAAAAGGTTTGATTTAATTATCTCACGCACTATTTCAGCAATTTCATGCTTTGATGCTTGACTCCATTCTAGATAATTCAAGTGTACTGCATTAATTATGTTTTCATCATGGACTACAAGTATGATTGAGATTAGCCGGGGGTTTACTTGGCTAATCTTGAATTTAGATTGCATTGCAAAGCTATGATGACATTTTAGTCTTTACCCGAAACGTTGATTGAGGATGATAAATTTTAAAAATCAAAATAGTATTGTTATTGCAAATTCACCCACCTTGAGTGCACCTGACTATCATTGAAATGTTCTAAGGTTGTTGAGCTTGAGGTTTATTCAGCTAGGAATGGATTTCTCAGTTTAAAATAAAATGTGTCATCTACAACCTAGAATATCAGTACAGCAGTGTTTTTGCTTCATGTTAAGATAGTTTCAGCAGAGAAAGGAAGAATAAGATTGGCTTTCATATATTTTGCTGTGATTCATTTAAAAAAATGTAGAAAACTTTGTTTTATTTTGATTACTCACTGTAGGCTATACATCTTTGCAGTTTGACGTAAATAACTAATCATTTCATCCATAGAGAAATCAGGATGTAATGCCACTTTAGATGTTGTAGCTATTGTAATTATTTCATCTTTACATAACAATATTAGAAGTTATGAGACAGGATTTTAGGGGGAAAAAGTATCATATTATTCACTAGTATATCTGATGTATTGGTTTTATCAACATTTCTTTCGGTTTCTTCTTTTTTTAAATCCTATACATTGCAGCTTTCTCAGAAGAAGAAATCTGACAAGTGGAAAGAATCCGAGTCAAAAGCACTCACAGATGTCCTCAAGTCATTGGTCAAGAAAGAACTCAAAAATTGGGAGCATGAACTGAATGCCAAGTGCCAGAACGAAGCTCCCATTGTGGTCGTGAATGAGGTTGATCTTGAGGGACCACCAAATGACTTTGTGTACATCAGTGACTACATACCAGGAGTAGGAGTGGAAATACCCAGTGACCCACTTGTTGGATGTGAATGTACAAATTGCTCTTCAGACTCAGAGTTAGGTTGCTGTCCCCAGAATGGTGGTGTCAAATTTGCCTACAACCAGCACAAGCTTGTCAAGGTGAAACCAGGGACTCCAATCTATGAGTGCAATAAGAGGTGTAAGTGTGGAATCCAGTGTCCAAACAGAGTTGTCCAGCTTGGCCGCAGGTACAGTTTAGCTGTCTTTAGGACCAACAACGGGCGTGGATGGGGTGTGCGGACACTGGTCAACATCAAGAAAAAGTCCTTTGTCGTGGAATATGTAGGAGAGGTACCGCCTTTCTTTCTACGTGTCTAGCTAAATAACCATTCCATCACACATCTGTACATATTTAGGCAGATGTTATTGTCGAATGTTGTGTTCTGAAGGAGCTAGGCCAAGTGCTCTTTTAATATCTTTAAAAAATGGAATTTTTAAAAATAGAATTTTTAAATTTTTTATATGTTTTTGATGATATCTCTCGTACTATTTTCACGTCACAAATTTTCCCATCCCAAGAGGGTTGCACATGAAATTAGTCAAAACTTCACAAATTAATGACTTTTGAATTGAGCCATGTAAGTTTCTTCTGCCTTTCATTAATTCTACTGCATTCGAAAAATCCACAAATAGGTCTTGTGAAACTTCCCTGTAGAGTGAAATTGACACAAATACACAATTATATTGTCGTCATTTCCTAATTTTAAAGCCTCTTGCAAACTTAAGAGTAACTAAGGACCCAACAATATACTTATACACATTTATTTTCTGATTCATTATGGGAACAGGTTATCACCAGTGAGGAAGCGGAACACAGGGGCAAGATCTACGATGCCAATGGGCGGACCTACCTATTTGATCTGGACTACAATGATGATGACTGCCCTTTCACTGTGGATGCTGGTTACTATGGCAACATATCTCATTTTGTCAACCATTCTGTAAGTGAGACAGGAGTCTGTGGACCACCAGGTTTCTAAGCATCTCATGCTTTCAATATGTTTGTTAACTGTTTGTTATAACAGGAGTGCACTGTAACATATATAGAGCTCATAATGTGGGGTCTGAATTTTACTTTGTTGTTCAGACCACAAGTCTCTATTCACTTGCAGACATATCCTCACTAAATTCATGTCTTTTGACTCAAATTCATGTGGAAAATATATCATTTGCATATTTGTATACATGTAATAGGGAAGAGCTTACAAGTAATAATAAAGATTATTCCACAATTTGTATGACATTTTTTTTGTTTTTGTACAAGCCAAGGAGAGAGTTGTGAGCTTATGACATCACCTCGTCCAGTTTGTGTATTTGTGACCGCCCTGTTCAAAACCCACAAAAAGTTGCATATTAGGATTACCTGCAATGGACCAAAATAGTCATTTCGGTTGACTGATTCAAATTTTTAAAGTGTACACTTGTATGTTGCATGGGAGAGAAATCTCTTTTTTATCTACTGTCAAAATTTGGCTGCTTACAACAAAACAAATCATATTAAAGTTTTTCTGTACCATAGTTTTTGGGATAGGCTTTGCTTTCACTGATTTTCATTGATACTTCTGCACAGCAAGCCAGAGTGACACTAATCTTCATATTCTCTTTTCTTCTTTTTCTATAAAACTGCACCTCCTAACTCTCTCATATTTCAATCACTTATTGAATGAGTTAGAACGGTCCAATTAGAACAAGTTAAATGTAATTTTCAAGCTTAGAGATTACTCTTTCAAACTATGTAGAAAAGTAAAAAGTCATTTTGCATATTCTTTTTATAAAGTAACATTTTGTAATATTTCTCCTATTATTTTGGAGAGAGCTCGATAGAAGACATACATTTTGTATAGTATTCATTACTGAATTAGTGGTACTGAGTTAGTGCTACCATTATTTTACAAGTGAATGTTAATTTGACAGGCAACTCTGGTCAAAATGAAGTCCTCAAGACTGGCAGTTTTCTTTGTGTTTACTGAAATTTTGTTATAGCCAAACAAATAATTTATGTAAAGATATGTGAATGATGATTTTGGGCCATTGATTTTTTCTTCGTTGTTACAGAATTTTGTTATAACCATACTACACGTATTTGTTACAACAGGAGTACACGGTATCAGCTGTATCATTACTGAAAGTAAGGATAGTGACAGCTCTGTCAGAAACTACATTCAATGACTGATATGATATGTAATGACAATATAATGTGTTCACAAACTGAATATGATTTCTGTTTACAGTTATTTTACTTCCATTCCCTTCTCCCCCTCCAAAGAAGAAAAAAAAAGAAGTATGTTTTGTCAGCTTGTCTAGCACCCTTCTTCTACATGTGTACATCTGTACATGCCATGTAAATAGTATTTTAACCTGTTAAGGACGAGTCCCAAATATACTCGGGCAAGCGTCTATGGGAAATGTGTGTTGCAGCAAAATCAGACCGTCTTCAACAGGTTAAGACGGTAGTCAGAGAGGGATAACTGTGGAGATATCTGAGTGATTATACATTTGTTTTTCTCCTGTCAAAATGCCAGTGTGATCCCAATCTGGTAGTGTATGGTGTATGGGTGAACTGTCTGGACCCTAGGCTACCTCGCATAGCGTTATTTGCCTGTCGTGACATCAAGGCAGGGGAGGAGCTCACCTTTGACTACCAGATGACAGGTAGGTTGAGGTGGAGACTCAATATTTCATTCCTTATCACACTTAGATTGTTTGACATGCTTTCTTGTTTTTACATAATTTCCTGTCCTTTCACTACTCTCCCCCTAAACCCCCCCCCCCAAAAAAAAAAAAAAAAAAATGCATTGCATATGTATGTATTTGCAATCCTATTCATGTCGGGATCAGAGTTAAAGGAGACCTCCAGATGATTTTCAGATTTTTACATTTAAACAACTATAAATTAGTTATATTGAGGACAGAGTTTCAGAATTTATGATAATCCAGATGAAAAATAAGAATATTTTCAAAATTGAGAACAAATTGCAATGGACAAGGATGATGACATGGCAGAGTCACCATAAGAATGCATGAGTTGGGGCTCGAGGAAGCAGAACAAAAGAAGGCTTGCATGGATTATATACAGGTGAATTCGCAAGCAAGCGGTATTGTAATGGAATTACACTGCTACATTTCTGAAATATGTGAGCCTCTATGTCATCATCCTTGTTCAGTGTAATTTGTTTAAGGTTTTTCAAAGTATTGTTTCTCTGCTCAAGAACCACAATAAATTCCACAAATCTATGCATGGAGTTGTTGATTTATGTACTACATGATGTGAAATTATGAAAATTATCTGGAATGTCCCTTTAAAGTTTTTGTATGTTGTTGAATGCATAAAGAACACCCTACTTCAGAAATACAAATACATGTAGTGAATGGTCATGAGTGCGATGGTACAAGATTTCACACTTCGCCTTGTTGAATTGTTGAATACAGCGCCTCTGTCTTTCACCTTGTGCAAAATCTTGTTCCATTGCACAAACTAGAAAAGCACTCTGAGAGTGCAGACCTCCGCCGAGCAGCTACTTTCCACCGATGATCTTGCTCTTCCCAAAGAGATTTTTCTCCTCTCCACCACTGGGGGAAAGCTCTGGGCTCTTCCATAGAGCTCAGTGATTTCCACCCATAGGTATACACGTACATGCTGAAAAATCGCCCGATTTCCGAATATAGAAACCTTTGTTACGTCATAAGCCCTCAGCTGCGCGGCGCACCTCGCCCTAGCAGAAACTAGAGCACGCACTTTAGTGCGCGTTTGAAAACCTAAAAAATGCGCAGCTTGCACTCCCAAGTTCATTGACCCTACCTGTCAAAATATAAAAAAATCCTTCATAAATTCCCCAAAAATTCTCAGATCACTACCAAAATTCGATCATTTATTACTTGTGTCATTCTCAACCTTTCCTGTAAGTTTCATCAAAATCCGTTAATGACTTTTTGAGTTATTTTGCACACGGACAAACAAACAAACCAATGATAACGAAAACATAACCTCCTCCCTTGGCGGAGGTAGTGAAAACCATACTCAATTTGTTTTATACAACACCTTGGACGTCAACAGATGTGGTCCACACAGATTCTTGAATTTAGCACAGAAATGGCTACCATTTTCCATGAAAGGCAAACAGAGTAGCTGCACAGTCACAGTCAGCCCTGTACATATAATATGTAAAGTATATGAAAACGATTTGGTGACAAAAGTATATGTGCTTGTAAGCACGCTTGTAATTGTAGAGTACGCGCGGCATATGTTTGTTAATTATGACATCTGAGTTGTGCAATGGAACAAAAACTTTGAGTCAATTGCGAGTTTGACACAGGAGTCAATGGATATTGGTGTCGTCAGCCGTGCGCTAGCCATTTTTGCTATTTAAAAAAAGAAAATGCATGACTGACAGCCACAGCATGCGATGGTACTTTTAAGTGAATGTCGCTTGATGGGCATAGCTACATTCTTTTTAGATGTTGTATAAAGGTATATGGCGTGTGCAGTTAATGATCAATAATAAATTTGTTGTGTAGTGTTATTTCATTCTTGGATGAAGGAGAAAGGAAAGATCAAAGCTCTTGAATGAAGTGTTTAGCTGACATCACCATCTTTCTTATTTGAATCAAATTTTGTCAAAGTTATATTTCAGAATGTCAAATTAATCTTGTTCTACCAATAAAAAATGGAGGGACTCAAGATAAAGCAATGCTTCTAAACTGTTAATCTTTAAAAGGGAAATACATGTATAACTATTGAATCAAGTCTGTCCCGAGCCCTTCTTGTATTCCTTCAGAAAATCCTGTGGGTTATTTTTTTGTTGTTGTTGTTTCCCTTGTAAATTTCAACCATTAGATTTCAACCAATCTGCAAAATGATATTTCAGATGTAAGCATATGATATGATACATGTATTCACATTTGTAAAACCGTATAGAGTCCACTATGGCCATCATTGTTCACCTTTTACAAACAAGAATTAACTAAATTACAGATCATTTCCTCAAAAAAGAAACTAATACAGGTTTGGCTCGTTTGCTTCTTTTCTTATCCAGGTTCAGTCAACGAGGCTGGTGCTAATGAGTTGGCTCAGGTGGAATGTCGTTGTGGATCAGAAAATTGCCGAGGATTTCTGTTTGACTAGCTCCACTACTTGACTGTAGGTAGTCTGGAATTCTATGCCATCTCACACTGTGGTGTAATTGTAGCAGTAGTCATGTAACATTGCTTGGGTGAATGATATCATATCCCCCTTTTATGGGATTATGCATTGGTCACAGTTGTGCTTGCCATTTTTTTTTTTCATTCCTTTCTCTTTTCCCATTTTGTGTTTTGTGGGTTTGTTTTTTTTCAGTGATAAAGGAATTGAGTGGTAATATGCAGAAAGCAATGTGTCTCACTGACTACAGGCTCTTCTAAATGCTGCATACTTGGGTATACACTTCACACACCAGACTATCAGATGAACTACAAGGAGCATGCATTCCATAAGAAACTGTGATGTATTGTACTGCATGTGTAAATGCCATGATTTGGAAGTGTGGATGAGTTGCATGTTGTATAGAAGAATCACATGAATCTTCTATGTAGGATCCTACACAATGTGGATGTAGTTCCTGTGGAGTAAACAAGTTTATAATCCAGAAGAAGCAGGAATTCTGTACAGCTTTATATGTACCTAGGACGAATTAGATTTATGATTTTTTTCTTTCTTTCTTGCTATAGCCAGGACAGCATGCAGGAAATTGAAAGGATAAGATGGGTAGTGTCATGATTGTTATGAAATGTGTTTGACATTGTCATACATCTGTGTCTTTAGGTTACCCAGAATCTGTGAAGTTTGCACATATATTGTACTCTGTAACTCATTTGTGATGAATTCACTTCAAATAGCCTAGTGGAATGAAGATTAGCTGGATTTTAGAGCAAGAGGTTGGCACGTGGATGTGGAATAACGACATTGTGAGTTTCTGTTATGATATGATGGCATAAATAATGACATAAGGAGTTTCATGGTGTGATAGATAACTTCATATGTACTCTTCTTTTTTGTTGATTTTCCTGAGGGAGTTCATTGAGGTACTTGTGAATTTCCCTTGTTTGAAAATCTGACTGCATTGTTTTTTGTTTTTTTTTGTGGAAATAATTCTCATTTAAAGTCAGGTATCAACAATAACGAGAGAGGTTGTAGAGGTGCTTCACATTTTCAAGACAAACTACATACATGTTAAAGGACTTTGAATAACATGGTTATAGTATAAGATTTTTGGGGCGAAGGTCATATTTTCCAAGGCAGGTTTTTCAAAAAGTCATACACTATCTTGTACGATTGTATGTACAGTATTTGAGATTCACTGTTATATTTTGCCATTGCAACTGGTCAAATGTCTGTCACATTCAGCACTGTAACCTTAAAGCCGTAAATTTCAATGCATTGGGTGATTTCAAGTTCGGAGCTTGTGCTGGAGCTGGTGTTATCTCCTAAACAACTGATAAGAGCGGGGACGACGTGCATTCATGGATGTGAATGTGGGTTTCACACTTAGCAGTGCTGACACCAACACCGAATTAGAAGTGGAAAATTTGATGATCCCTAGATGCTGGTGTTAGTCAAGAAGGAAGAAGAATGTTAAAGGTATTAGCCCACATGTGTAAACCTGCAGCAATTGGTTTCATAGTTAGCATGGAGTTTGGGTATGATTGCAGTAACACCTGTGCAAAATTTCGTTCCAATTAGTCCATTACTTTCATAAAAATAAATGAAAATGCACCGTATGCATGCGTATAACGCTCGCTAGCTCCGGTCCACGTACGTACTACATGCATGCGATACATGATGTGTAAGTTACATGTACGTAGCTAGCCCGCGCTCGTAATTCGATTTTGGGTCGGGTTGACCCGGTTTGAAAATTGATTTTAAACGATGATTTTCTCTCTTTTATCGAATGGTATAGACAAAGAGCAACAGGTGAGATATGTTACTGTTATAACTTGTACTTGAAGTCATATTGGACCTGTTTTATGCAGTTTTGATTTTCGTGGGTTTGCAAATGTGGGCTAATACCTTTAATTGCCAACAAAAATAATTGAGCATGGTTCAGCAGACACCTACCAGCCACCAGCACTATGTGTACATGTATGTCATAATTTTGATGTCAGCATGTTGTCAGCATGCTGACACAGATTGATTTCAAGTGCATGATTGGTGTTGATGCTATTGTTGAGATAGCACTAACACCAGCACTTGCACCGAACTTGAAACTGCGTATTGTTTATTTACGTATCACTTATTAATCGATATTTCCCCACCATTGATAGAAATGAACAGATGATGTTTTTGGTCACAAAGCTCACTGTGTTTAAAAGTCTGTTACACTCGCTTCATGTAAGATGGCATCCCAATAATTCTCAGATTTATTGTGCAAACATGTTGCTGTGCATGTTAATACACGGGGAAGCGAGTTTAAAGTTGTATAGCATTAAGTTTAAATTATGACTTTGTCAAAGCTCTCATTTGATTGGCTGTTTCTTTGTGACACCTTGCACGTCTCTGCAATATGTGAAGGGCTTTGATTTGCATTTTGAAAGTAACTCAGGTGACTTATCACTGTGCTTCCATGTGTTCAAGTACATGTAGCTCTAAACGTAGAAATGATTTGTATAAATACATGTGGTGTAAAACGTATCTTTTAGTGACTTTGAGGAGAATGAACATATCAGTACAAGGCTATTTGTGGTAGCATTGATAAACCTTTGGCATTTGCTTTCTTGGTGTTTACTTTGCTAATGTGTGTCAGGAGTCTCTGTTAAATGTGTATTAAATGTTCCGTGTACATGTAATAGTATTCATCAATTGCATAAGACACTTCACACAGCATGAAGTATACACAATACGACCTACTGTGCTAAACTGAAGAGATTTACATCTTTAAGTACTGCTTTAAAAACAATCTTTAAAGATACACTTTGATGCATAATATTTTTTTCTATGATCACGGTTAGCTGGGTGTCTATGGAAGGTTATACATTGTAGCCACAGCAAATGAGAGTTAGGCATACCATGAATTTATTCCAGTCTCTTTTATGTCTTGTAGTCAGTAATGTACGACTTTTGCATTTTCACAAAAGCTGTACTTACTGCTTTTGTGTGATATGTCTTATTTTTGCAATGCATGAATTACAGTACAGAATGTAGTTTGTACTCTCTCTCACACACACAATCTCTCTCCCCCAAGAGTAGAGGAGTAAACTTGTTTTTTGATGTATTAATCAAAGCTAGTGTTTGTGTTTTGTAATAAGAAGTCTGCTATTCATGCATGTGTGATAACCAAGATAACATTTTAACTTTCTCTTTATTTAAATAGTAACATGTTCTTGATTTTTTTACCCCCTAAGGCTTCCTTTTCGGAATGTAGTCAGTTTTGCCTCTTTGACGTGTAGAGTGTGAGGATGATGTGTTAACCACATTGAAAGAAGTTGAAGATCACAAGAGTATGTACATGCAGTCATTCCTCTGTGGTTCTAAAGGATGTGTTGATGACCCCGAGATTAACCCATTGCTCCCGAAATTACTTAAATTCCCATTGCTTCAAAACAGGGGGCACCCGGTTCCCATAGACAACGGGTTAAATGGTATGATACCAGCAATATTCCTCTAATATGATGAAGAGACATGAAAATGTAGACATGATATGGAGACTGATGCTGTCACAAGAGAATGTGGTTATAATAAGGACCTAAAAAACCATGACAGTTACATTGAATCAGATTTCAGATTTCAGGGTGCAAGAACAAAGATATAAAAAGGGTTGGGGCCCACAAATCACCTTGTTTTAAGCAGGTTGCATACTTATCTCTTATAATGACATTTCACTACATTATCTTTAAAAAAATGCACTCCAACTTATGTAACTGAATGAGTAAATCTTGTTGAAAGTATGCTACTACCCTATGATGTATGGGTTTTTGTTTATTTGTTTTAATTGAAGCAAAAGCAAATGAATGGAAAAACTGATTTAAGAAAAACAAACAAGAAGATTGACGCTTTGGTCAGAAACTCTTCAGAACTGGTGTCCAAAAGGCACCTCAAAAGAACCAAAGTCATATCTTTTTCACAGCTAATTTTCTTTCTCATAGAAGGATACTTTCCCTGTGCTGAGTCTCTGATACCACACATTGATTCTTATAGACAAGTTGTGAATTCCTCTCTTCGTCAAGTTCTAGAAACTTACCTGTACATGTTATCACACTTGTTTCGTGTGAACATCAATTCCAAGTATTTCCGCTAGTGCACTACCAAAGTCTTTGGATTCAAGTGACATCAACTGATAGAGTACATTATTGAAATGCCAACAAAATTTTGGATTGACTGATTTCACTATTTATTTATTTTTTTTTTTGTCAAGGTTGTCTTTTTGTACTCTCTAAAAAAGATTGAGTGAAAATTTTCACTCTAAAAAGAGTGAATACAAAAAAGAGTGGATTTAGAGTGAAATTGGAGTGAATTTTGAGTGAAAATGCTCATTTTCACTCATTTTGGAGTGACGTCAGGGAGCACTCCAAAATCTTCGAGTGATCCCTGACGTCACTCCAAAATGAGTGAAAATGAACATTTTCACTCAAAATTCACTCCAATTTCACTCTAAATCCACTCTTTTTTGTATTCACTCTTTTAAGAGTGAATATTTTCACTCAATTTTTTTTTAGAGAGTAAGAAACATAATACATGTACACTGTAGTATGTTCGGAGTGCACATGGGATGGAAGTCTACGTAGATGGAACACTAAACTTGTAATGTGTTTCATCAAATTGTTTTATAAACAAGTGCTTCAGTTACAAGCAGCAGCAAAGTGCTCACTTCCACTTGTAGATTTTCAATGATGTATACATTTGATAAAAGCAATGTGTGTGTAATCTATCAGCTAAATGCCAGACCTACCCGTAAGAGCTCGATTTAACATTTGTATGCAGACACATCAGCTGGAGAATAACATGTATTCAATCAAGCCTTTTTCCCCAGTGGGAATCATGGCAAATGAACAAACACCAAAAACTAGAGCTAAACGTTAAGCTGAAATATATTATGCTAATAATTTCTCGGAAGCTGTGATCAAGTTTTGTATGTATCCAAACACTTATTGTACCACAGACCTTGTAATCATGTCTCCTCGATCTTTCATTTTTACTGTTTTGTTTTCCCAGTTAAATTCACAACAACTTTTCTCAAATCACTAGGGGGAATTCCCAGTTTGACTTGTGCATGCATGATGCTTTTTCAGTATAGTTGTACTGGAAACAGCTTTGAAGAGATGGTTGATGTATGACAGGACCAGTGCATACTGTGTGTATAATACTCAGATAAAGTCATTTGCTGGGGACATTGTCTGGCAAGAAATTAGTGTAGATTGAGAATGAAAGGTGTGGTAATGAATTAATTAGTGGCCAGTTCTGATTTTTCACCATGTTCACAATGCTAAGTGATACAGGATCAGTTTGTCTTTGTAGGCCCAATTGGTCATCCTTTTGGTCTCAACTTTTATGCAACTTACAACAGAAAAGGTAACAGAGTTTTGTACATTGTACATGTTTATGTGAGTCATGACATTATTACTCTATGGTGAGGATTATCTATTGTATATTGTTGAGAAGTTTGAAATATACTGCATCTAGTGTTAATAGTTCATAGTACGCTGCAGTCTTTTTGTGTTGTCTTTGTGGCTTGATTTTGAACACCCTTAACCCTAACTAGGCCAGGCTATTTGGGTAGTTGATAGAGCCGGAGGGGGGCCTCACAGGCCCCCTTCCAGATCTCGGTCGTCGACGGCGCGATCGCGACGAAAATTGGCACACACATTGCCTATGATGTAATCTAAAATACCTTGAAGTTAATTTTTAAAAAATTATCATTTATGCTAAATTATGCTAATTTATGCATAATAATGCATGAAATCAGACTATTTGGTATAAATCATAAAATAAAGCTCAAAACAGGCACATTTTTTGTGTAAATATTCTTTTTAGTGTCCTAAGCAAATGTAATTTAAAAAAATTGCGACATCGCTCCGAACAAATTTGCGACGCCCGGGCGCGCGGTTCCGAAGTTACGCAAAAATATGTACATGCATGTCAGATCAAAAATTGCCCAAAAACGTTAATTCGTGTACAATTTCAATGCAAACTGTGCTTAAGGCAAATTTCATATAAGCATGATTATTTTGGTGTTTTATTGATTAAAATCAATGAATAACATAGTTTCTTGTTCGGAGCGATGTCGCGGAAAAATTTCATCGAAAAAAACAATGAAAAACAAAGTCGAAAAAACAGAAATACGTAAGAAATTCAAAAAACAATAAAATACTTAAGAATTTTTTGTGATATCACAATTCTTTTTATTACATTTGCTAAGGACACTAAAAAGAATATTTTAACAAAAAACGTGCCTGTTTTGAGCTTTTTTTGTGATTTACACCAAATAGTCTGATTTCATGCATCATTATGCATAAATTAGCATTATTTAGCATAAATGATAATTTTTTGAAAAATTGACATCAAGAAATTTTAGATTACATCATAGGCAATGTGTGTGCCAATTTTCGTCGTGATCGCGCAGTCGACGGCCGAGATCTGGAGGGGGGGGGGGGGGGGGGGGGGGGGAGCCCCCCAGCTCTATCAACTACCTAAAGAGCCCGGCCTAGTTAGGGTTAATGGAGAAGTACAGTGTATAGGCAATTTTCATAATTTCACATCACTTAGTACATGTACATAAAATAACAGCTCCATGTTAAAATTTATGGAATTAATAGTGGTCTTTGAGCAGAAAAATAATACAATGTACTCTGAAAACCCAAAACAAATCACACTGAACAAGGACAATGACAAAGCAGCTTCACCATAAGAATACACGAGTGGGGGCTCACCGTAGGAATGTGTGAGTGGCAGAATTGGAGGCTCACATATTTCAGAAATGTATTTTGATAGCAATGAAATCCATTACAATACCACTCGTGTAGAATTTATACATGCTTTCTTCTTTTGTTCTGCTTCCTTGAGCCCCCACTCACGCATTTTTATGGTGAAGCTGGTATGTCATCTTCCTTTTTCAATGTGATTTGATATTTTTGAAGACATATCACATGTGGACACATCGGTGAAGTGTGAGGAAAATAGGAAATCCTTTCAATAAGATCTGATTTTTGTGAGGTTTTGGTACCACCATTGATTGAAAAGAATTATACAACGATTCATGATGTCACACAGAGAATAGGCATACATGCTTTGTAGGCAAATGTAATGTTTGGGCACTTTTTATCGCATATCTCGTCACGGAATGATCCAAATCAAATTTGAATGACCAAAAAAAAAAAAAAAAAAGATAAACAAGCTCTAATATAAATCTAAACAAAGCATAATTCAGAATATATATGCATGCTTTTTTATCGTTAACATTATTTCCTTATGTATTTCATTGTTTCATAATCATAGAGTTATTTGTTTTCACACTTGACATCAACTAAAAAGAATCAAAATATACATGTAGTTTCGAAATAGTACATACATGTAGTACACGTATGTAGGCCTATCTGTGATATAGTCCCCATTGACTTTACACACAAACGAATGCAAATATCGAATTTTATTTGACATGCCATGTGTACGTGACGTAACTATGTAATCGTCTATGCGGGGCATGCAAAATTAGAATCAGGGGGGCGTTTCATCAACGAGTTCGTCGGAGTTTTCACCGACAAATTTGCTATCAGCCAATCAGACCAAGGATTTCATTAGCTTTTGACAGTTGTCAGTATAAATCCTTGCGTCTGATTGGCTGATAGCAAATTCGTCGGTGAAAACTCCGACGAACTCGTTGATGAAACGCCCCCCAGGAGTTGTGCAAAAACTGCAAAGAAAGTCATGAAATGACAGCGCGAAATCTTCATGCGTTATGAAATAATCACAGTTAAAGGACAGATCCACCTTCATTACATGTGGATTGAGTGAATGCAGTATATCTTTGGTAGAATGCATCAGTGAAAGTTTGGGAAAAATCGGACAATCCGTTCAAAAGTTATGAATATTCAAAGTGTCTGCGCAGTCACTGCTGGATGAGAAGACTGATACAGTGTATGATGTCACATGCGTAGAACGATGTAAGGAAAATAAATTGTGTAAAGAAAATTTCACATTTTATTTTTTGGAAAAAAGGCACATTTTCTCGACTTGTCTCTGATGTATGTTACTGTTAAGGATATTATTGTTCCTCCTGGCTTGTGAAAGAGGAAAGTCAAGTGGTCTTTCATTATGCAAGAAAAGTGAAAATATGTTGATTTTTCTTTATACTTTCTTCATATCATTGTGCACGTGTGACATCACGAGTTGTAGTAGTATTCTCATCCAGCAGTGAAAGAGCAGAAACTTTGAAAATTCATAATTTTTAAACGGATTGTCCGATTTTTCTCAAACTCTCACTGATGTGTATACATTGTACTACCAATGTTGCTGCAGTCACTCAATCCACATGTCTGTGAAGGTGGACTTGTCCTTTAATTTCGAGGAGGGGGCCTTTTAGAACCCCCCCCCCCCCGTCTTTTTAGGATTGTACTGCATTGAATGTTTAAAGGCATAATTTACCATTTGCAGAAGCAAACAAAAACCCGTCATTAGTGCTTCAAGATAGTTCTAAAATGTGAGTTAGGGATAGAAACAACCACTGTACAGATTTGAATCCGTATCATCGATGTTAAATGTCCTGTTGACCGTTGGGAGCAGTGATTTATATGTTCAAGATATCACTTCTGATGCATATGTGTAAAGAGATATCACTATTTTTCTCAATAAACCATAACTGATGTAGATGGTTTAGTCTGGAAACATTTTTAGTATATCTATTATTTACATTTTGTATATTTAACAATACTTAACAGCGATTACATTGGTTGTTTCTATCCCTAACTCAAATTTTAGAACTATTTTAAAGCACTAATGTTGGGTTTTTGTTTCTTCTGCAAATGCTAAGTTATGCTTTTAAGTATTGTTAAGTACACAAAATGTGAACAATAGTTATAATAAGAATGTTTCCAGACAAAACCGTCTACAGTTGTGGTTAAATGAGAAAAATAGTGATATCTCCTTATGTATTTGATTGATGGATGGATTTTAATTCCGCGAATATTATGTACATCACTTCTTATTGAAAAATGCAAAGAAATTTTCACAAAAGTACATAAAACTGCGGCTGGATGGCCCTACTCAGCTCCGCCCTCATGGTGGAGCTGTTCTACCGAGGGGTCCAGAATTTCAAGCTTTATTGCAAAAATTGTACATTGTATATGGTAGGATGTTTTGTGATACAACATACCTAAACATATGCATCAGTGTGATATCTTGAACATTATTTTTTTACATCACCGCTTCCAAGGGTAAACAGGACATAGTTTAACCACCACTGAACTCTCGGGAGACAATTGGGGGGGGGGGGGGTTTGTCGATGACCCTGGTGATGTTGGAGTCCGTATAGAGTCGATATCGATGTCTGGCCCGCCTCGATATCGACTCTGCGGACTTCATACCGCCAGGGCTGTCAACAAGAGGCTACTTTTACCATGGACCCAATAAACGTGTATGGACATTAATATAATCGCTCGTTACTTAATTCATGCACTTGTTTCTATCAAGTGTCGAAATCACGACAGCGTTTTAAACATGCTTTCCTGCTTTGATCTCATCATCACCACCGACAGACAGCCTGGATAAAAACAAGACGGCGCTTTAAGAAATCTAAAAACTACATGCACAGAAGGTAATAACCCGTTAAATCAAGAAAATGCATGTGGAGTTGTAGTGCATCGATCACTCAATCAATTTCATTTGGGAAATGCACGTACTTTTCAAGAGAAAACAAATATTTTGTCAGGTTGAGAGTGTTTTGTAATCTATTTTTCCCATTTTCCCATTCATGTTTCAGAGTAAAAATGGACAGTATACGGTAGACGATGTGTATATGTATTATACCATATAAGCAATGTTACATGCGTGTCCATAAGTGAAGGTATACTGCAGTACGTGTAATTATCATTTTTGTGACCACAAAAATGTAAATGTTTTGAGGTTTGCTGTTCTCCATCACAGGCGTGTATTCAAAGGCAGTTGAGTCTGATATGGCAATTTAGCTCTCAACCGAAATGAGGACGAAACAGTTCTTTTCAGTGACTCGGTCGTGGCGTATAGTAGGTTCTTGCCGCATGACCTTCTATCGTGTAAAACCGCGAGGGAAGTCATTACGTAATACAAGTGGACTGATGATTGGGGACTGCGAGCAAAACATCGTGACAATTAATTACCTGGTGAGCATTGCATGAAAATACTGTATGCTTGCTCGAACATGACAGGTCCATTACCTGTAGTCTAACATGTTACTACGTTCCTTCAGAGTCAAAAAATATAACGAGCACATTTACTCATATCGCTCATGTAAATAATTGGGTCACCATAATCCAGTGCATGGACCAATGGACAGACTGCTGGGCAGAATTAATAGATAGAGAGTCAAAAGGCATGTGTTTATCGTTGCGAGCATTGCTTATTCACAAGGGGTTCTGGGATCAAAGATCAGTACACACACGTAAGCCTGGGTTCTCTCTTCCGATTCAACTGCACGTGTAACAGCACCCACACACACTCTCTATCTTTTTACCCTCAACATCTCAACATACTACATTGTACGTGTAGAGTTTTTCACTAATGCAGTTCGCCGCGCTGGGCCAAACGGGCTGTACACTCTATTGTTGATGGACAGATTGTCTTGGAAAAAAGGACAAATCCAATCTTCGGGACATGGTCGCCACAAAAATATAAATGTATGCGCAGGTTTCTGAGAGACTGAACACGGTCTGCAGGTCTTCTAGTAGGCCTCTTTATCCTCTTATTGCCAGCACCAAAAATCGCGAGCTGATCACAGCGATTTGAGCCTCCGTCTTTCTTTCTGGTTGCTCAGACTAACAGCTGTAGGCCTCTTCTTGGTACTGACTCCGACTCCTTCTCTGATATCCGTTTGAAATGACTCGACAGTAGACGACGAAATTGTGACGAAGTGGACTCCTGTACGGTCGTGCACAGAGCAATATTATGTACCCGTCGTCCTCTGCTGCACTGAACTTCATATAGCTGCAGCAGCGAAGACTACAGAAAGCAAGGCGTTTCGCACTGATTTTCAGTTCATTTTCGGCGCCAAAATATGCTAGGATGTTTGACGTTATAATTGTAGGAGCTGGCATCGAGGGATCAGCAGTGGCGTACCATTGTGCTAAGAAGAGACTGCGTACACTCTTGCTTGATCAGGTAGGCACCACATTTTTGACTGGATTACGTAGATTAATTGGTTTCTCTCACACAATAATTAAGAATATCAAATACACGTGCACCAAAGTATTACATTAGTAATATTTGATGCCAAGGCTTGATTTTCGCTTGAAACTAGATAATATGTATATATTGTATATATGGTTTTTGGTATTTTTTATACAGTCAGATACAGTATGTAAATATGTAGAAATTCTTTTTTTAATCTCTCTCAGGAACACAATATTGAATACGATGATGTGTGATTATGCCTGTGTAATTTTGAAATGGGTTGTTGGATTAAAGAAATTATGTTTTTGTTTTTGTTTTGTAGTATACAGCTACACATTTTTGGTAAAGAATTATTGTTTGAAATATATTCATATAATTTTATTTATTTGTGATATCAAATGGATAGATTTCATGTATGCACACATATATGTGTTTGTTTTTTGTGTAGTAATATCTGGTAATTGTTTTGTGCAATATATTTTGTGTCCAATTGTTTTTTAATGTCGATGTAATGTACGACAGTTCAATGTATAATCGTCATTGCAATGTATTTTAACCTTCGGGCTACGATTTTGCAAATTTTACCCAATAAACCATTCTAATAATAATAATAATAATAATAATATATATAGGATAAATATTCGTTAATGTAACTTTTTCTCCCGACATCTACTATTGTTATGCATGAAAAAATTAAACGCCTCTGATAAAAATGATAAGGCATTAATAACGTAATAGTGTTACATGAACAATGAATGCAACTACTATAGGCCTAGTCCGTAATACTGTTTATTCCGCTTCGTGTGAAACAATAATTATGCTCTCCATCTCGTTGGGCTTGCCATCTTTTCTCTTTAGTATTTCTCATTTATCGCCTCTTTTCTCCCGGTGCGACTGAGTCTAGAGAGACGACAGCCTCCCCCCCCCCCCTTTCGTCTCCTCTTTCCTTGCACTACCTCCCCTCCTCTTCCATTTCCACCCCCTCCCCTTTTTGTCATTATTAAATTTTTGTTCATTTCATTGTCATTATATATCAACAACAATGACATTACCTTTTAATTCTTTCCCCTCCCTCTCTTCTTGTGAATTTCTCCACACCTAATCTCTCTTTAGTTCCCTCTACCGCACACGCGGGGCAGCTCTCATGGTTTTGCCCGTGTCACACGATATGCCTACGCAGAACCTCACTACCAGGAGATGATGAAGGAGGCCTTTCCCCTCTGGGCTCTCCTTGAGAAGGAATCGAAGACACCTCTGTATCGGTACGTTTCACTCACCTCTCGATCTCCACTGCCCTTGAATCCTTAAGTCATCTAGTCTGTATATCCAGGGGGTGTTCATAAAGTTGTTCGTAAAGTTACGAACAGCAGTACTTACGAGCAACTGGTGATCAGTTCTGATGTGCTATACTTATCAGAATTTCAATAATTCAGCACAAGAACTGATCACCAATCGCTTGTATAAGTGGTTCGTAACTTTACGAACAGCTTTATGAAACAGGGCCCAGGTAGAGTAAGAGCAGGTATACGATCGATTCTGCCACAAACATGATGGCACTTTGTTAAAAGACAGATTCCTGATGTGTCGACCCTAGCGAATGCTCGAAATTATTTTCAAAGTTCGTGTCCACGGGCCTTTACCAGTGTAGTTGATGACCGTGGCAACACACACTGTTACCTGAGGTATTAGGCCCTATATAATGTATTATGTAAATGCACTTTAACAAGCTTTCCATTGATCTACGAATTTTCAGTCCTGAACCAAGATTAGTATGAGCAGCCAACTTACTATGCCGCTTCAGTGATGGAGTTTTATCATTTTATACATTTGTACCCAGATTTGTGAAGCAGGAAACCAAAGAGATCGGAGAGGAAAACGTTGGCGTACCTTGCAAACTCACCGTCTTGCCCGGCAATCCTTTCTCAACGCAAATACTGACATCTAGGCTACTGACATTGACTGAAAAAAAAAATAACGAAAAGTTATGTTTTCTCTTTTCGCTCTACGTTGTTCTAGGTTGAATTCAAAGCTTCGATATACCGTTGTTCCATGGATGTCTTTGTGTTTGGTGTGTGATGCATGTGTTTGAAAATGCAGAAAGACGGGGATGTTGGTGCTCTCTGGTCCAGAGCGAGAGATTTACGATCGTAGACTGGAGGAAACAAAAAACGCGGGAAAACCCGTGGAGGAGATCGGCCACGAGGAGAGGCAACGAAGATACCCTGCCTTCCGACACAAGGATGACACATTGACCTTTATTGATGTTGAGGCTGGCATACTCCGTGCTAACAAGGCTCTCCAGTGCTTCCAGGTTCGTCTTCTTCAATTTCAAATTTCAAATTTCGTCAATTTCAAAGAAAAGTTCAGCACTGACCATTCATTCATCAGATATTCAAGAATTATACTGACGACGTTGCCAATACACGATTTTTGCGCTTTAGGTTCGTGACCCAAAATGATTGCATTATGTAGATTAAAAATTCAATGAAACAAAATGTGTTGATAAGAACTTTGAGAGTTGTAAAGGCAGATTCGTTGAATAAGTTTACCATTCTTCTCATTTCATTCCCAGGACATCTTTGTACGACATGGAGGTGTTTTACGAGATTCGGAGAAGGTAGAACATATAATACCGGGTGACACTGTCATTGTGAGAACAGCGTTGAGTGAGTACACTGCCAAGCACTTGATATTGACTCCGGGGCCGTGGGCGGGCAAGCTTCTCAAACCCCTGGGCCTTGAACCTCCGTTGAAAGTGAGTGGACATCGTTACGCTGACCAGCGAAATCAATTTCAAGACACCTCTACTCTTCTCGTGCACGTTACGAGTCCAACACCCACGAGCCGTACAGCCCATGAGTTCAACAATCCCGTAGGCAAACAATGCCCACGAGTTCGTCATGAAGAAAAAAGGCCCACGAAACCGACACATGAAACCCCGTGATGTCATGTCGAAGTCGCGGTCGGTTTCGTGGGCCTTTTTGCTTAGTGTCGGACTCATGAGCCTTATTTGCCTGTCAGTGTCGAGCTCATGGGCTGTATGACTCCTGGATCTTTTTTCAATGTCGTACTCGTGTGCCGTGTGACTCATGGGTGACGGTCTCATGAGATTACCCACACTCCTCATGTTGATAATATATTTCAGTTACGGACAGTAACTCTGAGACAAAAATAGGCTATAATTATTCAAAAACTTATATCTTCAGTAATTCAAAGTGCCACATTAATGTCTCGGATATAAATGTCATTTATCATTTGTCATTGCAAAGTTATATCCCATTCCACCAATTGACATGAAAATGTTCCATCATTGTGACCCTCAAAGCTCATGTGTACGTAAGTGGAAGTGGCAGGGGCTGTATAGTGTATACATGTATAATATCTTATAATCTTAATGCTTAGAAAATGAATATCAAATACATGAATCCTTTGTAATGCTATCTAATGTACCTATATAATGCAATGCATCTCAATGTCAACTCTTTGGATTCGTTTTCATAATCGATGCTTAGTTACACAATGAGGAATCAATGTCTGTTACAAAATTGTTTCCCTGTCAAGGATTTTTCGTTGAAAAGGTTTTCACTTGTGCGCAAGCATCGAAATATTTGTTAAGCAAATTCAGGCCTAATGATTCAGTTGTCACTTTTCTGCTGTATACGTCATAATAGTGGGATTCACACTTACGATAAAAATCTCGAGATTTGCATCGCGATTGTCAGCCCGCTATATTGTACGTGTGAAGGCGGCTATTGAACTTTCCATCTCATCCTCAATTACTTCTTAATACAGACGTGGCGAATTAATGTAATGTTCTGGCGCGAAAAGGTTCCTGGCACTTATTCAGACTTCCCCGTCTTTGTGGACCTAAGCATTGGCAAACGGCATATATACGGTCTGCCAATCCTCGAGTACAACGGGATGTTGAAGGTATGTTAAAGCCCTATCTTCTCTTTCGTTACCATGGAGATATTGACTTTTTTCTCTCGTGTAATCTTAAAATTGGCATCAAAATCTGTATTCCAAGACACAAAATTAGTGTTTGTATCCTATGGAAGGGGGGGGGGGGAGTACTGTGATAGTCCTTCTTCTCTTATAATCTCTGAAATAATTATAACATTACTTTGTCACTTTTGCGATTTGTTTTCGGAGTTAGATAACTCATTTTTATTCTAATTGTACTACAGGTAATATAGGAAATTACAGCGTATACTACTTCTGAAATGCTAACCGTTTGATGTTTTAAAAAGAAACCCTTTAATTTAGTGAATCCACGATTCTCGCTCAGAAAGGTACCATAATTCACCAGCAAATCTATGTATACTCTGAACGGTATTGATAGACGAGAATAGAAACGCATCCTGAGAGCATACAGTAAGTAGTCGACACATGGCTTTTTGTAGTTGGTGGTTTTGGTTGTTGTTTTTTTTCGCTGCTCATCAGATAAATTACCATGGGGGGATTCGACCCGTTGACCCCGACGAGAGAGATACCATTGTTGGTGATCACCAGTGGGACATCGAAATGGTTAGCAAGTACGTGACGGAGCATTTCCCCGGGCTCCACAGCAGACCTTCCATCGTGGAAACCTGCATGTATACCGTGAGTTCTCTCCTTCGTTGACTTTTAGTTCACAGATCACATTTCTCTTCTCACACAGTAAAGATATACAGTAAGTTCCCCTTTCTCCCCCACCCCTTTGTTACTTCTCACTCTCTCACTCTAAAGATAGAGTAAAATCTTGTAAACAAAGTTGTAAAGTTTCGCTACTTTTTACTAAACTGTTCTCGAAGAGTGGAAGTGAACATGCAAATAAGTGAGCTGATGGAGATTGTCATCACTTCACAATTTTTCATTGGTGGTCGGTGGTATGAAAAAAAAACTGGCATAAATTCAATTTTCAGCTATAAAAGTGTAAAAACGTTATTATTTCTGGCTGAATTGTTTCCGAATAATGACCAGTCAGATAGGATTTGACACTGGGGCATGATAATTGCGTTTGAACAAAAGAGCAAATCACATGGCAGGTTGCGAGGTGAGCACACCATCAGCTCATTTACATAATAATGCATTTTGACTGGTCAATAACTTTCAAAACGTCTGTCACCTTTTTATTACCCTTTTTTTTAGCAAATCTACTAATTTCGCCTCAGTTCACATACACTTAACATTTATTCACTATGCTAAACATAAGATGGTAATTTGTCCGTCAAAAGTAATGTGTTGCCTTGCTGTAGTATCAGTATAGGCCTATCCGATTTGTGCCTTGTGTTTTTGATAATGATTAATATTTGTTGATTTTGCGTCTTCCGTTATAGACAACTCCGGACAATGAGCTTATACTAGACAGACACCCCAGACATCCGAATATTGTCATTGGATGCGGCTTTTCAGGTGAGTGCATGGTTCACCTACGAATGGGGAGGGGGGGGGGGGTCAGCTAGTTTTCACATGTAAAAATCAGATAAGAATACGAAACTTATGAAATTAAGAAGTTTTCCTTGTTTTCACGAAAATAGTTCTTGAACAATTATGAATATGGAAATAGTTGATTATGTCATCCCTTCACAACTTACCATATAATTTGTACATCTTGAAATTTTCAGGGTCTTTTTTGGGGGGGTTGTTTGTTGAAAAGCCATTATGCCTCAGTCGCAAATCCTAATAATTATATCTGATTGACCATTATTCCAAAGTTATCCAACCATGTAAAACTATACTTAAGTGGCAGAAAATGTAAATTTTCGCCTTTTTTTTTTTGTACACGATCTATGGAAATTTGTGAGGTGATGACATCATCATGCCGAGGGCCTTTATTGTGACTTTTTTTTTTCTTGCCCTCTGATCTTTTACTTAAATACATGTTATACCCGTAACTATTAGGTTGAAAAAAAACACCAAAACACTGCGAGATCGCATCCGGATAATAGAGAGATACGGATAAAGAGAGGCCGGATAGGAGAGGTCGGACTGTAATGAGTTTTTCGTCGACCTTATGCCAAAAGGGCCTTAAAGAACTTCCCTTGTTATGCCAAAAGGGCACCAATAGTGTACAAAGTCTTTAGCGTTAAGGGCCTTTTGGCATAACAGTGGAAGTGGTTTAAGGCCCTTTTGGCATAAGACCGACGTTTTATCAACACAATGTGTGCAGACACGTACACCTTCGAGTTTGAACAGAGCATTGACGTATGAATGCAACTTGAATCCTACAGTAGAAACGACCGCCCCAAAAGTAAATAAATAAACAAATAAATAAGTAAATAAGTAAATGCCTGTGCAACAGTTAATTTATGTTTTAAAAAATCCAATTCTTACAAGGATGTTTATTGCCTTTTAGATTTCATTTAACTTCTGCGTAGTTGATGGTACATTGTACTGTACATGTACATTGTATTTTGTTCGATACCGTTTGCAGCAGATAACTGTGTGCATATCAGATAATTATGAAGAAAATCCTGTGAATTGTTCATGTCTTTTTGTATAGATCAATAGGTATAAACTCACGCTCCTTCAGCAAATTAGCATTTTATAACTGAACTCGCGTTAAGTATCTATCTATACGGGGGAGAAAGTTCAATATTATTCTGAATCCATGACCACTCACCTCAGGCCTGCTCTGGTTTCTGTTTTCCAATTTTTGCCAATTTCTCACTCATCAGGTCACGGCTTCAAGCTGGCCCCCGTGGTGGGCAAGATACTCTGCCAAATGGTGATGGGGGAGACGCCCACTCACGACATCGCGCCTTGCAGTTTGGCGCGTTTCCCCAACTCTGGACTGATATCGGCAAACCTCTAAAGTATCCCGATATGAAAACACCTGACGGCAGATTTGTGTACATATTGCAATATAGTCGTTAATGCTGGGAATACATGTATTGTCATCTCTTGCTATGCAATATACATGTATTATGTGACTTCAAGTTTCGGACTGTAGGGTCCTACCAAGCTTCTCTTTGAAGACATCGACTCCCCATGACTAATATTTCATTTGTCAAATACATGTAGATTAACCCTGACCAGGCCGGGCTTTTGGGGGTGTTCTGTGACCGGGGGGGGGGGGGGGGGGGGGGGGGGGGGGGGGAGGGGGGGGGGGGGAGAAAGGGTTGATTCAACCCCCCTGGCCTTGAGGTCTCGGCCGTCGATCGCGCAATCGCCATGAAAATTGGCACACGCATTACCTGTGGCGTAATCTACAAAACTATAAAAAAGAAAAGGAAATGTTCATTATACATGTACCTTATTGATTATGCTAGCCGATTATATGCATAAAATCATCATACATTTTGCTCTAAATTAGAAAGTAAAGCTCCTAGAATCATAATTTTTGGTGATGACATTCTTTGTAGCACTTAGTAACAATGTACTTGAAAAAAAAATCTGGTATAAAAATTACTTTCTTATGTATTTTATTGTTTTACGAATTTCTTATGCATTTCTTTGTTTTTCGACCGTTTGTTTTTTCTGGGTTTTTTCACAAAATTTATTACAGAACCAAATTTAAGCATAATTGTGCTAAAATTAATTGATTTTAGCCATTGAAAGTGAAAATAATTGTACATGTATCTTTTTGAATAATGTGAGAAAACTCCATTTGCATAGACCTTATACACAAAACCATGTTTTTGAGCCATTTTCGGTCTGACAGGCATGTATAAAAGGTTGTGCATTAGCGTGGTAACGGTATGTGCGATTATCGCAGAAATGGTGTCAAACGATGTGCGAGACTTGAAAGTAAAAGGTCAGCAATGGCGCAGTCAAAAAAAAAATCGCGCGGCGGAATAGTCGTGAAAAATGTGGGGGGGGGGGGGGCGCTGATTAACCCCCACCCTCCCCCCCCCCCCCCCCCCCGCCCTTTTAGGGTTAAAGTATACACGTATATAAACATCATGTACAAAAGTATTTACGCGTTTTTACTGGAAACAATGTATATGATACAATATGTTACGTATCCCACTTCCTGACAAAGAATTTCCAAAACTGTGTAGTCTTCCAGCATGTACAGTGTACTGACAATATCTGATCTAACATACGCTGTACCGTTATGGGATTCAGATTTCATGTATGGCGTGTCTCATCGAACGCGCATGTTTTTCTTTCTCTCTGAAACTTGTTTTTGTCACATTTCTGCAGATGTATAACTTCCTGTTCAAATACACTTGTAACAAAAAAAAATGTGTGCCAAATGGAACTTCCCCTCTAGCATTACATAATTGCATCTTGCATTTGGTATTTAAAAACTAACTTTACTTCATAAGACTTCATCTTTTACTTATGATATATACCAAAGATATTGTGAGCTCGGGGACAGTCGAGAAAGCAATGTGACCGGTCAGAAGGGGAAAAAATAGAAAGAGATAAAGATCTTTGGTGACATCGTCCTGACTACGAAAAGCTCATGTGAACGAGAAGAAAGCAAAAATCACTGATTGTAAATGTATCTGGTTCATTTATTTGCGTTGTTCTGAAGATGTATATTGTTGTTCTGATCCTTCATGCTCTCAAAGGATGAAAGTGCATGTATTATCATGAATACTGCAACCGACTGTATACAATGTATTTTAACCCTAAAGGGGCCGGGCTTTTTTGGCTATGCTCAGACCGGGGGGGGGGGGGATGGATTCCGCCCCCCCCCCCCCCCCCCCCCCCCGAGATCTCGGCCATCGGTGGTGCGATCGCGATGAAATTTTGCATGCGTGAGACCCACGTCAAAATCTACAAGATTGGTTCATAAGATTTTTTGAAACAATCAATTTCTAATTTTTATTAATTAATTATGCAAATTAAGCTCAAGATCATATTTTAGCCTAATTAAAAGCATTGAGAGTCTAATTTTTATCTGTAAATCTGTTTTAGCATATTCAACAATTGCACATCACAAAAACTTCCAAAACTCATTTCAATTCTTATGTATTTTATTGTTTTCAGAATTTCTTATGTATTTCTCTGTTTTTCAACTTTTGTTTCTTCTTTGTTTTTTCATTGGAAATTGTCACTGACCACATTTCTACCATAATTAGCACAAAATTAATCAATGAAAGTGATTAATTGTAAAAATAATTAGGTTTTTATGACTTTCATGACAGAGCACCGTTTTCCATAGGAAATGTACACAAAATCACAAAATTGTGCCCGTTTTTGGGCGACATTCCGTTACAAAAATGAGCGTGGCTTCGCAAAAGTTGCGCGAGACTTGAACAAAGAAAGTCAAGAAGCCTCGCGACGAGGCCTTCTCGCGTTAAAGAATTATAGCGCGAAACGTCGAGGGGGGGGGGGGGCGGATTCCGCCCCCCCCCCCCCCCCCCCCCCGGCCCTTTTAGGGTTAAAGACAGCAGATGAAGGGGTACAACGAGATGTGAAATTATCTAATCTATTGTCCAATTGGTAGAGGAGAGCGCGCACCTGTGTCCTCTCCTGGATCCGCCGCTGGTACTTGTGTTTGTATGTACAAAGTATAAGTGTGTGCATGTTTATCTTTTTTTTTTTTTTTGCATGAGAAGCCTGACATAGAAATTAGCCAAGGATATTTGTTATGCCAAATTACATGATATGAAAACCAAAGAATGTATTTCATAAGCAATTACATATATATCATTCATATCATACATATTTGAAGTTTCTTGTGTCTAATTTCTCGTGTACAATCTTCCCCATACTACTCATCATGTAATGGCTCGTGGCCAGAAAAGGGTGACATAAATCTTTTATGCCAACATTTGCCGGACCTGGGTTCACCACTGGTCTAGGTTTTGCTTTTGGTTGCCTTTCGTCTTATTAATTAATCTGCGCAGCACTATCACATGAACTTCATGGATAGTGCTGGGAAGGTTATGTTATGTTTCAATGAGCCCGAGCAGGATGTCCGTGCACAAAGCAAAAACATGGTGTGTCCGCTTCTACTGAATTCTACATGATTATGTACATGTACATATACTAGTACCTCGTATACTGTAGAGGACTGTAATAACAAGCTCACAGAGCCACACTCACAAATACACACTACACATACAAAGACAAACCTACAAACATAGGAGTATGCATGGAAAAAGGATTCAAACATCTACATTAGTTTGAATGGGTATATAGGTCTGTGTATAATATGTATATCATATTACTGTATAAGGTCTGCATAAATATTGGTCGGGGATGGTCATGATGCGATTGTGTAACTGTGATCAAAATCGTTACATTGCGAGCAGGGACGTCATGTCAGGTAATATGATTCAAGAATATGACTAGCTACTGACGGGGCTAGAATGAAATGTGTATTTACATGTAGGTGGAAAATATAATACATGTACATGTACAAGTATATTTAATTATTGTTTCGTTTATCGTTGTAATATAACACTTGATAGTCCCTAGAGACTTTTATTTTCCTCTCCAGACAATATTTTTCTCAGCGCTGCATGCTTTGGAAAAATATAGTCGCTTCTGAAAAATACAACTTTCACAGGGATGTCAAGTGTTATATTATCCCTCTAAAAAGGTAACATCAGTACTAGCACTTACTTCCAACTTGGGGTGTACATACACGTGTATAATGTAATTTTATTGATAAACAGTAGAGTTTACCAATAGGTACATGTATTCAGTACTCACATTATCGTTTGAAAGTTCAGTACACACAATCAGAAGACAGTATGCCTCTAGATGTACACAGTATGTCAAGTTGTTCAGTACATTGTATTATATTTGCTGAAAGTACAGACCCATTTTTAAAAAGAAAAAGAAAAATAATGCATATACAATATTTATCAATCAATTGTCAGAGGGAATACTTTGCTCAATACAAATAATCAAAGATAAATCTATGCAGACCTCAAACACCAATAACTAAGAAAAAATATAATAAAAACTTTGTGGTTGCTGCACTTGCACTTTCACGTTTGACAACCTTTCAGTGTCTCAAAAGCACATTACTTTTGCAGTAAAAGCAGCAAATTAGCACTGGTTTTGACTCAGGGAAATATAAACATGTGAGATAAAATACAATGCAAAGAACAACTATAACGAAAAGGTCAACAAAGGACTATGACAAGTATGATATCTTTAACTTTTTCTCCATGACTTGCAAAAGAAAAAAAAATGTCAAACAGTTTGTACATTACACATCAAATTCTGCTCTACCTGAATGGCAGGATGTATTCATCTGTATGAGAGGGAGGGAAAAAGAGAGAGAGAGAGAGCATGTCCCACAACAGTACTTGTATGTCACTTATGCTTTATACTGCCTGAAGGAATATGACAGGCTCCTGCATCTCATCTCCACTTCTCATTTTACCTCAAAAAGTCATCCTTACTCACTTGCCCAATCTCTGCCTTCCACCCCTCTACTCCCTTACAGCAGGTTCTATGGCCCTACACTCAGTATGTTATGTGTATACATGTACGTGTACTTGCAGCAAACTGAACCCATTCTCACTCATTTCATGTAGGCAAGTTTTTGATTGTGAGATACATACAGTGTACCATAATTAAAGGGAATAGTTACTTCTTCTAGTTGTCAAGTCATTTAGCTAAAATCATCATTTATTTTGATTCAGTCACAGTGCACTGCTGTTATAGCAAGCACATTTATAACAAAATTTCGGATACAACAAAGCAAAATGCAGGGCCAAAAATTATCAATTGGCATGAACCTAGTGTATCTATGCATTTCAATTGTTTCAAATAACAAAATTTTGATATCATAAAAGAAGACTGCTGGTTCATCATAACAGAAGTTGTCTGTACCTCCTTTCTAACAAACTCATCAGGAAAATATTTTGATGTGTTTATGGACTTGAAGACTCTGTGGTTTGGCCATTTTTTTTCCAAGATTTACCTGTACACACTTGTCGTCAACGTGAGGTTGCAGTACCCCAAACACATAATACCTTAATGCAAGTTATGTTTACGGCATGAAATGTTCCTGTATTGGAGTTCAAAGCATTTTTTGTGGCATGAAATTTTCGCAAATTGCCAGATGGCATTCAATGCATAGTGTGTAGACAAGGAATTTCACATGCATGCATTTTAATTTCTGCGATATTAATTTTTTTTTCTGGTTTAAAAAAAAAATACTGTTTTTACTGCACTGTGAGCTAATTACATTCAAGATGTAGACAATATTTGATCAAGATTGATTCATCATTGTGGCACTGAAACTGAAACAGACATATCTAATTTGTATAGACCTATTACAGAGTGAAATCGTAGATACAGTGTAGTACAAGTTGCAGTAAAAGTGGCCTTACAGCTGTACTTACAATTGTAGGTCACTGAAATGACTGCTTAGAACATAATTCTGTGTCACTACATTCCACAACGTGGAATGAACAGCCTTCTTTCTGAAGGCACAAGAGTCACACAATCCTTCACCTCCACTCTGATGAGGAGAATGCATGAGCGAATCCTCGCAGCAACATCACTTATTTCCTGCTACAATTAACTTTCCAACAATGCTTGCATTTGAGGTATGCAGATGCCTCACTTCAGAGAGCTGGTGCAGACTGGTTGTAAATGTCCCAAATGTAGTCAGTGTCACACTGTCCCCTCACCATGCTAATTTCTTTTTGCCCTTTGGAAGAACTTTGCCTTTGGACTTCTTGCTCTGAACCTTTTTGATTTGCCGGTGGTTCATCCAGATGGGATAGTTTCCATGCTCGTTCTGTAGCTTCTTGGCATTCCACTTGAGATCTACAGTCATAGCTGGACACAAACAGAGGCAAAGAAGGTTAGACCAAAATGGTGAGGACAATATCCCAGCAGACAATGTCTACAGGTGCATCAGATACTGTACAAGCTGAAATTTTCGCAGTGGTTTTATTTTCGCGATTTTTGCGAATCACCTTTGAACCGCGAAAATAACAACACACGAAAATAACATGCGAATAAGTAAGTCCAATTAGACCCTCACAACCGTGAAATTAACAACACGCGAAAATGTCCTTCAAGTAGCAATTCACAAAAATATCTGTATGCGAAAATTTCAGCTCGTACAGTACATGTGTATGCTTCATGATTTTATATGAGCATGAGTGAGATTTGTCATTTAAAACACAATACAAGAGTAGGGATCAAGTCCCACAGAGTACAGTGTGTACACTCATGCACAATGTAAATGTCACAAAAACATCAGCAATGTCAGACTCAAACTAAGATAATTCATGAAGTGACAATCAGTTATGCTAACCCAACAGATGTGAGATGTGTCATGAACACAGGCATACATATAAATTGAAGCCACAAACTGCAATTGTACAATAAGATTTATTATGGAACGAAAAGGTAGGAGAATATATTGAACTTAATAATAGATATAATACTTGGCAAATCGAAGAAAATAAGGCAAATTAATAAATGGTTGAAATCACAATTAGGAGTGAGTAAAACATGTATTCTCCTTTTTCAAGAGAAAAGTGAGTGATTTCCCACCTACCTATATTTAAGACTTTAAATAATGTACTACGCTTGGATACACCATATTGCATTTCTGTCATGGAAGGTAATTTTTATTTTTGGGGGATTTTTTGTTTTTTTGTTTTTTGCACATCACTAATATCACAAATGCCAGTCCACTCACAACTTGAAAAAAAAAAAAAAAAAAAAAAATATATATATATATATATGCCAGATATGTACAGGCAACTCACACTAAAACAAAGTCCTAAGGAACACCAGTTTTCTTTAATTATACACTATCAAAATTTTGTTACAGCTTAACAGTAAAGTGTATAAAGATGTACTTTGTATCTACACTTTGTATAGAAAACAATTTTTGGACCTGAATTCAGATCATAGTCACCTGAATTTCATCATAGTGGGAAAGTGCTGCAAAATTTTACCATGATTGCTGATTATTTATGGAATTTACCTTTTATTGGAAGCATAAATACATGATTACTTCACAATGATGCAAGTCTATTGTAACTATATAAATCTATGGACTAATATGACAATTACCTTCTGCAGCATCATCATCCATTTTTGTCTCCTTGTCTTCTTCCTCATCACTCTCCTCCTCCTCCTCATTCTTCCTCCTCTTCTTCTTCCTCTCTGTCTCCATCAGTAAGTCAGAGCCTGGTATAAACCTGACATCATAGTCTTTGCCTGTGGCTTGGTTCACATCAGGTTTATTTATCAATTCCCTTATGTCATCAACTGTGAAATAAACCAAAATGTGCATTTTCATGTTACAAACAATGCGCACACTAAGCCTTCGAAACAAACTTTCAGCAACACTGCTTTTTGATAGCATAATGGCATAATATACATGTACAACTTGTACCATTTCAAATAAAGGTTGGAGGGGTCAAACAGTAGATCATTAAGGATTCTTAGTGAAAAGTATACAAAGTAAAATGATTGCACAACCATTAAATTAAATGTAGTGTATTTCACTACTGGTATGTCAGGGAACATCACACCACTCCACAGGCATCCTCTTCCCAATTTCTTTACAGTACACACAGCAGAAAGCACAGAGTATGAAAGATGAAAACAAACATAACAAAGCATTGAATGTACATGAATATATACTTGTACTGTATAAACAAATTTTGATCTAAAAGTTTACGTACATACAGTACTGTATATGTGCATGGCATTTATACCAATAGGTTTCCTAATTAATTTTTGTACACTTCATCAGTAACATGTTTCGACCCTGCCTCACCACAAACACGTAGATCTATGAACAGTCAACCTTGCCCGAGTCCACCTCGCATACAGTGTAAGTTGAATAATGACCCAAGCTGAAGGTCTTTGCAATTCCTCTTCTCTTTTTATTGTATTGATTTTAATCCCTCATACATGTAAGTTGAACTTTATCTAAAGTCAAAGCTACTGTGTATTTCTTCAGTCCAAATAGATTCGACTTAAATAGGCAAGGTTGACTGTACTTGAACATGTATGTTTTACCAAAGCCAAAAGGGTATTTCAGTTCTGTGCAGGAAACAAATGCCTCACAACTTTGTTACATCGTATGCAAGATTTTCATGAATACTTAAACTGACTTATTGTGCAATGTTCATCCCCCTATGTATGTGTAAATGTAAATTAAATTCCAAACACACTGTGTACTCACATTTATATCGTCTCTTTGAGGGATCCTCCTTGTCATAGCCTTCCATTTTGAGACATTTCTTCAATCTGACAAGTTCCTTTGGAGCATTCCGTTTTCGCTTGACAGCACGTAGCTTTCGTTTACTTTTGCTTCGTAAACTCTTTGCCATTTTTCTGTTTAAAGCAATCTGCCAAAATGAACAAAAACAAAATTCTTACAGACGTTGTTCTAGAGAGAGAACAAATGAAATGCCCTTTTTGAAATTAAACACAATTATCAGGTGAACCACTCTTGTATGTACAGTTTGTAGAAAAATACAGTAATTTTTCATTCTTAACATTTTGATATTGTAGACTGTGTATCTAGTACAGTGCACTCCCGTTGGGTTTAAACGGATACAGGGATGCCAAGTTCAAAAAAATTTTATGAGTGAGATTTTCATGACTCGGCAACTCGGCATGTTAATGTGCGCGCGAGCGAGGGTGTGGGAGGGGTTTTCCCCCTACGGCCTCCCACGGTAGGGATCTTTTTTTCAATTTTTAGCTCTTAATGGTGCGATCAGGTGCATACTTAAGTGACTATTTTTTACTTATTTTGAAAGACAAAAGGGAAATATACCTTCATTTGCAACTATAATATCACTTTAATCTTTTGAGCTATGCTCATTATTATAGGCCCAAGTTGCAGACTTCGCCCGATGCGTGAGAAAAATGGGTGCCATGCGTGAGATCGTGAGATGGACCCTAAATGCTTGAGTCTCACGCAGAATGCGCGAGACTGGGTAGCTCTGCGGATGGTTACAATGATATTTCCGGTTACCACAAAATAAAAATCCAGGGATTGTCGCAAAATTATCGGCTCGTGTTTTTTGTTGTTTATTTGTGCGGTTATTACAACATTTCGATACAACGTAAGAAAACTTCATTATGGGAGTCCACTGTACTCTTAAGATAAAAGAAGCAAGTTTGTTTAAGCTCCAGGTTGAAGCTCCTTGGTACTACACTTGTAACCGTGACACCAATTTTTTTTTTACATATGCTGCTTCTGGTCATCACATTTCAATCATTATCTCATCACTCATGAACATGGCATTTCACATTGTTTTTTTATTAAAGTTTAGACTGCAGGCCACACACAACTAGCCAGACCTCACAACCAATCAATAGTTACCACAGTCATCTGAACTGTGATGTTTGCATTCTGAATATACATATATAATATACATTCATATAATTGGATAACCTCGACAATTTACACATGAAGACACCAGAGGCAGCCGGCAGAGAGAGAAAGAGGGCTTCGTGTAAACTAACACAAAATCCAGTACATGGGACCTCGTCACAACACGCTACACGACACGCTATGGGTGCGCACTGCGCTGCAGCTGGTAAATATAATTGATAATAATACGCGTTGTACCTCATTAAAAAATGTAAGACAACGAGAACAAAGGATTCATGATAACAAGTAGATCTGCACTTACGGAAAGAAGAGATGAACGTTACTCTGTTTTCACAAGATCTTCAAGCTGGCTGCCGCATTCACCGTCACTTTTTATTTCGCAATACATGTACCGTCATTACCAGTACCATACACGTATGACGTAGTCACATGTGTATGCAGTATGATCAAAGAGTTAAATCTCTTTGAGTATGATACACTGGAAACATGGGAACACGTGCTCGCTAACCAGGGAGAGGTAGATAGGTGGGATGTAAAGAGTATTCAAACTCCCTGCTCCTACTACCAGTGGAGTATCCAGAGGGGGTGCACCCCCCCCCCCCCCGCCATAAAGTCCCCAAGCAATGGACGTTTCATCTTATTCTTCTCCTTAAGAAATAAGAAAGATAGGGCCTATAGAGCTAAGTTAGTGCTGTGTCGGCCCTGAAGTCATCAAGCCCTATGGACTGACGTTTGTGGACAATTGCGGATTCAGGCCGGCCGGTGCCCTGTTTAGGGAGTGCCGAGTTTGGGGTAAAACTTTAACATTTGCATTTTTGAAAACCCTATACCTCCACCATAAACGTGGCAGTTATCATCCCTGGGGTGTCCAATTTGTTCGAAGGGGCACCAAGTCCATATTGGACGGGCTGGGACAAATTCTAATTTGCCAGGATTGTTTGAATAAAAAAAAAAAAAAAAAAAAAAATATCTCTAGAACCAGAATACCTAATATGGACAGTGCTTTCTTAGGAAGTACACTATAATCAGAAGCGGATCTAGAAGGGGGGGTTGGGGGGTTGCAACCCCCCCAAAAAAAAAAAAAATAAAATAAAATAAAATAAAATAAATCCTGGGACCATTTTTTAAAAATCTTATCTTCTTTTTTTTTAAACTTGTAATTTTATTTTTTTTTCTATTTATGTATTTGGGGGAGGGGGGGTTAATTTGGCAATGACCTCTATACCCAAAATAGTGGTGTTTTAGATGCAAGAAAACGCCATTTTCACACACACAAAAAGGTTTTTAAAAAATTCTCGACTGGCATATGGTGCACAGTAAAAATGAAAATACACTTTTATCATGATGAAACAATAGGCCTATATAATCATACATTATCATGTATGAAAGGTGACGAAGTCATTTGAATTATAATTATTATAACAGGCCAGCCTATTTATACTATCATTTCATATAAAGCGCAGAACCTATGGATTGTAGACTTATAGGATGCTACACAGTTAGCTCCTGGGGCGCCTGAGGGTGTTTCACATAGAACAAAGAATTTAAGTCTAACTTAACATTTAGATTGACTAAAAATTATTGTATTCTGTGTGTGTCTTTAATGTTGCTCAACTTTAAGCCTTGTCCGTCCTCACCTATGCTACCGCCGCTTGGGAGCCATACACAATGAAGAATATTTCCTCCATCGAACTATTGAGTCCAAAGACGGGCTACTCGTTTTGTTACAAAATAAACATACGACCAAGAAGCAAGTGTCACCCAGCTGCTTAGCTCACTAAATTGGAACTCACTCCGACACAGACGGGAAATACACCGCTTATCCTGTTTTCATAAGATGCTCCATAAGGAAATAGACATACATCACACAGACCATTATTTGCCCTAAACCAGATCGAAGTAGGTGGGGGCATTCAAATCAGTGAGGTACCAACTAGCAAATTCATCCTTCCCGCTGACGGATCGCAGAATGTGAAGATTAAATTCGTTTTTGTTCACACAATTTCATGAATTTTTCATTCAAATTAGCCAGATGTTGTCGTATGCGAGACGGTACGTCTGTTTGTATCAGGAGCGTGTACTCGGATTGCTAGTGTGTGTGTCTGTATCTGTGGTTCTGTGTGTGTGTGGGGGGGGGGGGGGGGGGGGGGGAGGCACACTTGTGTGTATGTTAACTCCTGAATGTAAAATGTGAACGGTTACAGAAAAAAAATACATGAATGACTGGGAAATCACACCGGATAGAGATATGAGACGAATATGAATGAAAATTTAACGGAAATGATTCATTGACAAAAGACGAAATCGATCCTGCTGTTTTGAGTGCTGCGAGTGAGACTGACGAATTTGAACTGTAAATGACGAAAATGTATGCCAAATGACTAAATTGAATGGACTTTATTTGAAAATGAACGACGAAAGACGAATTTGAAGGTAAGATTGGCCTATTCCCGACATCCCGCGACGAAATTGAAGTAAAAATTTGGGAAATTGAATGAAAAAAGTTTGAAAATGAATGGGAAAACATATAGTAGGCCTAATCCACGTTCATTTAATTTGATCCACGTTCATTTAAAGATACATTATCCAAACATTTTGAGTAATGTCCCTCCTACCATGATCTATGAACCAAAGTTGAGTGTTGCTCTACCAGGGCTGATCAACGTACACCATCAAGATCAAGATCATTGCTCGTAGTCTGGAATTGCGCCATCTCTGGTGCAACGGTGTGGTCATCGGAACGAAAAGACAACAACGAAAGATAGCAAGAATCTTTGCGACAGCATCAACAACAGAAAGAAATAGAGTCTACGTACGGAACAGTTCATGCGGGAATAGATACAATCATACCGTAAGTATTTAGGGGCCTTATGTTAGTTTTTGAGAACGGAGAATCAATGGAACGCTAAGTGGCAGATGCTTGATTTTTTTTCCCCTGCGCAATACACTGTTTTATTCGCTTTAGACAGGCACTTATGCATTTTACTTCATTTCCGTGCCACGGTATGTAGTCAGTCCCACGCATTGGAATATATGTGATCAGTGATCAATGACAATGCCATGCATGGTTTCACTTCAGTTACAACATGCAACAGTGAGTTACGAGTTACTTACTAGCAGAGTCGTAGCTACAGTTGTAGCCCCTACTAGTACTCATACGTAGAATCTGTCTTGGGCTACGTGACGTAGCGTAGCGAGACGCATAATATCGCAAGGTAGTTATGTATATTACTAGACCTCTATAGAGATATCGAGATGGTCTAACTCTAACAACCACTACCCTAGTATCAAAAGTAGTACTAGTAGATCTAGTAGTAGTAGAATCTAGGCCTACTGAAGTAAATTTTTATACTGGTACGTGTATATTGTATAGGAAAATTACACTTCAATATCTAACGTTAGCCAAGGCATCTAAAATTAATGTTATTATTAATGTGGCAATTATGCACTTTGTGGCCGTATATTATCAGTAAGAGATTTTACCCTAATTGAGCAGTGCGTGCAAATTCGAGTAGGTCTATAAATTTACCTATCAGGCACAACGGGTTCGACAGCATGTGTTCGACAGCATGTGTGCTGTGTGCATATGTGTGTCACGTGATTTTTTTGTTGGGATGCAGTGTGTGTATGTGTCAACGTGTGAATGTTTGTGAAAACAGTTATGGTATACCATATGGTTGCTCTAATGCCCTTCCCTGCGCGGCGTGATTGAGAAGAAAAAATATACATATTTATGAAGGTATATTTTGCAACAATCATTCTTTAGTCTTTGAGGTCTTTTGTTCTGTTGCTTGGTACTAAAGATTCTAGATATTATGTGCACGTGAAGAAATATATTAATATTTATCATATATGTATATCTTCATATATTTTTGACTACAGGACTCCTTGCCATCATCAAGGGATAGCATTTGTTAGCACAATATACCCACATTACTAGTGAAAACTACCAAAGACTAGGACATCACCCAGCGTTGCCATGGCTACCCTAGATGACAAGCTGTTAGGAGAGAAGACTCATTACTACTGCAGCAGCAGTGAAGATGAGCGGGATGATGCTGATGATGACTACAGTGGGGATGAGCGCATGAAAGGAGAGGAGGAGCAGCAGTCCTCATACCAGTTCATACCTGAGAGCGAGCTGAATTCTGGCGCTCATGGAGCAACCCGTGTAAGTACTGCCACAGAGCTTCTGCAGCAGTTATAGCTCTCAGGAGCAAACAACATGGATATCCCATACAGAAATTTTACCAAAAACGTAAATCATGTGAACATGTTTGTTTCGAATGTAATTGGAAGATTCCTGAACCATTTACTATTCGAAAGTTGAAGGAGAACCCCCCCCCCACCATTTTTTTCTGTGAACCTGAACATTCATGCGAATTTTTTTTTTTTTTTTTTTTTGGGGGGGGGGGGGATGTGAATACATGTGTACCAGTAGATAACCAATGTATTGCCTGACTATTTTTGACTTAACATTTTTCAGATACTCCACCTAAAGTGTGCACAGAATCATTGAATTTTAATCATAAATGTGCAAAATCTCCCACACTGTCCTCAGCTCAGTCACTTCCTTTCGTAAGAAAGGTTCACTATTTTCCAATTTTGACACCCTCACTGCCCCCCCCCCCCCCCAGCACACACACATCCTAGTTACAGGCCTGTATGTAGTCTAGTTCTACTTAATCTGTATGTGTTTCCAGTATCTAACAGCTATATATATTAAAAAAAAAAAAAAAACATGCTTCAAATTAAGTTCAGTGTGCAGCATCAACATTTTATTATGCCTCCGCAACGAAGTGGCCGGAGGCATTATGTTTTTGGGTCGTCCGTCCGTCCGTCCGTCCGTCCGTCCGTACGTCCGTACGTCCGTACGTCCGTCCGTCCCGTTTTGTTTTTGTCGATATCTCAAGAACCGTGAGGTGGTTTTACATCAAACTTGGTATGAGGGTATATCCTTGGGAGATAATACTTTGTGTGGATTTTAGGGTCACAGGGTCAAAGGTCAAAGGTCACAGGTTATTTTGTGAAAAAAAAAATTTAATTTCATGTTTTTCTCCATATCTCGCAAATGGTTCAAGGTATCTTCATGGAACTTTATATGCTTGTACCGATGGGCAGTGATTATCTAGGGAAGTTGGGGGTCATGGGTCAAAGGTCAGGGGGTCAAAGGTCAAGGTCAACTCCTCAAAATATCACTACTTTCCTTATATTTATGCAATGAATGAGGGTTGTTTTTTTTTTAACTTGATGTATACATGTATTACCCAATATATATTCTGTGGGAAGTTTCTTGCCAAAAGGTCAAAGGTCAAAGGTCAAGTGAAAGTGCTGAATTGCACTTTTTCCTCCATATCTCAAAAGTAACTCAAGGTATCATCATGAAACTTACATATTTATGCATGTTCAACCTAACAGTGATTCTCTTTGGAACTGTGAGGTCAAAGGTCAAAGGCCAGGTTTAGATAATGCTATTTTCCCATTTGATACTGAAATTATACTTTTTCTCAATACCTTGTAAAATTACTCAATGCACAAACTTATAAAAGGGTCAAAAGTCAAGTAAAAATCATCAGTTCCCCAAATACTTGCACTCTGACATTTTAATCATTCATCCAATTGAACCTAGTTCTAGGAAAGTGAACATTAAGCACATTTGTGTAAAACCTGTCATTTTGATATTTTGCCAATTGTTTGAAACTGTCATCACACATTGTCAAGACATTGTACTATAGACCTATTAGGAGAACCATGCATTATGGCGGAGGCATATCAGTCGCCGTAGCGATATATCTAGTTTTGTTTATATTTTTTCAACCAGAGCCACTTATTTCCTGGATATCTAATACATAGCAATACATGTGGCAGTCTTATTTGACACTTAAAATACAGTTTTATTTATAGTGATCTAGAAAGCATTACATCATATGGCTCACATGAACATACTGTATGTTCTGCACAAAATATCTTTCCAACTCTCACCCCACCTTCTATCTTTCTCTTTCTAGACTGGACCAAAAGGAGTCATTGAAGACTGGAGGAGATTCAAGCAGCTGGAGACTGAGAAGAGAGCTGAGCAGGAGGCAGAAAAACGCCTCCTTGCCGAGAAATTAGCCATGACTTGCAGATCACATGTAAGACATTATATATTTATTACAAACATCATCAGCAAATTATGTAGAAACTAAAGAAGCACTCTTGATAGAGCGCAGACCTCCACTGAGCAGCTCATTTCCACCACTGATCTTGTTCTTCCATAGAGATCAGTGATTTCCACCCATACATATGCATGATGAAAATTGCCCGATTTCCCAATTTAGGAGCCTTTTGTTACATCATCAACTTCCAGCTGTGTGGCGCACCTTGCTTTAGCAGAAACTAGAGCACGCACTTTAGTGCGCATAATCAAACCCCCAAACCCCCCAAAATGTGCCAAAATATTGAAAATACCTCATAGACTCCATAAAAATTCCTGGGTCACTACCAAAATTTAATCATCTATTCCTTGTGTCATTCTCAACCTTTTGCTGTAAGTTTTATCCAAATAGGTTCACAACTTTTATAGTTATTTTACGCATAGACAAACAAGCCACCAAATAAATAAATCAATGCCAATGAAAACATAACCTCCTCCCTTGCAGAGGTAACAAAGCAAAGACCAGAACCTTCCAAGTCCAGTGATCAAAGAGTTTTGTAGTGAACATGTGCATCAGAATTGTGAATGACAAGGATGGCTTACAAAAAAAAAACAACCAAAAAACCCATGACTGAACAAGACTCTGATCATGAGTTCAGGGAGATGCAGCTCAGCTGAGAATATGACCTGAATCCTACATGCAGGGCTCGACATTAATGGTGGCCTGGTGGCCCAATGACCCAGGGCCAGAAATTGATGTCGGGCCACCAAATTTCCTAAAAGGCGATTACTTGGTGACCCGATTAGGCAGCTAAAATTCAAAATGGATTTTTATATTTCCTTTTATTTTGAGCCACTTCATTGGTTTTTTTTGCCACCAAAATGTCAAATTTAAAGATTTTAGTGGCCCAAACTGGCCACCAGAGAAAAAAGTTGGTGTGGAGCCCTGCTATATGACATGTGTCACTCATTGTCCATCATCTTATGTCTGTGGTTTTGTTTCCGTCAATCTTTTTTCATTTTTTTTCTTTTTCTCTAGAATTTATGGACAAAATATCAACCAAACTTGACCAAAATTAGAATAAGCAGTAGGAAATATTATTCAAAGGGAACACAAGAATTGTGTGATTCAGGGACAGTCCAGCTAAGAAATGCTGAATTCAGATACCTGTAAAGGGAATACATGCTGCTACCAGTTGTTTACTAATATGGCAATGGTAGTCTTCTTGGGCATCCAACGGAATGGCTTGTTTAGGTGTGTCCAAGCATCCTCTCCTCTGAGATGCAAGATCAGAATTTGTGACCAAACTGGTCAGAGTCATTCTGGAGGGCAGGGGATTACAAAGTTGCTCAAATGATAAGGGTTGCCCCCTTGAGGACCCAGGTGAGGGCCTTGAGAGTCTAAATAAATTTTTCCTGCATTTTCTCTTTGTATCTGCAGCTGGATGATGAGAAGGCCAAGGAGGAGGAGGAGCTTGAACAGCTTCAGCTGGAGTCCATGCTGGAAGATGAGTTCATGAGGAGATACAGAGAAGAGAGGATGAAACAAATGATGCAGAAACTTCAAGAAAATAGGTGAAAAGGAAAATTAGCAGATGTCTTGACATTTATGATGTATCATCATTAAGTCTCACATAACTTGATGATTATTCAACCATGGAGGTCTGAGAGGTCATTTTGGGCAGTGTCTATGCAAACAATGATCTGTCACACACACATGAGCACTTTTGTCAATATTTGCAATAGCTAATCTAAACCTTTTGCATTGAAGCTCTTCCATGTGTGAGATGCAGAGTGTCAATACAGTTCACTGGTACAAATTATAATACTTCCCTCATCAAGTGAAAGAGAGTGTAAATGAGTAATGAACTTTGACAATTCAAACCCATAACATCACACTGTTTGTGACTCTCTTTACATTCCCACTGAGCTAGTAAGAACTCCCTTTTAGCTCACCCCTAACAGAAAACGTCCCTGGCAAGGATTTGAGAGATTTCTGTGTTTTCTGCCATGTGAGGGCACTGCTTGCTCAAGAATGAGAGTGTAAACCCCAACTTTAAAACCTTTTCCTCGTTTTGGGTACCTTTCTCTGCAATTCTTGCAAATTTGGAGAAAATAACGTGGATTTTGAAAGAATTATGGGGATTTAAGTTTGTCATTGCAGATTTTGTTGCCAATCATGGTCTTGATCCTGTAATGCTATCACTTTGGTACTTGACGGCAGATTGTCATATTCTTCAAAGTCCTGTAGAAGAAAAACAAGCACATGAACCTGTGGTTTTATTTACATATTTGGGCTTCGGATGGGTCAAAGTTACGGTATGGAAAGTTTGAAGAAAATGACATGGACTTTACTTTAACTGACGAACGTCCTTAAAACATACTTTCATAGTTTTGAAATTATTGAATCACAACAAATCCATCAATAGAGAAAATTGATATTCTTCAATAAATCAGAGAGATGGAGAATTCGTTGCACTTTGACATCCTTTCGTCGTTTTCATTGGTAGGCGCACTGAATAAAGATGAGTAAATAGACAGCTGGATAGATGGACTTTTTTTTGTTGTAGACATTATGTGAACTAATCAAGGTGATTTTATTCACCAAACACTTTAATAAAAAGACATTAAAGAGCAATGACACATGGTGAATCAGATTCTCTGTGGTAAAACTATTTTAGTTAAACCTACATTAACATCATTATCTTACTATAATAATATTGAATATTATGTTAATTTTGTACTGCCAGTCAGACAACTACTCTGTCAGTACTTTACAAACGTTGTTTTTCATTAATGCCTACTGCAGGCCGACATTTGGAAAGCTGTTAAGATTGACCAAAGACAGCTATGTGGATGCAATAGACAAGGAGAAGAAAGATGTCACAGTTATTATCCACCTGGAGGACATGGTAAGCTCAGTTCTCTTTTCATATTTATTTGCTTGCTGTTGGTAACAAGTTCATTGCATAAATACTGATCTTCAGTTTTACTTGTGTGCCTCAAGTGGGTATCTGAGTGGCATGGAGGCTAGTTGGTGACCTAGTGGCACCTCGAGTCTCCGCGATGTCTCCTGGAATTTAGCCAAGTCTGTGGGGAGTTGCAAGAGAATCAAACATGTTAAATCTTTTCAGAGACTCTCTCCAGTCTCCAGCTGGTTGTGGAGATGTTTCCATGACATCTATTCGATGTCTCCATAGTCATGGCCAAGTTGTGGACACTAATTCATTTTTGTGAGGTCTCCGAGACATCTCTGCAACTTTGCAGAGACCCATTGGTGACCAACTGGAGACATTGTGGAGACATTTCCACGACTGAGAATATGTCTCAGACATGTCACAGTGACATTTCTGTGGCTTGTGGACGAATAAATCATCATTTTGTTCGGAGACGTTTCTGAAGTCACAGTAGAGTCACCTTCTTGGTGACAGTGCAAGCCATCTTCTTGTCTTTCAAGTTTCACAAGTCTTGGCGACTGATCAGTCGCAGTGATGTCTCCTTTAGTGAGACAGGACCTTTACTGTGCAAATTTTATTCTGTAAAATAAACAGTAGATTCCATTCAGTCTTTGAAATAATTAGTATATCAGGGAGCAGCTGCCACTGTAGTTCATATGTGACCGTGCATCACAAAACAAACAAAAAGTCGCACCCCTTGATTTTATGTGAGGACTCAAAAAAGGTGAAATGGGTCAACTGAGTCAATCTTGAGTTTTTCATACTTTCTGAAAGAGCTATCCTTCTTTTACAATATTCTTTAGTTTGGGCTCATAACATGAATGGGAAAGTGTGTTTTCACCAGTTTTTTCCTAAAGCCCATTTTGGGGGGAGAGTAGCATAATCGAGTATGTCTCAGAGCCCCCCTTTTATTTCTTGAAATCCTTTGAATACTCTTCACTTTCAAGTCTAATAATTTTTTAAAGGATAATGCTACTGCTTTGAAAGTTGGCATTACTCATGGGCAGAATGTGTTAATAGAGCATGGTCAATTTCAGCTCAATCTGATAATCCCTTCATTGTTGTTGCTCCAGTGGTTTACATCCTGTGTTTTGTCCCATTCATCACCCAGCTAGCACGGCTTGGTAAAGCGCTTGAATAAACTCTATTCTTCAGAGCCTCATTTATCAATTCACACTTTTCCAGAGTGTGTGCTTTCTATCCAGTATTTAGATAGGTTAGGGGAGTTCATATGAATTGAGTTATGCATCATTTAAAAGCTTAGAGTCTGCTCTTTCAGAATCTGCCCTTTACTAAAAATCCATGTCTTGCGACTTTTTGTTGGTTTTGTGATGCAGGGTCACATAGGCAATACATATTTCTTACAAATTCACTGGTGATGGAGTATATTCTTGTCGAAGTGTGAAGGTATGATGTTGACAGAAATTGCAAAATGTTTGCATACAGTAAAATGTATACATATGCTTTCCGAAAGCTTTCCAATTTTTGAATTGAACTGCACCAAACACGCTGATGATTAGAGTTGTGTATTTGTGTGTGTATTAAATGCTCTTATCCACACCCCATGCAAACACACACACACACAACAAATTGTTGGTTCTAGCACCCAAAATTCTATGTTAGGTTCTCAATTGCTTTATATGCAGACATGGGAATACACATAACAAATGCTTGTAAAAGAAATGATTGGTGTGTTTTATTTCAATTTCTTAGCTCTTAGCTTGGAATTTAACACAAATACCAGCTGAAACAATGCTGTATTATTAGAAGGCTGTGACAGAGATCTGCTATGGTTGAGGGTTTTTTTTTTTTTTTATACCTGTATGACCAAAGGCTGCAGAGGGCAGCATACCATTACTCAGCTCATTTTAACCCATTAAAGACGAGTCCCGAGTATACTCGGGCAGGTGTTGATATATGGGAAATGTGTGTTATAGCAAACTCAGCCTGTCCGCAACGGGTTTTAAGTGTGGTTCATTGTGGCCTCACACCTGCAAATAAAGTGGACTGGCTTGAGCCCTTCACTAAATGTCATACCAATGATACTAAACTCAATCTGGAAAGGAAAACAAAAACCAAGCCATTCCAGCTTTTTAAGAACTAATTAAGTGTATTTTGGTACATGTGAATCCCTCAGGAACATTTGTTTTGCGATAGATTCAGATAACACATTAAATTTTTTAGTGTAGAAACCTTAGTCTTTCTTGAACCCATTGAGAACGAGTCCCGAGAATACTTGGACAGGTGTCTATGGGAAATGTGTGTTACAGCAAAATCAGTCCGTCCTCAACGGGTTAAGAATCGCTCAGCATAGTTTGAGCTGAAAAACCTCCCTTTCAAATTTCAGGACTGAATTGAAGCAAGGTGGTTTATCTTGATGTGAAACATGAAATACATTAGATCTTTCTTATATTTAAATGCATTCTTTTTTTAATGTTTAACACACATGTCTGTGGAGCATTATTTATTAAGTGTGAAAACTTGAATGAGATGCATTCATGAGTTCAACTATAGTTCAAATGGTGTGATGTGTCTTACCTCAGCCAAGGAGGTTATGTTTTTGTCGGCATTGGTTCGTCTGTTAGCAGAATATTGACTCAAAAAGTTGGGAATGGATTTGGATGAAACTTCAAAAAAAGGAAAAGTTGATAATGACACAAAGAACAGATGATTGAAATTTGGTAGTGATCTGGACCACTGTCTGGATCCAGGAACTGTGTCTGATGTTTTTTGTAAGGATTTTTTTTTTGGCAAATAAGGCCATCAAAAGAGGAAGTTTTGCTACACTTATTTGGGGTGTACATGCATGCACTGAGTGTGTGCTTGAGTTGCAGAATGCAGAAAGCATTTTTTTTTTTTTTTTTTTTTTTGGGGGGGGGGAGGGGTACACAGACTGTGCTATTATGATTTAAAGTGTTTTCCTCTGAAAGTATGTGTGCATTGACCACATAACCACCCTGCCATTTTGCTGTGAAATACTCCTGCAATAGTATAAGAAATGACATTAATTCACCAAAATGTAATGCAAAATGGGATATGATGTCATCACCAAGCTATCATGGCTGGCTTCATTCCTCATCACCTGCTCACAAGAAATATATGATTCAGAACCAAGGTGCCAAACATGTATACAGCTGTAGAGAATTTGTGACTTCTGTTAAACTTGCAGTGTTCCATGCGGAACAATATGCCTACCTGTAAATGTGTCAAATCATTCATTACTATTTTGTTTTCATTGTGATTACAGATAGGAAGTACTGCTGTTGATGATGATATCATTATCTATGTATTCTTACCATTCTTGCTTTTGTTGATTGATAACTGTGAGCCATCATGTCCAAAGGAGCCACATGTGGCTGGCAGCATTGCCAAGAAAATTCAGATTTTATGTTGAAGTACATGTGTACCAAGAAAAAATGCTGAATTTGGTTTTTGCATTCATTAGAATCTTTACATTTTGTCTAACCTATAAAGCCCAAAGTTCACAGTACAATGTTTAGTAGTAGAAAACTGTGAAATGTATGATTTACTGAATACCATTTCCTCCCTTTTTTTTATGCAGGGGGGGGGGGGAGGAGACTTATCTGTTTGGGTTTCACAGCTTGAGTGAGGCCTTTATTCTTTGAGTTCGTACAATCCACCCCATAGGAATTGTTCAAAGCTGATTAGCTGGTGATAACATAATTCACTGAAATTTTCTGTATCCAAATTCAAGTTAGAGGGTATGATCAATGGTTGAGCAATAAATCATATCTACAATGTATGAAAGAGATCCACAGACTTTTGCCACTAGATGATGATATCCACATTTGAATTGAACATGCAAGAGTTGGACAGCATGGCATGTGACCTGATAAAAGGAGAGAAAGGAAATTAAAATGCTCAGATCAAGAGTGAGATGCTTTGGGCTCATGGTGCATTATGTGTATAGATTCACTGCAGGGTGTACATTGTGTAAGCACGTTAAGCATGGTCTATTGGTGACTGCGCTTGATATTCTAAGCAGGCACAGTTGTTAGAAAGGTGGCTGCACTCTTTATTCGGTGCTCACAATTTTGAAATCATTTTTACCTGACATGAGATGGATGCAATAATTTTTGAAGTATTGTGGGGAGAGAGAAAGACAGAGGACAGAAAACAAGACCTGCAAAAATTCATAGAAGATTTTGTAGTCATGAGTAGATACAGTTGTGGATTGATTTTTTTTCCTTCAATTGAGTTGAGTTGAATGTGAGCCATGTTTACTACACAATACCATTATTCTACAGTGACCTATCAGAGCTTGAAAATGCAACCTGGAGGCTTTTATGTCTGCCAACCGACGTTATTTATATGTACTTGTGTTTGTATGTATTGTAAAGGGCATTTAGGAATGTTGATGTGGTACAGAGAAGATGGGTATCTGTTGGTGAGGATTAAAAATTTCAGCAGCAACATCTAAAGAACCAGTCATCCACATACAGTCAGCTTGGCACAATGCATTCTTCACCCTCACACTTCACCGCATTCTACACATTTACATATAAGGTTGTCAGCAGAGGGGGCTCTTACACAGGCCAACAACTGTGGGGAACATTTCTCTTAAGATAAAACAACAAGGACAGGTAGATGCTGAGAACAGGGCTCTTGTTTCTTCACCAGGAGTATTGAGATCTGATGTTACCATGGCAACTGCAGCCAAGGTTATTCGATGTTGAATGCTGCCTCTGAATTGCGGTTTTCATCAATACATCAAGGGGACACTTTTATTGACAGGCAGATACATTCAGATAACAGAGTGTTGAGTAAAGAATGAGAACAAATCATCAGATTTAATATTATCATGATAGTAACAGCTGGGAAAATAATGCATTGGCTTGTGATGAACGTGGTCATACATAAGAAATGTGTATCAGGGAAGACATCTATGATAAGGAGATTACAGTCAATGACGGAACACACACATCAGATGAGCCTCTCATAAAGGATCATCAGCTTGAGATATGGGAGGACTTGTCCCTTTTCCTTGTCCCCCACCCCTCCCTTTCAGATGAAGAAAGAGGATTGCAAGTTAATGACCATGGAAGAAGTTTAAAACTTGATGCTTTCTCCGTATTGGTTAGAAGATCAAGCTTTGTGTTAACACTATTTCCTTTAGGTGATTTGGAACATTTTATAGATTAATAAGAGTGTTTACTTTCTTTATCTGAAAAAAAGAAACAAGATGCATTTCACTTCTCTTTCAACTTGGTAAATTTGACAAAGGTTTTATATATTCTCATCATGATTCAATTTCCAGTCAATTTCTTTTTGTAATTTGTATCCCATAATTTTGTATCATTAGTATCCCCCAAGTGATCCTGCAAACAAGAATTTGTATTTTACTGATAGTCACATGGTTTGCCTCTATAATGCAAAAAAGAAATAATAATAAAATTGCATTAATTCAATAATGCATGTTGTCTGCTTAGTTTGTGGTGTTTTTTTGGTTTTTTTTTTGTATTGTAGGCTGGTTAAGTAACTGCATTTTGAGTTGTTGCTGTTGCTGTTGTTAATAGAATGTAAACATGAAGATCTGCGAAACTGAAACAAATCTTGGACTCCTAGAACTTTGCTGCCCCATGGGTAACATGTAGCATACCAATGATATGCAATGTTGATATGAGCAGTATTCAAACATCCATCATGGGTCATTTCATTCCCTACAGGTCAATTCCACCAATGCATTTATTCTCCAAATGACAACCATTAAGTTCTCATTATGCATTCGATGATATTCAACAACCCACAACCCAAAAAGTTTGTGTTCATTGAAAAGAAGAATGAAGGAGATAATATGTGAAACAGGAGGTGCAGCTACAAATTGACTGTTGTTTATACCACTATTCAACTCTAATCATCTCATATTTTGAATGGATGAAGAGATTTAGATAATATGACTTGATGAGGAATCATAAAAACACAGCTCTAGTATACACAAAGCCCATCTTCCATTCAGTAGACTTAAAGTGCAACTCCATAGCAAGTTCAAGTTGGTTTTTGATTGAGTCAGCAACATCATACAAACAGAATTGCAGAGATTTCTCTGAAATTCAAACTTGAACGAGAAAGCACTAAAATTCTTAAGTTTCTCATGACTTCCAGAAGCAATGATTGCAGGAGTAGCATATTAGATGAGGCATACCTCACATGTCTCCCATCGACTAAACACAAAATCTTCACAAAGAAATCATGTTTGCATCAAAGTTTTGTGTGTGTTTCAGCTGAGTGAGAGCAAACTAATTTATCAATAACATGTTACTATTACATAACTTCTCTCAGCATTAATGAAGTGCTTTTTAATACCTCTGTCTGATAATATCAATATTGTTTTCCTACGATATTGCATAGCGATCATTCAACTTTTTTTTTACTTTTTTTTTCTGCCTCATCAGTCAGCCAATCAGAGACCATCATTTTCAAAATGTATTAGAACAAGTAGTATGAGCCAAAGAGACTTCATTCAGATATGTGTAGCGTATGTTACTATTGAAAGAGTGATTTTCTTGTTTGCTCAGATAGTTTCAGGAAAGGAAAATAGCTCACAGTTCAGACATCTCCCTTTTAATGGACAATCTAGGGCTGTAGTGTATCCTCCATCCATTATTAATATCAACTCTATGGCTGCAGGCAAAATACAGGAATTGCCATGAGCTAATTATGTAGGTTGTTGCTAAATATCTTTACACACTTTTGTGTAGAAAGCACCCCCACCCAGTGAACAAGATTGGTCTCTAGGGGGCAGCAGACAATATCAATTTGTCGGATGGGTGTGTGATGTCAGTGTGGAGTAGAGATAGCAGGGAAGACTCTCTCAGTCGCAAACATCAAAGAGATTTCTACTTGATGACACTGTGGAATTTCTCTTCTGTTTGCTGTACATAGCGAGGCACGCTTGATAAGCTCTCCACTCGTCATTTGAATGTCAATGTGTCAATTAGTACAGTGTCACCTGAATATGTCAAAATAGCCTGCAAAGCCACAACTGTGATGTAACCTGCATATATTTTGCTGTATTTTGTTTGTGTATGGAAACATCACTGTTTTTTTCATATAATTTATAAATTTCGTGAAGATTTTATTCATGAAATCTACAGACACTCAATTCATAGACATAATTTTCTCATGCACACTGAAAGGCAAAGTAGTCAATATCATGGCACCTTTAGATATATCTGGTAAGTTCTATATCAAGCAAACAGTGTAACAAGAGATATGCCATATATTTAGCGAGTCTTATTTTCAGTGAATCAGGACTTCCTGACACTTTTGAATACATGTAAGTTGGTAATCATTGAATACATATATGTTGGCAATCATTGAATACACATGTAAGTTGGCAATCATTGAATACATGTAAGTTGGCAATCATTGAATACATGTAAGTTGGCAGTCATTGAATACATGTAAGTTGGCAATCATTGAATGCATGTAAGTTGGCAATCATTGAATACATGTAAGTTGACAATCATTGAATGCATGTAAGTTGGCAATCATGAAATACAGTAATTTATGGATAAATGTACAATGTACATGTTCACACCACATTCATGTCAGGATCAGAGATGATATTTTTGTAGTTATAAGTATCATGAATAGCATCTGACTCCTGAAATCCCCCCCCAAAAAAAAAAAAAACCAAACAAAAAAAAAAATCCTGCAAAATAAATAGTGTATATCAAGTAATTACCCAAGATGGTTATTAGATGCCATTTCCTAAAGTTCATATTGGTGAATGGTTAGAAGTGATTCTCTTGTCATTTGTTAAACTTGTCCAATTTTGGTAAAATTTTCACTATTCACTGCCGTCGTACCACTACATATATATACATTCAATTTCACTCCAGGCTAAATGAGGGCTTCACAATACATTTATGTCCATATTAGTCTAAAATTTCTGTCTTTATGTTTTCCTCTCTGTTATTCTCTTGAGTCTCTTTTTACTCTTTTTTTTTATCTCTATCTTTGTCTATTTGCTATCACATATATACTCATATAGATGTTCAGTTCTCCAGCTCAACAGTTATACCCATTTTGTTGTGCATCTATTTAGCTCTCTGTCTTTGAAACATGTAGAATATTCAAATGTCCATAAAATTACTTTATAAATCTATTCATTTACCCATCAAGCAATTTCTAGGTCCATTTAGCTATATGGTACAGTGTGTAGATGTAGATTTATCTTGATGCTTTGTGTTTTAACTGCATGTCTGACCAATACACGTTTTCTTCTCTCCATTTACTTGTCTAACCCATATATTCTGTATATCTTCATGTCCTTCTATCTGTCTATTCATCTTACTATCTGCCCATCTACCTCAGCATACCTATTTTTTATCTAGCTAGCTTTGTACCAATCTGTTTATTTTTCTATTTATCTATCTTCTTTGTTTATATCTATCTATCTTTCTATCCATCCATTTAGCAATTGTTCTGTCTTTCTGTTTATTTGTTTATCTTTCTATCTAGCCATCAGTCTATCAATCGATCTATTTTTTTGTCTCTCTACAGATTGATGAATCTATCTGTTTATTTATCTTTCTTTTTCTATTTCATTTATCTTTCTATCCGTCTATCTCCCATCTGCCTGCACAGTTTTAGATTAACTTGGTCACGTCCAAACTGTAGAGTAAAGATCTGATGTCCCTTGTACCCACCCTTGGAGTTCCCCTTGAGAGTAACCGATGCTGTTAGTTTGTATGCACATGTCAGTCCCTTGGGCATTATTCAAGAGGGAATGCCAAATGAAACAGGCTTTCAGCAGACCTCATCAAGGTCAATTGTTATTTGCAGGAGAACTGACAGTAATTCTATGCAGCGTTTCAGACTTGTTGGAACAAATGGACTGCAAACAAGGTGTAGGGGGGAGAAGCATGTACTTCAGGTGAAGGAGGTATCTCTTGGGAGGAGATGGGGTGGGGTCATGGGGGAAAACTCATCAATAGATTTGGTAAGATTTCTAAACTTTGACATTTGAAAGACAAAAAAAAGAAAGTAGTCAGTGTAGTAGTTGATTATTTGTGTCCATATTCATCTAATGAGAAGCAGAAAAGCAGTAATATCATAAAATGTTATCATCATTTGCACCTTTCCAGTCAAATAATGGAAAGTGCTACTTTGTGGAACATATCTCTGTCCTAGGAAAGAGGGCCCTCCGCTGTAACAATGCTTACTGTATATGTCATATATTTCACAGAGTTTGTTTTTACAAACTTGTCTAATTAGGTGCCATTCGCAAATTTGAGATTACACAAAAATACTTACTCTAATCACAACATGAATGCAGCGTGTACATAGGTACATTTCTCTGTCCACTACTGCCCTCTACGTTTGTGAAGTTAACAATTCGCAAAATTGTTGGGAGACCATTATCCCAAATCAGAAAAATAAGACACGCTGTATAAATTTCATATACAGTATTAGTCTGATGCAGTATTTGTCTGTCTGGTTGGAACAAGGATCATGAATGCCTCAGAACTATTCATAACAATAGTTGTTTGAGATGTGGAGATATATCAAATTCATGAATTGAAATATATTATACCACTAGCCCATCACTCAAAAAGTAATAGCCATGTAACTCTATCATTGCTGCTGTTGATTTCACTCAGTCTACTGCTACTGCTTCTACCACTACTACTTTTGCTACTATTATATTGTACCTATTCCTGGTACTGAACTACTGCTACCACTGCCTCGATTACTTCTACTGCTACTGCTATTACTATCACTATCACTACTACTTCTACTACTACTACTACTACTACTACTACTACTACTACTACTACTACTACTACTACTACTACTACTATACCACTAAGACTACTGCTGCAGCACATTACCTCTACTGTAAGTACTACTGATGATACACTGTATTTCTGCTCAAAATTCAAACTTATATACAAATGTGACAAATTTCAGGCAAGTTATCAAGGTTTTTGAATTGCTTGGGGTCTTGTAGAACTGTTCATTGCTATGTTGAGACAAGAAAAAAAAAGTTTTAATATTTACATTGTATCATGTATTCTACAGCTTGTAGTTACATAGCATAACATACCTCTTTTACTGTTTCTGTTTGATAATTGGGTTTGATACTAAATAGAACTTCTACCTCATAAGAGCAAAAGCAAAGTATCTCAGGGTTAAAAAAGAATAGTAGAGGAGAAAAAAAAATGCATGGTAGGCATGATGTAAGAGACACGATGACATCACTATGTATACAGTATGCACAGTGAATCATCATTTTGCAAAGAGGCAAGAGATCATTAATTATGAATATCATCTCATATTATTTTTGATGGTGATTGTGTATTGACCTTGATGCTATAATGGATCCTTGCAGCCCTGACTGCCACTGTCAACCATAGTTGGCAAGATTTTTTTATGTTTCTTGTTTCCAAATTGATAAAGCTGAAGAAGTATGTTTGACATCCACAGTGATGGATTGGATGTAGGGAAGTGAGGGGGAGGGATAAGAGGAGGAGGAGCATCCTATTCTCCCCTCCATCGTATACATCATCAAGAAATCCAGGAGTTTTACCCTGTTCAGACTGGGTGCATACATTCATTGACTTCTTGGTGCTATAAAGTTTCTCTTGCTCACAACACTCAACACCATTTAAAATTTGAGTGAGATTTGACCCCTTCAATTCAAGGAATACATTTGATTTGATTGCTCATTGTGAAATGTTGGGAGATGCCAGTGTGAAAAGTGCATTGAATGAACTTGTATGGAAAAACCAGTGTGGAAGCATCAAGTATTTGAATTGAATTGAATTGAATGAGATTGAATGTTTTATTGTCCACAAATACGGATCTGGAAATGTGCTTTCCACCAGTGTTACGTACAAGAGATAACACACAAATAACAGTTGTTTGAAGAACAACATTTATGCAAGACATATTACAAAAAAAAATCAACAAACAAAGATATTTTACTATGGTTGTTGCAGAAAATAAGAATAGTAACCATAATATTTGCAATACATGTTACATGTATCTTACTTAAACATGTCTGCACTACCGATGCTCTTTAGATGACATATGCACAGAACTAGTCGATGATGTTGAATTCATATTGTCTTTTCATTGTGTTTCATTGCCTGTCAATCGTCAAGGCATATTGACAAATCAATCAGTGATAATGAGCAGAGTTTCTCTTTACTGGCATCCAAGAATTCAGTTTGTAGCCAAGCGTTGGAGTCAGTGTGAAAGGGGTATGTGCTGCTGTGTGAATGATGAGCACCACTCATCGGTTGAGACTGTCGCGTTTGGTCAGGTGTGTCACACCACTTCACACATCCTGTTTGCTCCTGTTTGCTGTTCTTATTCCCGTGTGTCAGGGCAGGAAATAGTTGAGAGCTACTGCAGGTAGAAGACAACCCTTGACAAGCACTGGTTTCTTGTGCCACAATGCACAGTGTCACTTCCTGAAAGTATACAAAAAGAAAGATGATGACATTTCGAAGAAGCGACAAATATTTGATAGGGATGACATGGAATTTTCATTCGTTCCTTTTCCAAAGCATTGTATATCTCTCAAAATGTATATCACTTGTATAATACTCACTTTCTTTATGTATTATTTAACTTTAATTAGAGCACAATGTACAACATATGGCTGTCTGTCATGAAGAAAAGGAGAACATTGATCATCAGAAAACAAACAGAGCTTTGAGAATTTATTGCAGAATTCACATCATGCAGGTTGTGCCATTACAGTGTAATTCCATCATGATGTTATGTTGCTTTGTATGGAAACAGAAAAATCAGAGGATTAAGTCCGGTAAAATTGGAGATGAAATCAAACATGTTAAAAAGATCTATGAATTGTAAAAGTTTAGATTCTGATTTTTCTGTTTTTATGTATCAGCATGATATTTGGGGGCATTTCATGAAGCGTTTGGGTCGGAGATTTTTCTGACAAAATGTTACAAGCTACTGAAATCCTTGCATCTGAATGGCTGAGAACAAATTTGTCCAACAACTTTGTCGGACAGAATGCTTCATGAAATGCCCCCCAGGATGTAATTTCCTTTTTAGTTTATACTATTTTACTTCGTCAGAAGAATGCATGTATGAATGTTCGTGTCTTTACCACCGCAGCACTGTACTTTACTGATAATTTCTTGCTCTGATCTACACTGTTTGTGGTCTTGTTCTTCCCCCAGTCTCTACAGGCCTGTGAGGCTATGAATGGCTGTCTACACTGTCTGGCCCAGGAGTACCCTCTGGTCAAGTTCTGCTCGGCCAGTGCAGCAGAGGTCCAAGCCAGCAGGTTGTTTGTAAGTAAGCTGGTTCAGCATCCGTCTTTCAAACTAACTTCTCTTAATTTCACTCTTCCATTTTTATTATATCATCTTGGTTGATGAACACACGGTCATAGTGGTTTTGTTTTATGGTTTGTTTTAAACTTAGTTAGGAACACTAACATTTCCACATTACGAGTGAAAAGTTATACTGTGTTTGCAGTATATATATCAGGCTGATTTATAATAATAAATTTTGTGATTTAGTGACCATGGACAGTCAATCTGTTTCAAAACATTGACCCCCTGAGCAGCTGCTCAGTTCCTAGAACTTAGGTTAAGCTTGATCAGCTCTTGTCAGAGTCACCCACAAATAATTCAAACAGTCCTTCACTGGACTCTCACATGGTAACATCACAAACACTTCACACATACACACCTCATCATGTAAACCCGCACGTTCAAACAACACTTCATCATTTCTTTGGTCACTTGAATTAACCTGTTGAGGACGAGTCCCGAGTAAACTCGGGCAGGTGTCTATGGGAAATGCGTGTTGTAGCAAAATCAAACCGTCCTTAACGGGTTAAACATGAACATAGAGTGGACTCACTTAAGTCACTTGGGAGCATCCAAATCAGACTCCCATGGTTAGGTGGACTGGTACTAAATCCACTCACCATCAATTTTTACTTCTTATTGGGTAGCTATTCATACACCTTGGTAAAGTGTAAAAGTATGATGTGTAAGTTAAACATGTCTCACTCAAAGACATTTGTGCTATGGTAGGACTGGAACCATGAGCCTTCAGCTTGAGAATGCAGCATGCATCCACTAGACCACAATACAAAACTGGATGAAGCAATGGCAGTATTAGTATCAATTTCATTTATGAGCAGATGTGGAGTTGAAGAGATGAGGCCAAAGACTTGAGGGAGAGAAAGAGAAAAGGAAGTCAGATAGGCAGACAGACAGTAACAGCAAGATACTGTCTGGTACAGACAAACAGAATGGAGCAGAGAACACACAAGGAACAAGAATTATGGGACAACAAGGGAGCGAGGAGTGACTTGGTGTGCAGATACTTGTAAGATTGTCGAGAAATAGGAGAGACAGAAGAGAACAAGGATAGAGCGGGAGGGAGAAGGGTTGGGCGATGGAGGTGGGGGGGGGGAGGAAGGGAGGGTAAAAGCAGTTGATGAAGTCAGTGTTGTGGCCTGCAGTCATACACATACATTACTCTGTGGCACTCTAATAGAACTGTCACTTATAATTGGACCACTCCTTGTCAATGGGCACTGCTCATTAAACTTTACTGTACATAGCATCCTTGTATCTAGTGATAGTCCTCTTACCACACAGACTCCTTCATATGAAGACAAGTCTGTGTCAGAGGAGCAAGGAAATCTGTGCCTCTCTTGAACCATTGTACCAGTACGGTTCTAAGTAAAAGCAAAGTCTCTAATGATTTGAGTTCATTACCTATTAGGTATTACATCTAACTCTTCCATCATGAGTGCTTTGTTTCTCTTTAAATGGATGTGGAATTTACTCAGTCATGTGATAATAGAAGTCACCAATAATTTTGCGGTCGGAAATTTGTGTAATGTATTAGAAGCACACACATTATGTTATAGTAGATTGCAATGTATGCATGCATGCACAACTATTGGACTGGTACCATTCATCACAGCAGTGTCATGCTTTTAATGGGGATTCAATGGTATCGTTGCCAAAGCTATTAGGATTATTCTGTAATCTGTTTTCATGTGTCGTGATAGGCATGCCCGAGTGCTGAGACAATGGATTCTTGACAGTAATTACCATAAATCAAATTGAATGAGAAGGAATACCAAAGTTATTAGAAAGGTAGAGAGAGAGAGAGAGCACAAAAGCATGTTTCTTGATATTTCAGCCTCTATCCATCTCTCACAAATGTTCACTGTGTAGACATCAATCCTCCTCTCTTTGGATTCAGACATTTCTCATGATGACAAATTGGAGATTTGGTCAAGTATTATCTTCAACTTCAGTGGATGAGAGAAAAATTGTTCTTCCTCTATTGTGGAGATGGGATGTACAAAGTGATATTCCACCCCATCATGTGTTCATTGTCCATCCTAATCTCACCCATCTGCATGTGCAGATTGTTTTAAGCTGGGAGCCTTGGGCTAGTGTGAGAATTTGAAGAAATTGATAGAGCAACATGTGATGGGATTGGACAATACAATCACAAGGATGAACTTCTTGAAGCTATTTTCTGTCTGATCATTTAGTCTTTGTTGCCCAAAACAATGTGACCTAAAACAATGTGACCCAAAACTCTGTGACTCAAAACAATGTTATTGATCACAATGTTACCCAAATTGGTATGACCCAAAACAATGTTACCTAAGGCAAGGTAATATCTACAAATAATTCATGTGATGGTTTATGTAACAAATTTATTGCACAATGCAGCGCGTTCAATGAACCAGTCAGGCTTTCTGTCTGTTATTACTATGCATCCATTGAATTCGCTTTTTTTTATAATAATATCCCTGTATTATGCATCATATTGCCACTCTGAGTTAGAGATCATCACATGAGCACATTGCAGTAGGTGATATGAACTGTAAATGTTCTCAAATTGTCATATTAAACTGTCTAATCCAAGTTTCTTATCTCCCATAGATTTAGCATGGAACCCCCAGGTTTTAGTAGGCTGTAGGTTATGCTACAGTGAGCCTATTTATGTATAGAAGGCCTCATACCTATAATTTTCTGCACAAATCAGGTACTGTATGTGTGGCATAAATCTAGCAAGTATAATTTGTTGCTGATTCAGAACTTCCCAACAATTTTGCACATGGTTGAATTTGCGCTTGTGAAGTACAAGTAATGACCAGAGAAATGTATTCATGCATGGCACATTCATGTTCAGATCAGCTACCTAGTTGTTAAATTCACTGACAGCACCAGACTTGGGAAATTTCGCTAAAGTAGAAACCTCTCGAAATGTATGGCGTATACAGTATACTAGGCGCAAATGCTGAGGGCAAACTTTAAAAATAAGAGTTAAAGAATACACACACAAACACACACACACACCACACTGCAGTACCCCTCACCTGTATAGAATTATGTGAGTCTCACATAGGCAGTCTTAGTGCAGCAAAGTGTATAGTGACCTCTGAAAAAAAAGTCGATCAGAATTGTGTAATTGTTTTGTTAAATATAACATTGAAAATTATCCATATTTCTGTTTTTAAAGGTGAATTTAAGAACACAATGAAAATTTCAACAAACACTGAAAATTTCAACAAACACTTTCATGTATTACTGGTATTTTTGCCGTGGTGATCATTGTTATACCCCCACCACACATAGTTCTATATGGGATTGTTATAATAAATAGCCTCAACGTACTATTCATATGGCAAATTACTGTCATCAGATAAAGTTACACTGGAAGATTGGGAAGGCCCACTTATTGAAAAAACAACCTTGATAGATTTTGGAAAGCTTGTTGAAGGATACTGTAAAAGTGGAAATTTTCGCGGTGTTCAAATTTTTGCGCATTTCGCGCAACCAGAAATTAGCGCGAAAATAAAAGCACGCGAATATTTTTGCTTGCCATATGTGCCTGTGCGTGATGTCTTGATTCCGCGGAATTAAAAACACGCGAAACTCTTCCGACCCGGCCAAGCGCAAAAAATTAGTCACGCGAAAATATCCACTTTTACAGTAACTGAAAAGCTTTCATAATGTAGATCACTACCTCCAAACAAGATTGATATACAACTCTATGAATATACAAAAAAAAAAATACTAGTTATATTTAGAGTATCATTAGTCCAGTGTCCATCCAATTGTCACTATACACTGCTCTCTACCATAATTCTGTATGTTTAAAGTCCCTTTCCGTGGAGGAGGAAGTCCCCTTTAAGAGTAGGGAGAGCATGTTATGACAGTGCCTATTAGTCAGGATCAAATATTCCGGGGGGAGAGAAACTTCAATAAATTGATTGCTGTATGCTATGGATATTGTCTGCCAGAAATCATTTCATCCACAGTGTCATGTATAGTGTACACAGCCTGCATATCACATTTATTTCCACATGGATCCACAATGACTAATGACTCACATCGTCTATAGAATGTGGCCAGTATATGGCACCTTTATTGCAAAAGCCTCATTTCTCCTTCATCCTTTGGGTCTCGTATTGGGAAGCGTGCATATTGTGACTTATGAAATATTGATGTAGTTGAGGTAATCACAACAATCAATCCATAAGGCATACTATTCAGTTTTTACATGATAAATGTTGTTGTTATGCCTCCGCAACGAAGTGGCCGGAGGCATTATGTTTTCGGGTCGTCCGTCCGTCCGTCCGTACGTCCGTACGTCCGTACGTCCGTACGTCCGTACGTCCGTCCGTACGTCCGTCCGTCCCGTTTTGTTTTTGTCGATATCTCAAGAACCGTGTGGTGGTTTTACATCAAACTTGGTATGAGGGTATATCCTTGGGGGATGATACTTTGTGTGGATTTTAAGGTCACAGGGTCAAAGGTCAAAGGTCACGGGTTATTTTGTGAAAACATTTTTGAAATTTCATGTTTTTCTCCATATCTCGCAAATGGTTCAAGGTATCTTCATGGAACTTAGTATATATGCTTGTACCGATGGGCAGTGATTATCTAGGGAAGTTGGGGTCATGGGTCAAAGGTCAGGGGGTCAAAGGTCAAGGTCAACTCCTCAAAATATCACTACTTTCCTTAAAATGCAATATGCCTGAAGGGTTTTTTTTTTTTCAAACTTGATGTATGGCATGTATTACCCAATATATATTTTTGGGGAAGTTTCTTGCCAAAAGGTCAAAGGTCAAAAGGTAAAAGGTCAAGTGAAAGTGCTAAATTGCACTTTTTCCTCCATATCTCGAAAGTAACTCAAGGTATCGTCATGAAACTTACATATTTATGCATGTTCAACCTAACAGTGATTCTCTTTGGAACTGTGAGATCAAAGGTCAAAGGCCAGGTTTAGATAATGCTATTTTCCCATTTGATACTGAAATTATGCTTTTTCTCAATACCTTGAAAATTACTCAATGCATAGACTTATAAAAGGGTCAAAAGTCAAGTAAAAATCATCAGTTCCCCAAATACCTGCACTCTGACATTTTAATCATTCATCCAATTGAACCTAGTTCTAGAAAAAGTGAACATTCAGCACATTTGTGTCAAACCTGTCATTTTAATATTTTGCCAATTGTGTGAAACTGTCATCACACATTGTCAAGACATTGTACTATAGACCTATTAGGAGAACCATGCATTATGGCGGAGGCATATCAGTAGCCGTAGCGATATATCTAGTTTTTTTTTGTTATTGCGTGGCTAGTAATGGAATAATGCCTTAACCCGTTGAGGACAAGTTCCGAGTATACTCGGGCAGGTGTCTATTGGAAATGCGTGTTGTAGCAAAATCAGTCCTTCCTCAATTGGTTAAAGCTCCAGCATCCTGATTATATTTGATATGTTTTATAGCCCCTGTATCAGTAGGATATTAAACGTGTCATAAAGATATGAAACATGTCTGACAGCACCAATATCATAAGAGCATGGAATAAGCTTAAAACCCAAGTTAAAAAGCCTGTACATAGTGGCATTTATTAAGCTGATGTATTCTGAATAATGCAGTGCATGTTTTATGAACAGTAGAGAGGTAAATTCTACAGTAGAATTAGGAGGCATTGCCAGCAGTCACATACATGAAACAAAGGGACAATGAAAGCTGGAATGTTAAACAGGTAGGAGTGGTTTACATGATATATTTTTCAGTAATCGTACACAGTAATGATAATGATATGTGTTATCTCCATGTGATTTTTTTCCTTCAATATTTATGTTGTTGTTGTTGTTTTTTTTTTTTTTTTTGGGGGGGGGTTGTTCATTGCTCTTGCTTGCAGTATTTGTAAAGGAGATACAGACTTTGCATTAAGTGCGTACAGTGGTTATCTAAACCCCTGTTCATGGCTTTAAGCATTCAAAAGAAAAGAGAAAGAAAATCCCAGGAACACTACCACTTTCCATCACAGATTGCCAGGTGGTTTGATCCAATATTTGACTGTATGCTACTTTGATGTCGAGTGACATTTATCTCATTCGCTGTAATGTAGGCAAACTCTCTAAATATTGGTATTATGTACACATATCCAGCTGTGTGGATGTCTTTCTTGCGATTCAGCTGTGTGGGTGTATTTTTGTGTGGACGTCTTCTTGAGTTATTTCAGCACAAAATTTCAACATACCACACACGGTACTCCTCAGCAATTTCCATGTGGGAGGCTGTTTGCCTCTCATTGATGTTTCATATGATTTTGGGCTTCCTACAAATTAGACAAAAAACTTGACAAACCTCATGAGAAATGCTGGAAATTTAAATTTTAAAACCATGTTTCATTGAGTATGTGCCAGATATATATTGAATATTTGTGTTGCCAAGAGAAAGCTGTTACCATGCCAATTCCTCACTCTTGCTTGATTCCTGGAAAAAGGAGCTGGTCTGTACCTGAGATCTACCACTATTTCCTCCTGTGCCATGTTGAGTTAGTTTTTAATATGGTGTGTGTCACATTAGCAAGGAGAACACTGCAAACAGTATGTGGTGATGTCCAATGTATTCAAGGGCTCTCATCCATTCTCTTACAAAGTCTCAGAACTTTGCCGCACCACTCTGCCCAATGCCCCCTGCCATCACAGTTGACTGTGAACTCTGAGAACCTTGTCACACAACTTGCTCTATTTTTTTTTTTTTTTTGTCTTTCAGGATGAAGTTTTCAAACCCCACTAAAAATGAACCCGATTGTTTTTAGCAAGAAAATAGATTTTCATCCTTGACATAGATGAACAATGTCCGAGACAAAGAAAGACAACAATGACAATTATTGTTCTCATACCAAATGTTATTTTGAGTGTGTGGGTGGATGTGTGCATACCAGGTAATGTTTTTATCATCCAATGCATAATGTACAAATGTTGCCTGTATTCAATATTTGATACCTAGTCTATGCCATCAAGGGACTCATTCATGCATTCATGATTATTGCCTTGACATTCTCTTTCCTGTGATATATGTCTCTACATATCCCTCACTCGCAGCACCAAATAATTCACGTAAGGATTGCAGCACAAACCCCATCCAATCAGTTCAAAAGTGTCTGATGTCAATGAAAGCCATCGATCAAAGGAAAAAGGTCCACCCGGCCTTGTCATGACACCCTTTGGTTCAAACTCAAAGTATTCCCCTACAGCTTCTTATTTTAAGACGTATGAAGGAGAAAGGTCACGCTGTCACATAAAAAGTGCTGAATTTCACATATTGCCCAAGGACGCAACCCCAGGAAGGTTCAAAGATTAATATTGTAAAAGAGCGAAGCAAGTAAAAACATCTCGCTGCTTTCTGCCAAGTTTTATTTCTTAGGGGAGAATAAGTTTTGACGGGGGTTAGTGGGAGAGGCAGATCGTGTCCCGGGGTAATGCAGCATAGGAGTTCATCTCAGGTGGAGCGTGCATGGATGGAGGGCAGATATGAGTGGTGTATATGATGGAAGAGTCTGCATCTGAGGCGGGGGGGGGGGGGGGGGGGGGGGAAGGAAGAGAATTTATTTATAAACTTGAATTTGAATTAAGAAGGTATTTTCTTGAAGAACATTCATGGCAGCCTGCTGGCTGAATTGTCGACATTTATTCATGAAAACCAATTTGAATACAATGAAATGTTTACAAAACAGAAGGAGGAGAAGGAAGAGGAGGAAGAGGAGGGAAGAACGAGGAGGGGGTAGGAGGATAAGGAGGAGGAAGAGAGAGAAGAGGAGCTGTTGGAAGAAGGGGAGGAGGAGGAGGAGGAGGATGAGGCTCCTATAGGGAGAGTGTAGGATGAAACCTTCATTGTAGGGTTAAGATTTATCACAAATAATATTGAATAATTCCTTGCATGTTCTGAAAAGGGTACATGCTTTCTTCACGATGGAAGCTCAGTTGAGCCAAACTATCCATAGAATGTGCAGGGTGATAGGAAAGGGCTGTTGTGGACAAACAAATAGAAAAATAATGAATTATTACATACATAGGTATCTGATGGATATGCTACCATATGAGTCAGACATTATGTCAGGTGAGAAAGGCAAAGATGCTAATTACCCAGTGCTAATTATCCATACCTCATCAGATATTATATCAGTTGAGAACCCCAAAGATGCTAATTACATGGTGGTAATTATCGGTACCTCATGAAAAATGCACTGGTTTTCATTACCATCAGTTATTTCCCTTCCTGCAAGATTTGCTGTTTATTGCAGACTGTACTTTTACTATTCAATACTGAAACTTCAAATGCAAGTACATATTTTATGTGTACACAGTGTACTCAATTGGCAAGTGAAGTACTGTATACGCCATATATTTCGCGAGTCTAAATTTTCGCGAATCGGAGTTTCCGACGATTTCGCGAGTGGTTAAATTTGTGATCGTGGAGTCCTGTACTGAACGGAGAAAAGTACACGCGTACGTCACAACCACATCGGGATCAGAGTCAATATTTTCGCCTGTCTTTAATTTCGCGAAGAGCACCTGACTCGCGAAATTCGCGAAAATAAAAACCTCGCAAAATATTCAGCGTATACAGTAGCCTATTTGGGGGTTCAATGTACTGGTGTACTTGTTCTGTAATTCATAGATTGTGAACAACAATTTATCTTGGTGATGCTATTATGTCTATTGTATGTTTCCTCTGCAATACAAAAAAAAAATGATGTTAGAGTACTGAAAAAAAGAAGACATGTATACAGAAACAGAGAGGGGGAGAGGAAGGGGGAGAGGGAGGGAGGGAGGGAGAGGGGGAGGGAGAGAGGGAGGGAGGATAGAGCACAGATGGGTTATCGCTTAACCCGTGGAAGACTAGTCCCGAGTATGCTCGGGCAGGTGTCTATGGGAAATGTGTGTTATAGCAAAGTCAGTCCATCCTCGATGGGTTAATAAGCTTTGCTTTCATTGCATTGATGATACTGGCTTCTTTTTTTTTAGCTGAAATTAACAGGATTGTTTGTGTAAGATAATTTTTCATTGTTAGTAAATGGAGAAATGCCTCAGATGTATGTCATGTGATTATCTTATGCAAGAAAAAAAATCAAATGTATAAATGTGTATATTTGTTTTAATCTACAGTAGATGTCAAATTTGTGTTGGAAAATCATATATTATTTGATATCATATAATGTGATATTCCTATTCAAAAAGTAGTAATTTGATATGCCAATTAGATGCCATGTGAGATGATTTGATGACAATGAAATATTCTTAATTCTTAGTGTTTGGTGTTCTTTATGTTACATCGTCACTGGTAAATTTCTTTTAAATATATCTTTTCTCTCTCTTGACGGTCTTTATTAATGCTTTCATAGCTATTAAACATCACCTTGGTACTGCTGTTGCTTTTTATTTTGTTATTTTTGGTCCAATGGAGTTAATATCACCAGTGATTTGTTGTGTATTATTACTTCTGGTTAAATTAGCAAACTATGAGGGGGGGAGTGCAGTTAGACAGATTGCAAGCCCTGCTCCTAACTGGGTTGTTTGATACATCTTGTTCCTCCCACACAGACCGAGAAGGGGCTACCAGCACTGCTAGTCTACAAAGGAGGACAGCTGATTGGCAACTTTGTCCGCATCTCAGATCAATTTGGTGACGACTTCTACGCCACGGAAGTGGAGTGCTTCTTACAAGAGTGAGTACAATGTACCTAGTGTGTCAATCACCGTCCTGGCCCCGCCCACTCTCACTGCCCACTTGTCGTTAGAGTGCCTAATGGCTGCAGCTCTCTCTGAATCTCTAGCTCTCATTGACAACTCATCACCACTTGCTTTATGACTGTAATATGTCATTCTAATGAGATGAGAATAGATTTTCTTTCTTACTGACAGGGGAGATGTTAGACGCTAGGTAATAAGAGAAAATATTGTGAGTTTTCTCTCTCTTTGTCTGTCTGTCTGTCTGTCTGTCCCCTTACTCTATTTCTCTCTATGTGAAAAGAGACATGCAGAGAAATGACACAAAGTCTTCAGATTTCTTCACTTCTCCCTGATAACCTTTGATGATGCAAAAGTAAAGTTGCAGATGCCTTATTTTCAAGTATACTTTCTGTTTGGGTTGATGAAACAGTTCCATGACATTAATATGCTCCTGTGACAATTGCTCCCATGAAATATCTGCACACTGAGCAAACATAAATTCTATCCACAAACATAACCCTAACCCTTATTATAATCCTCACATCAAATTAAACCGAAGACCCTATCACAACTGTAACCCTAACTCTAAGTCCTTGGAGAAAATAAGATGAACAATTATTGTAAGAGCAGTTGTTGTGTCACCAGTGAAACAAAGCACATAAGTTTTTTATTCATCTCCAGGTTGTTGTGAGGTACATTGATCACATACTTTCATTGGAAAAAAATCCACATCTGACCCACGAAGAAATATGCCACATATCTTAACTTTCAGCCGACTGTGAAATGTATATGCCAGTGGTAACAGGTGTAGCGGTGTTGAACCATTGATTTTGCAGACATAGTCAATGGCAATTGATTTTATGGAGAATGACAGAAAACAATTTCATTTCCTTTATCTTACTTGTCATGCAGAAGGCTTCTCACTCAGATGTGGAAGCAGGAAAGATATGGTGTCTCACCAGAAGTGTTTGATTGCAAGTCAAACACCTTTTTTTTTCTTACTTCTTCACATTCATTTCATTCATGGACAGTATCATATTACTGTGACAACTTTACAAGTTTATTTCTCATGATGACTTCTAATCATTCTTTTGTAGTTAATGGTATTAATTAATAATGTGCTCCTATTAATGCTACATTTTTCACAATTTCTGACATGCCAAAAATGGTATTAAGTGTAATTGTTTATCTTGGGTGATGACTCCTGATAATATGTGCATGTAGGGATATTTTTTTCCCTCATTATTAAACAGGGTTAGAATTGTGCAAGATGCTATAAATCTGATTATGTGATCTGTGTAAAAATCTTCCACATATGATGATAACCTTTCATGAGGGGAAAAAAGTGATAGTGTAATTCACACCATCTCCCTTTATCCTCTTTTTATTTGATGGAGATATTGACAATTTAAAAAGAGTTAGTCCAAGATGAGCATTTCAGTACACGTCTGTATAATGCTCATCTCATAAACTCATTTACAGAATGCATTTTCTTTTCTTTTCTTTTTTTGAGGGGGATTCTGAGGCATTGGACAGGCTGAGAATGATCACTGAGTCATGCAACCATAGCATGATTTACGATGTCAACATTTTGCTTTCCTTCCTGATTTTCTGAAATTATGGAAACTTAACTACACTGCAGGGAATATTGTGAGTGTCACAAGCACAGGAGACTTCACAAACCAAAGCATTCATTTCTACTTCGTTGTGTTATATGCTGATCAATGTGACTTTGAGATTTGGGTATTTTCCTCCATGCTCTAATCTAAACTTGATATAAGAAGGGACAAAAATGCATCTTAGTATTCATAATTTTCAGGGTAAGACTATAAATTTTGATGGTGTTGACTAATGCAGTGCTTCACACACACACGCAAAAATCTTATGGAACACACAGAAACGTAATTTACTTAGTATAACAATTTTTCCTAACAAACACCTATACCACATGAGTGTGCTTAGCATATATATGTTATCTAATATGTCCATAAAGGAGCATCAGAGACATGGAGAATGGAGGGAAGAGGTCAAGAATAATTCTGAATTTCCTTTAACCTCAGCTGAATTCCCCCAAGATATAGGAGCTGTTGATAGGATGCCTGTGAAGTAGACATCAAATTAGAAACGTTGATTGGTCTGCAAGTAATGGCTCACTGCGGGGAGTCTATCCACCATCTCGGTGGACACAGACGAATCTAATGTGTGACTTGGGGCCCACATGGCAGGCTAGATGTGAAATTGAGGAGGACCTGTGTGTCGACGTTACCTCCAGATATTCTGATTACCTTGTCATCAGCTACCCTCTCTTGGCTATTATCTCCTCTCAAATAATGCATGTGCTTTTACTCTTCTTTTTTTCCTGTGATCTCTAAAAGTCAGCTGAATGGATAGTTTACTGTCTAAATGCTTGTTTGCTCAAACCATGCTAGGTTTAGTCCTTGAATTTTGTGATAGTAAAGAATGCTAATGAATTATTTCCACTCATGGTAATGTGCTATCCATTACTCCAGATAGATTTGGTGTCATGCACTTTAATTTGAAAAAGGCACATAAGTGCAAAGTCACTCTTATGGGCATGGAAACTCTAAGTGAATTTTTGTTCCCCCCCCCCCCCCCCATAAGGGGTACTGTTGTAGTTGGGCAAGGCAAGTTTGTATACTTGTGTGGATTTGCACCAGAATTTAACAAATCCAATGCAATTCCTGTATTGGCTATCAAATAACCAATTGTGTAGGATAACCTTACAGAAATGAACTGGCAGAAAGTCCTCCACAGTAGTCTTGTTTCTTTTCTTGTCTATTTTTATTGTGAGTATATGAAATTGTAAGATATGACATAGATGACTGTATAACTCATTTGCACAGTTTTGAGAGAAAATGCTGTACAGAAAAAAACAAGATAAGTTGATTACAGGCAAAGAGGAAACTCTGCAAAGAATTTAAATCCCCTCCACTTTCCTCTCCCCCCCCCCCCCCCACCAATCACTAGACTGATGAATCAACTTCTGCCTATTTCATATCAACACAGGTAGTCCTGAAGACTCCCAGAGGTGTCATTTTAGGATTTTACGATTGACAGATATTAAATGCTAAATGTGAAATAACAGCATGGCACCTTCCGTCCCTATCAGAGCCTGTTCAAAAAGTCTAGGGCTGTAGGAGTCTTGATTGGGAGACGCTGACACCAAGTCTGTGGATTTTATTCGTCTTGAGGCCCATTATCCCAGTTTTCTGTGCTTTATTACACATTACATGGCTCCATCAAAATGAGTTACTTTAATCTCCTGCCCATCTCTCTCTTTCTCCATCTCTTTATCTTTCTCCAACCTGTCCATCCATCTATCAACCTATCCATCTCTCTCTCTCTATTGATATATCACCTAATTACTATCTTTTCCCTTCCTGTCTGTTGTTGCTGTTACTTCCTCTAACTCATTTATGTTATATCCATGACATTATTACACATTTATATACAATCTGCCTAGCCCAAATGGCCTGATGGGATTTTCACCATGTACACTTTCACACAGGAAATCTGAGTACCCCTTTCATACTGAGCTCAAATTTTAGCCGACATTGACTGGGTGTAGCCTGTAAAGTCATTATTTATGGTACCCATAATGCCCTTTCAAACACACATTATGTTTGTCAGACTACAGTTAAAAAAGGTACTGTCTGGCAAGGATTCTCTTTCTAGCTCACCTGAGCCGAAGGCTCAAGTGAGCTATTGCGATCGCTCTTCGTCCGTCATCCGGCGTCCGTCGTGCGTCGTGCGTCGTCCGTCGTGCGTAAACTTTTTACATTTTCATCTTCTTCTTGAGAACCCCTTGACCGATTTTCATCAAACTTGGCAGGTAGCATCCCTAGGGGGATAGGATCTCAATTTGTTCAAGTGGGCACCATACCCTACCTGGGGGCCCCCAGAGGGGCCCAAACCCCCCAAAATGAAGGAATTTTAAAAAATCTTCTTCTCTAGAACCAGAAGTGATAGAGCTAAGTTAATACTATGAATTAGTACATTGATGACTGTAATTTCAAGTTTGTTCATTGCGGAATCAGGGGTGCCCCCCTTGGGACCCAGGGGAGGGGTCCTAATGGGGCCCAAATTGTACATTTTCATCTTTTTCTTAAAAATGCCATTATGAATTTTCACCAAAGTTGGCAGGTAGCATCCCTAGGGGAAAAGAATCTCATTCCCATCAAATGGGCACCAGGCCCCACCTGGGTGCCCCAGGGGGCCTAAATTTGGACCGAAATTGTAAATTTTCATCTTTTTCTTGAAAACCTTATCACAAATTTTCACCAAACTTGTCCGGTAGCATCCCTAGGGGGATAGAATCTCAATTCCATCAAATGGGCACCATGCTCCACCTGGGGGGCCCCAGGGGACCTAAATTTGGACCGAAATTGTAAATTTTCATCTTTTTCTTGAAAACCCTATCACAAATTTTCACCAAACTTGTCTGGTAGCATCCCTAGTGGGATAGAATCTCAATTCCATCAAATGGGCACCATGTTCCACCTGGGGGCCCCAGGGGTCCCCCCCCCCCCCTCCTGTAAGGAATTTTTACAGTTTTTCTCTGGAACCAGAAGTGATTGAGCTAAGTTGATACAATGAGTCAGTATATTGATGACTGTTGTTTCAAGTTTGTTCATGGGAAAATCAGGGGTGCCCTACCCCTTCCCCCTTCCACCCCCCTTGTGACCCAAGGAAGCTTGATGGGATTGAGGGGGGGGGGGGTCCAAATGTGTGCCTAAATTTTTATCTTGCTGAAAACAACATAATGGGTTTTCACCAAACTTGGCAAGTAGCATTCCCATGGGGATAAGATTCCAATGAATGGGCTCCATGCTCCCCCTGGGGGCCCCAGGGGGTCCAAACCTCCTAAATTAATGAATATTCAATAATGTTTTTCTCTAGTTCTAATCAAAAGTGGTGACTCCCCCCCCCCCCCCCCCCCCAATAATCCAACATTCTATAAAGTACAGTGTACTTGGTAGGTATTTTCTACCAGTGTGATGGAATATGTAAATGGACACCATGCCCCCAGCTCTCAAAGCTACCCCCACCATAAGTTTCCAATGTTCTCAGGTAAGATTCTGCAAGAATGCATGGAAGGTGAACTTGCGATACTCAGGTGAGCGCGTGACCCCCGGGTCTCTTGTTGCTTTATGACAGATACAAGAACACCAGTCTTTTAGCGCCTTTGAATGCTTCTACAGATAAATGGCGCTATATAAATGTTGTTTCATCATCGTCATCATCATCATCAGTCTTTAACATGTATCACAAGTATTTTTATCTGAAAAATTCCTACCAACGCCACGATTGGACAACTTTGTGCAATTTGCAAGGTTCACACTCCGTTACAATACATCACTTGATGTAATGGATGTAACACAGAGCAATAGCAGCATATTGCTAGCCCCGCGTGCACCTAGTCACCGCTCCCATGCATTCATCCATGACGATAAACTGGAGGTCATCTAACCATACTATGTGTGTATGTGTGCAACTGATACGATGCCATTTTTCAAGAGTGGACCCAATGATTTAGGAGCAATGAAACATGAATGTACATGTGTCATCAAAAAGCCCAAACAGACAAAAGTCTTGCATGGAATTTAAATATACTCAAAAAATTCCATAAATGGTAACCTCTGTCAAGGAAGGAGGTTATGTTTTTGATGGCAATTTTCAAGTTTCAAGTTCCAAGTTTCTTTATTTCACCAAGCAAAGAAGATATAAAAACAAACAAACACATACAACAACAACATTAAAATACAATTACAAAAATATCAGTTAAACAGTGTAAAAGGAATTGCTATGATAGGCAGCAGCCAGAAAGAAAATGTCCCTTATTTTCGGCTGACCTAAAAACATTCGTTAAATTTCTGTTACCAATGTGTTCGAATCAAGTAAAACATAAGAACAGGACAAGACCAAGACATGACAATCAACATACAATGACAAATAACAAAATACCTGATGTCTCATAACATAAAGGATAAAAACTGATGCTCTTAACTTAAATGAATTTGGTTGTAATTATTGAAGAGAATTTTTTTATAACCACATTTAAATATATTCAAAGAGTTAGCATTGTGTATTACAAAGGGGAGAGAATTCCACAGAATAGGACCACTGTAAACAATAGATCGTCGATAAAAAGATGTACGAGATAAAAGTGGGTGAAAATCACTCGCGGTTCGGGTATTGTAATTATGAATTTGATTATTGTATGTGAAAAAGTCCAAAAGAGTTTTTGGTAATATAAAATTCTTACATAAATACATAAAAATCCCCACTTGGTATTTATACATATCATTCAATTGCAATATTTTCAGGGATAAAAAGAGTGGTGGGGTATGGGCAAGATAAGAGGCATGGGCAATGATTCGTATTGCACGTTTTTGAAGTAGTAATAGTCTTTAGATATGACATTCATGAGCATTACCCCAAACAATTATTCCATAATACAAATAAGGTAAAATTATAGCATTATAAATTGATTTCAAAACAGACTTCGGGAGAAAACTAAGTTTGTACATTACACCAATATTTTTTGATAATTTATTACAAATATAATTAATATGATTAGACCAATTCAGCTTATTGTCTACAAAAACTCAAAGAAATTGCAGTGAAGAAACTTGCATGATTTGAGAACCACACATGTTAATAGATACAGTGTCAATGCTACATTTTTTCTTTGTAAATATCATAAAATTAGTTTTTGATATATTAATCAATAATTTGTTCATTCGCAGCCAACTTGTAACATATTGCAATTCCTTATTAAAAACCTCTTGTAAAGAATCCATATCATCATGAGCCAAAAATATGCTTGTGTCATCGGCAAATAAAATGCATTGTAAAATATTAGAAACATTTGGCAAATCATTTATATATAAAAGAAATAAAATAGGCCCAAGGATCGTTTGTCTGTTTGCAAAATTACTCAAAAAGTTGTGAATGGATTTGGATGAAACACAGGAAAAGTTGATGATGACACAAGGAACAGATGATTAAATTTAAGAATTTTTGCAGGATTGTTTTATATTTTGGCAGATTGGGTCAATGACCTTAGGAGTTCAAACTGCGCATATCTAAGGTTTCCATACACGCACTATAGCACGTGGTCTGCTCAAGGTGGCGCCGCACAGCAGGATTGTTAAGATGATGTTTAAACAGTAGGATTTTATATTGGGAAATTGGGCGCTTTTCAGCATCTGTGTATAGGTGGAAATGAGCTGCTTGTCGGAGGTTTGTGCACTCAGCTTTTCTAGTTTCATAGTTTTTTTTTCTTCACAGAACTCATGGGATGATGTCAAAGAACACATATATAATCATAGGTTTGTCATCCAGTTTTTCAAACGATGAATGCTTGTTATCTTCTATCCCACTTCTTCCATATAAAATGAAATATGTTCCGTTTCATGTTGTTTTCACATATCAGAGTTATAAACATAAATTGTAAATCTACAATTTGATGAACAGCCTAAACTGCTGCAATATTGTGCTTGTTCTTGATACTCGTTTGGAAAAAAAAAATCACAAGGACTTCGAAAATTGCTAATGGTAAAACAGAATTTTCTAGTCTGGATTTGATTTAGAACAGAGGGCATTTCTGATGGTTTTAAAACTATATTTTTTTGATTGAGAATTCAGGCCAGTTTCTTTCAAACTCTGATTGAGAAAACTTCATGACTTTTTTTTTTTTTTTTTTTTAAAGATGGATCCTGGTTATATTGTAGGTCTGATGGTTTAAGATAGCTTTTGACACTCTCACCACTAGTTACCATCTCTAGTATCGTATCCATAAATCTAGGTCTGTTATAACATGTTCTCTTGCATCCTTGAATGTATTTTGCTCAATCAGTGACTTCATGTAGCAATAGATATCTCCAGTGTTTCCCTCATTTCACTGATGTCTATGAGTGGAGGTCATCCTCCAAGCTAAAATGATGCATATGACTCCAGTATTATCACCACATATCTACAGATATTGAGATTAAACATCCACCTCCAGAAACGTGTTTGACATGCTCTTTGGAGTAAGGACACCGATTTCAATCAGCTCTGCCTATTTTGTACATGTTTATTTAGCGACTCCTCTCACCTGTTAGTGGTGTGGATAGCTATGAACACCATCCATGTTTACATTTCAAAGACTCTAGGGACTTGATTTATGCTATTTTTAGCACACAATTTCCTGTTCTACGATTGTACCTTCCATCAATGTTTGACCTTGTTATACAACTTTGTTGAATAATGACACAGAAATTCAGTTCACCTAGATCTTGAAATAACATTCCTTCTGGTATTCAAAGATGATGAATTACATGCATGCATCATAGATGACAAATTCAGATTGTCTAAAACTCTGAAGTGACAGTTTACTACATGTTTGAAGCATTTAAGTGAATGGTCTTGTGAAAAACATCATTTTGATGATTTTTTTTTTCTGTCAAGTAAGAACACTACCTTCTCAGTTTCAACCTGCATATATTTGATTAGCTTATTCTTACAATTCAAACAATTCTTATGATGATTCATTCACACAGTCAAAAAGACTATGCTTGTCTATTTTTGATGCTTCCTGCTATTTCTTTGCCCATGTGTGAGTCCTATATCCCACTTCACAGTTCAGGTGTGTGTTAACACCCAGCTATCTGGGTCTGCAACATTTATAGAATGAATGATTTGAATTTTGCTCAGCACGATACCAGAAGGAGCGGATGAGAGAGTGGAGGGGAAGTGTGTAGCAGTGCCTGGATGAATATGACCTGGGTTTTTAGCCGTCGGCGCAGGCCAAATTAATGTCAAAAGTGACAGAATGGTGTTAGTTTGTATTGCCCTGTTGGTTTCTGCGATGGAACGGCATCCTTCTTACTACCCTGTGTATTGTATTAAAGACTGAGTATAGACTTGAGAATCCTGAACAAATTTATGGGAAAACATAATTCATTGTGTCTCCTTCATGACAAAGAAAGTATCATTTAACATTTGTGAGGTAAAGGTTCAAAGGGAAAATTATTTCATGACCTTTATGCTTTGTCAATCAATAACTGCCATGTTTTCCATTTCCAAGATGTTACCATATTTATCATGATAGTATTTTTACACATGTTTTTCTATCCAAGTTGTGATCTAATATTTTCAGCTCATTTAGTCTTTGTTTTATTCTTTTAGTTTATGTGTTCCAGAGTAAATAGAATCACATAATTTTATGTTCAGAACAAAATGTAAGCGATCTGTCCTATGGTTTAATGTGATCTTCAATTCAGTTATAGAAAAGAAGGTGCAGATTCTAAATGTTTTGTTTATAGAGCCAAGCAATGTGTAGAATGTATGAGATCCACATGTATTTGACTGGCAAAGTGGAGAAGATCATCCTACATGAGAACAAATATGAAGTGCAAGTAATCAGGATCAGCCTTTATGATATCATGCCATCCAGAACATATTGATTTATTACCAGTGGGCCAACTTCATACATTGATAACCTATAAGGGGGGTTCACACGTACACCGATTAACGGGGTACAAATCTCGAGATTTGCATCGCGATCGGTATCTCAAGTTTTTTGCACGTGTAGACACAAAAAACCCGAAAATTAGGGCAACCAGCATCGCAATGCCAATCCCAAGAAATCTTGTGCTAATTCCTCAATTAGTGGGCTAATTTGCCTAGCGCCGGTACATGTGAACAGTCGGGTTTAGAATCTCGAGTTTTTATATCCCATAATGCAATGCGCACATCACAACAGCGAGACCTCTGTGAAAAGGTCCTTAACCTCTTTGACGCACCACAACAACAGCGCGCGAACCACACCACTTACGCGCAAAAAGCAATGGGCAAAAGAGAAGCGCAGGTAGTGAAGTGTGCTGTGTGACGCAGTTTCCAGGTTTGGCTGTTATCTCAATCGGCAATTAGCGGGATAATTCTGTACGTGTTAACGGTCGCAAAAAACTCGAGATTCCGAGCGTGATCGCTATCCCGCTAATTTGGAGCATCTGAACGGTTGCAAAAAAATCTTGAGATATGGAGCGCGATCATCATCCCACTATTTTGTACGTGTGAATCCGGCTATAGTAGTAGATACCTCTGATGTCTATTTTCAACACACACAAATTCACCTTGAGATCATTGTAAACCTACTTGGTACATATGGTAGTGTGATAAAACTAATGGTACACTTCATTTCTTTACAAAGCCCTTCTACCTTGAGTCATATATCCAGACCTCCCAACCATTCTGAATTTGACCATTCCCAGTTCTTGTTCCAATTGGAGTTTCCTGTTTTTCTGGATAATTTTACTGCACACTCCTATGGGAACTCCTCTTCCTTTCCTACTTTTAAAGCCAAGTCATCCCTGTTATTCAGTCAGAGAGATTGGGGGTCTGTATACCGTCACAAGAATGGATTGAATCAAACACAGGGCGCGGTCAGACTGGCAAAAAATTGAGAAGTTTAACATCGCGAAGTTTGGGTCATTGGTACGCAAGAAAGAAGAAAGAGCGTGCCGTCCGATGGCTAGTGATTGTGACGTAACAATGCACATCTGTACATGACAATGGCCTCACGCTTCGGAGACACCGTGCACAAACAGATCGAGAAGTTTGTCGGGGGTGAGGGAAGTATCCCTAGTTGAAGTGGGAAGTTTTGCGAGAAGTTTGCGGTCACACTAGCGAAACTTCGAGATCTTAAAGATCGCGATCTTAAACTTCTCGATCTTTTGCCAGTCTGACGATGCCTTCTGACTAACTTGAGGAGCCATTGTAGCTCAGTGACTAAACCACACACCCTTAATCATGAGGTTCCTGGTTCAAGTCTGTTGGTAGATGTCTTTTAGCTCTTTGGCAAGGCACTTTATCTGAGTGCCTAGTCCTTCAACAGGGACTTAAAGTCATTGACCCTATAGTAGCATGATCATTAAAAGCATTTAAAGTGCTAGACGAGGATGGACTGATTTTGCTACTACACACATTTCCCATAGACACCTGCCGGAGTATACTCGGGACTCGTCTTCAACGGGTTAATGGCCACTTTGAATAAATCCAAACCAATTTTACCCCTTGCCCTGCATATCTTAATCCTAATTTAGTTATGACTTTTCTGCTGTTAGGATTCTGACTAGAAATTGCGATAGCAAATGTCATGGTAAGTATCTTAGCTGGCTTTGGGCACAAATATACATCAGTGAAAATTCAAGAATTACTCCCAAGCCCCCCCCCCCACCCCCCCGCATAGATCTTGTTAGATATGAACAGCAATTTTCATCGTCTTTGTTTCTAGTTTTTGTGATGTGTGAAAATGTCTCTTTAGGCCAGAGACTCAGCTTGGTAAGAATTCAGGCACAGGAATGGTCAAATGCACTAATTGATGCATTCTAGATTTTTATTTAAAAAAATTTTTAGTCTACATCAAGACAAAAGATATGTTCTTTCAGTTTCAGCGGCGTTTGTAAGCAGAATGAAATCTCTCCTTCTGGCAAGGTATGTGTGTGAGTGTGTGTGTTGGGGGGTGAGGGGTAGGGAACACTGATGCAGGGACAAGAATATCGACCTTTACATTCTATTTATAGTTTTACATTTATGTATTTATTTATTTTGGTGAGGCACACTTGCCAGGAAATGCAATGAATCAAATCAAATTTGTTTGAGGAGTAGGAGCAAATTTTTGATGGACCAGGTCCATTTGCTGCATGAATTTTCATCCCTCTACTCCGTGAAATCACACTGTTTTTTTGCTTGTTTGTTTTGTTTTTTTGCGCAAATAAGGTATAGTGTATGTCACTGACGTATGCACCATTTTTGTTTGGCTAGGATATGGAATTTCCACTGCAGTAAAACAACATCGTGCTTACAATCTGCTCTTTTGAAAACAAAAATGTACTTTTCTGTTGTGTGTATGCGTGTAGCTGTGGGTGTGATTCTGTGCAACAACAGACAAGAACTCTTTAAGCAAGAGAACAGAAGAGCCATGACAAAATTAGTTCAAGTTGATTTGCAGAAAGGGGAATAACAGTCATAAAATTTTGCCCCTTCTACTAGAATATAAGAATCTGCATTGATCATAGAGTAAAAATGAATTTTTGTAGTTATATTCTCTGTGATTTCATCAATTCACCTGTGATTGAATCACGCAGCCTTAGTGCAAATATTTAGATCGCAGTGTCAACCCTTCGTGTATAATTTGTGACCCTGCACCTCAAAACAAACAAAAAGTTGCCAGACATGAATTCTTAGTTAAGACCATATTCTGAAAGAGCAGACTTTAAGCTTTAAAATGATGTATAATTCAAATCAAATGGACTCTCCTAACCTATCTAAATATTGGAAAGAAAGCACAAACTCAGGAAAAGTGTGAACTGAGAAAAGAGGCTCTGAAGTACAGTGTCTATTCAAGCGCTTAATCTTTACCAAACCGTGCTGGCTGTGCGATGAATGGGACAAAAAACAGGAAGTAAACAACCAGAGTAACAACAATGAAGGGATTATCAGATTAAACTGAAATTAAGCATGCCTCATTAACACATTCTGTTCTTAATTAATGTCAACTTTCAAAGCAGTAGCACTATCCTTTCAAAGTTATTAGAGTTGAAAGTGAAGAGTGTGGACAAGGTTTTTCTGAAATGAAAAAAAGGATTCTAAAGACACACCTAATCACACTATTCTACCAAAAATGTTCGAGATAAACTGCTAAAAAAACACACTTTCCTACCCGTTTTATGATACCAAATTTTAGCATAATGTAAAAGAAGACCCTCTCTTTTAGAAAATATGAAAAAGTCAAGTTCGGCTAGGTTGATCCACTTCACTTATTTTCAGTCCTCACGCAAAATCAGTGTTTGCGACTTTATGTTCGTTTTGAGGTGCACAGTCACATTTATTGTTATTTGTGCATTTTTATGCTTTACGGATGATTTCCTTCCAGAGTGTAAAAGATGCATTTTTAAGTCATCTGCAAAATCACAAGAGCTAGTTTATGATAAGTTATATGTGTGATCAGTGACAGTTTCTCTTGTAGATTTGTTGTGAATGACAGAGCAGTGGCTTTTGTAGGGAATTTGTAGACATTCTAAAACTTTGAAGGGGATAGAATGAAGACTAGTGATATCTGTACTCATTATGGCCCATAAGTCAGACATGGAGTGTAGATAGCAGTTGCACTATAGATGATGATATGATATAAAGCACTGTGAAACAACTAAACTAGTTTACAGTTGTATAAGAACGCTGTACAAATGTAATCATTGTATTGTAGCTGCACACATTTATCATTGAATTTCTGTCATTTGTGGATGCACCACATACATTAAGCTTTCTTAAGTCTTCTTTGTAGAGCATCTAGTGCAGAGTTCCCTTACTAAAAGAGTCTAATCCTTCTAGAATTAATGATCCGAGTCAAAACACATTGTGACTTGGATCTTCTCAGTAATGAGTGTGGATACTAGGTTTGAGATATTTTCATTATCACAAATACTTTCTTACTTTTCAGTCTTCAGTCTTAATGAAATATAGTTATAAATTCTTTCAAACTGAAAATGTGTTAGATACATTCAGAACCTTTCCTAGTTCTTCAACAAAAATTCACAATCTGTGCTCCCCGAAAAACAAAACAAAACAAAACAAAACAAACCTTTAGGTTGCCTCTTTTTATAGCAATTTAAGATTTAAAAGTGTACTTACTGACAGAAATGTTTTTGGACCTAATGGATTGAACAAAGGCATGGTATCATCAACTTCCTTTGGCCATTAGATATGAATATTGCATGTGGCATTGTGGTAAGGAATATTCTAAGCATTAAAAATAAAAGGAGCATCAACATTTTACTAGGATGTGAGATTAGCTGGAAATGGACTCTGTATCTGATCCCTGAATTCTGCATAAAACGGCATGGAAGAGTGGATGTGAGTAGAGTTTGTCTGTCTGTAAGTCAGTCTTTCTGTGATGGTCTCTGTGGATAGCAATTTCATCTCTATTCTCACATGTCACATTGCATTGTTTTGGCAATCTCTTTTTATGTGCATCTACTTTAGCATTCTAAGCAACTGAACAGTACCATGAAGGAGTTGCTCTAAACCATGTAATGCTCTGTGAAAATGATCATACTTCATATTGCTTTTATTCCCATTAGCACTACGAACAGTCATTCACCAGAGGCGCTGTATGAGATGATTGTGCCCTTGGTGATTTCATTTGCCTCACAGCTTGTATTCCTATGACATTTATACACTGTACTTAGAATTTATGCAGATTACTCTGCTGAAGGACATGGTGTAAAGCAAGAGTCTCTAGTTTCCATAGATACTAGCTCTCTAAGGTCCTTCTTTTTGTTGCCTCTGAATACAATGGCAGACTTCCAGGTCCCTCTTATTTTACCAATCGCATCTAGTCATCAACCCTTACTGTGTTTTGTTGTCAATTTGCAGGCATGCTGGAAAGCTTTCTTCGCCAATTGGCACAAATGTCAGGAAACTATTATTATTATCATTATCATTATTATTATTATTATTATTATTATTATTATTATTATTATCGTTATCATTATTATTATTATTATTATTATCATTATCATTATTATTATTATCATTGTTATTATCATCATCATCATTATTGTTATCATTTGTGTAATAATTATTATTATATTTCATTTTATTATTTTATTTATTTATTTATTTATTTATTTATTTATTTATTTATTTATTTATCTATCTATTTGGTCATAATACATTTGTCAACGAATGGAGATTACCTCATCCCCTAATCCCTGTTGTGTCATGGTGTGGACTCAGGTACAATGTACATTGTTACACCTGATGAGTGGGTTTGCTAACTTTACACTAAGGTCAACTTTGGATGGGTTTTAATACTGAATGCTGATGAAAGAGCTTTGCAAGATTAAAGGTATCGTACAGTTTTGGTTGAGACCTAATTTCAAGTTTCTAACATTTTTAGGTGAAATAATGAGAAACCTCTCGTGAAACATGAAAGAGCATGTAATTCTATGAGGAATTCAACGTTTATTTGATGAAAATTGGTTTTGAAATGGCTGAGATATCCAAAAAAGAGCGATTCTAATAAAGTGTAGGACCCACACTTTCTTACGATCGCTTTGTTTTACTTTGTTTTTGGATGTTTCAGTCATTCCAAACCTGATTTTCATCAAATAAACTTTGAATTCCTCTCAAAATGGTACGCTCTGTACTATATCATAAGTGTTTTCTTGGTATCTCGCAAAAAGTTAAAAGCCCACTTCTCATCTCCACCAATACTGTACTATCCCTTTAACTACTGTAGGTGTCTGGGTACATGAGGGGTTTGAAAAAAAAAAAGCATCTCATTGGTTGAAACTTAGATGTGGGTATCATGTTTTGCTTTTGATTGTTTCCATTTTATTGTGGCAAGCGCAACAGCTAAAACAACTTTGATGGTGATGGATTAATGAATTATTCAAATGATGAGTAACTAGTAATAATACAAGTAGTGATGGAAATGATAAGTAATAGTGATAACGATGGTGATGTTAGCAGGACTGTAATGATAATTTCTTCATCTGAAAGGAGTTGAGTCTGTCTCCCTCGGTCTAATTACCAGGGTAGAGATGCTAAGTTATCAGCATTAGACACTGCTCTATACCCAGAGGCCTCTAACATAGTTATTACCTCATAATAACGAGGTATCCATTTTATATGAACCTTGGTCACATGAGACAGACTGGATAAAAAACTAGTTTTCAGCCTTACGTGCCAGACATGATATCAATTTTAGGATCTTTGGCATTTTCTTTTTCTTTTTTTTTCATGCTTCAACTGTGTCCCTTTTTGAACCACAGACAATAAACTGGAGAGAGTTTCAAGCAGACAGTACAAATAAGATTCAAGGGTGGAAGGATTTCAGTATAACCTTCCTTTTCCAGACTTATTCTTCCAACATGCTAATGGGCATGTTTGTGCATTTATGTGATTGTGTACATATATGTTGCATAATTCTGATTGAAAGTTACTTCCATTACCAATGAGGATGTGTGTATGTGTGTATGTCTCTCTGTCTGTCTGTTATGGAAATGAGGACTTGTCTTATTGTCTTATTATTAACATACAGACATGGACTACTGCCCAACAAGGAGGAGGCAAAGGTCATTATGGGTCATATGGAGGTAGAGGAGGACAGTGACCTCGAGCTGGACTGAGCTGACCATCTGAGCTGACCAGCCATCCCTCCCTCCAAAGTGCTCTAAAGCCAAATCAACCGTAACATCTGAAGGACTTTCTGCTGGCATTGCTGTCTGTATTGACATCCCATCTCACAGAGTAAAGAGACAGACTAAAGCTGCTTTGAGCTGCAAGCTGCACTGTAGTTTTCTTGCGATCAAGTCAGCAAGTTATGGTTGTAGAATGTAGAACCAATTTTCACAACTGCAAGTGTCTAAGTTGCATGCTTCCTCGTGTGTATAGAAGATGTGAAAATTGGTTGTCCTGGTGGTGCAAAGGGTAAAATTACCCTCAGAATAGTGTGTAGCAGATTACACAAATGTTTTTTCAGTTGTAAGTTGCAGCAAACCCACTCTTGACAATTAGAATAATACAAAACACTTTGATCATGATTAATTTTAGGGAAGATCATTCAGATGTTATGATATAAGAGGTAAAAGTCATTTTTAATTGCAGATTTCATACAAGAACAGTCATATGTATATAAATGAAATGAATTTGAATGTTTATATTAACACCCTTGCCATTCAAACCTCTGTGTTGATGAGAAATTCAAGAGAAGGGACCAATTAAGGAAGACTTATCATATTCTATTAGAATCCATATTTTCTGTACTGCAAATGGCAAAATCCTCTAAGCATTTGAGAAAGGAGATCATAGAAGAGAGATAGAGAGAATATTGTTTCACATGACAAATTACATAAAATCAATATAAAAGCCTCAGGAAGACGTGTCTTCAAAATGTCCGTGAGTTGTTTTCTTTTCATGGTTGCCTCAGAGAGGTGAACTCGTGTTTTATATCTGTTAAGTGAGTGTGATACAACAACAGCCCAGCTAGCAATCATTGAAAGTCAGTTTAACTTCTTTTTGCAAAAGAAGAATAAAGAGTAAGATTGAATATATTGCTCATGAAATAGAGTGCACTAGAAGTGTTTTTCTTTCTTCACATCAGAAGAGAGTAAGAGCATGAAAAAAAGCATGACTCTGAATCTTGCTTCTTGTTGCAGGTTGATTCGTAAAAGTGTATGATCTGATAATGTTGTATCAGATCTCAATAAATGGTATAATGTGACTTATTATGTTAATAATTAATAGATCATATACTCATGTATAGCATGTGATGCTATGATTCATGAGCTAACAATGTGATGGTTGATTCAAATCACTTGAGTTGTCTATTGAAGACCAAATTGCATAACTTAACAACATTCAAGCTTTCAAATAGCCATACTTTCTTTCTGTTTGTGTGATGTTTGCAAAACGTTATGTGAAAAGAATGTTAATCTGTCAGGTGCATTCATCTTCAAAGCAACTTAAATGCACATTTTTTAATGCATTTAAAAAAAATCATTAATTGTACATATGTTTGTCAACTGTGGTTAGTTCTGATAGTCAGTGCACTGATATTCTCAAATTGTGTCAAATTCCCAAATGTTCTTGATATCCTAAAGCTAGCAATATGCAACAAGTTGATGTAAATTTAGTGAAGATGATAAACATTCAAAAAGTGCCAATATGTGAATTGGTGTGTGGTAACAAGCGTGATGATATGTGATGTTGGTAAATTGTCAACTTAGAATCATTATATCAGAAATGCTATTTTCTGTATTGAGTGTCAAAGCATCTATCCATTCAGTGAGTTTTAAGGCATTATTCCATAGATGTAGTGCATAACAATTAAACCCACCTGTAGTGGAGAAACAATGGACACAAATGAAGTGGCCACTACAGACAGGTGGCTACTAAAGACTTATATGCCGTAAGGGAGTGTGAATATCTTTGGGGGATTTGTGGTCATTACATGTACGTGTTGTTGTGGTTTGTTTGTTTGTTTGTTTGTTTTTTAGAGAGAGATTTGACTGGGCATAGTCTCATCCTGTGAGAAAAAAAAAAGTCCAAGACCTTTGAAGGTCTTTTCTTCTAATTTCTTGCATTTATTCTTAGGATGTGAGTAAATCTACAAGAGCCTCCCAGACCTGTTTTTGGTCAATGACCCCCAGGATACGGTATAACCAGGTAGACTACTGACTAACCTGTGGCATACCTTGCCCACTGACGGCTAGGGTATGAAGACATCAGTCAGCAGGCTATCTAGCAGAGTAATTGACATATGCATGGCCATGCACTTGCATGGTCCTAGCCATGATTAGATTAGAGAAGGTCATAGCTGTAGATTAAGAGGGTCACAGTCTCATCAGAGGGGTGATGTAATGGTGGTAATGTATTCAGCACGGCTGATGCAGAAAAGATTGGACCATTATTAGATTATTGCGCAGTGGGATGCCTCGCCCTCACACAATGCTTCCCACCCCCAGGGGATGGGAGAGTCAGTGGGCATCTGCATTATTTGCCAAAATTAGCTTCATTAAAGTTTTATCATTTCATTCTCATACTTGATTATTTGTTAATTTTGCAAACAGAGTGGAGATTACCCAGTTAGATAGGCTATGGCTGCACTATGTTTTATGTACTGGTTGTACATCATGCAGCTTTTTATGTGTCAAACTCTATTAGGATAGACCTGTGAAAAGGGTAATGCTGCCCTAAATAACCTTCTTTATACCTCTAGAACTCTCTGCCTGTGTTGGCAGAAAGTGCTGCAGCCTTTATTATTTAGTAAGCTAGTGTTTGACACATCTTTTTATTTTTAATCCACTGTTTTATATAAGGAGAAAAAATGGCTGTACTGTGTCATTTTGTTAGTCTTATAAACCTTTCCTTGCAGATGTGAATACCAAATGTATGATAATCTGCAGTGATATTGTTCTGATTTGATGTGCTGTATTACCTGACCTGAAACAAATAACTAATTTTGAGCACTACTAACATAAATACTGAAATATTGCGTGGTTGTTTCATGCAATGCTATTTTCAGTTCTAATGTTAATCCTATGATAATGAAGGGGTTCTTTTGTGAATTCAATTTTGAAATCACAGACCATACCTTGAACAGCTGAGTTAGAGTGCCTGAAGTGAACACGTAATTCATTATGCATTCTGAACAAAATGAGATTTGAAAAGAAATATGGATGTTGCATGAAGTCCAATGTTTCAATAGCAGAAACCATATCTTAGAAAGTTTTCTGTTTTCAGGGTAAAATAAAGGTATATTTTCAGCACTACACTGAAGAAAATATCACCTTTTGGCACTAAAGTGAACAGAGCTTCAATAATTATGAAAAGTCTTTCAGTGGTTAAAACACAAAGAAAAAAACAAGAACCGTATTCATATTCATGAAATTTTGTCAAATTTTGTCAATCAGTTGCAAACAAGAAACACTGACCATTTCTCTCTATTTCTTTTGCTCTCTACAAGTGTGAACAAGCTGGTGTCACATTTGAGACATTTTTCTGTGTGGACTCTGTCTTACCTTCACGGTTTTCAATCATCAGAAAAGCTACATGATTGTCCCTTCTAACATTTCACAAGCAAACCTGGTCTAGTGAATCATAATCAGCAAAGCTGTGCCCAGAAATGAGTCTCGCTGTCTTTCCCTCCCTCTCTCTCCCTCCCTCCCTCTTTCTTTCTCTCCCCCACCCCCCCCCCCCTCTCTCTCTCTCTCTTAGACGGTCTCTATAAATTAGATCAATTTTGAATTTTCCATTTCAATAATCAGATCATTTCAGTTATTTTGGCATGCCAGTCATATGGAAAAGAAAATTTAGATGGAGTAGAAAAAGATATTGCAATATAAGTTTATCTTTTTGTTTTTGTGTGTGTTTGTGTTGTTTCTTTGTTTGTTTTTTGTTTTGTAAGTATGAAACTTGTTTTGTCCACAGAATACATGTTTTATGGATTTCAATCAATGTGGGATATGCCTTGCTTTCACATCAATGTCATCCCCCATTCACCCTACATATACCACCACCGCTACCAAGCAAGCAAGGAAATGGATTGTTCAATTGTATATTTATTGGGTCATACCTTTGAATCCTGACAAAAATGCACGAATAAGTAATAATCAATCAGTATGGTGAAAGGGATGGTGTATTTTTGGTTGAGAGGGGCTTCAGGTTTCAAACTTTTTTGTGAGATAATGACAAACTTCTGAAATATGAAAGTGCATATAAATCAATGAGGAATTCAAAGTTTATTTGATGAAAATTGGTTTTGAAATGGCTGAGATATCCAAAAACAAAGTGGTCCTAATAAAAGGTGTGACCCACCTCTTATTAGGACCACTTTGTTTTAATTTAGTTTTGGATATCTCGGCCATTAAAAACTGATTTTCATCAAATAAACTTTGGATTCCTCTTTGGAGTGGTTTGTAATTATCCTTCAAAAGATTCAACTCAAATTCCCCATCACAATCAAACTATACCATTCCTTTAAGTCATCACATAAATTAAAGTGACATTATTCATTAGAATGCATCTCACATGTTGTGTAATTCTTTCTTTTCCTTATAATTCCCCGATTGAATGTTGAAAGAATACATTTCCTTTGGCCTCGAAATTAATTCAAAATGTGTTGAAGATAATAGTCAGCGCTTTCCTGACTAGTTTTAAAAGCAATTCCTTGTCGTTCTCGTGTTCAGCAATCATGCATAGTTATTGCATGTGTGTATATACATGTATCTGTGTTGTATGAATAAATGTGATGTTGTATTTCTTGACAGGTAGCAGTATGTTGATAATGCTGTATGAAGCTTATTTTATCGTGGTCTTTGTCCATAATGTTGATTAAATTATGAGGCGATACGTTGCACAGTTGATTTGTCTCGTGTGTATTCATTTTACCCGAGCAGTTTAGTCGTGTATCAATGTACGTAAAAAACAACTCTTGGCCATGTTAAAATGGATGCACGCCACGAGTCCCACACCCACGAGTCGTACAGCCCACGAACTTGACACTAGGCAAAGAAGTCGCACGAGTCCGACACTCATTACATCACGGGGCTTAAAGGATAAGTCCACCTTCATATACATAAGGATTGAGAGAATGCAGCAATATTAGTAGAACACATCAGTGAAAGTTTGAGGAAAATTGGACAATCCGTTCAAAAGTTACGAATATTTTAAGTATCTGCGCAGTCACTACTGGAAGAGAAGACTATTACAGTGTATGATGTCACATGCGTACAACTATATAATGAAAATAAAAGGAGAATTTCACAAAACTTTACTTTTTGAATAAAGTACACATCTTTTCGACTTGCTACTGACGTATGTTAAGGGTAATATTATTCCCCCTGCCTTCTGAAAGAGAGAAGTGGAGTGTTCTTTTGTTATGCGAGAAAAATGGAAATATGTTGAATTTTCTTTATTCTTTCTTTATATCGTTGTACTCATGTGACATCACAAGCTATAGTAGTCTTTTCATCCAGCCGTGACTGAGTACAAACTTCAAAAATTCATAACTTTTTAACGGATTGTCTGATTTTGCTCAAACTCTCACTGATGTGTTCTACTAATATTGCTGCATTCACTCAACCCACATGTCTATGAAGGTGAACTTGTCCTTTAATGTATGCCGTGTTGGTCTCATGGACCTTTTTGCCTCGTGTGGGACTCGTGAGTCTTGTATACTGTCGGACTCATGGGCCATATTTGCCTAGTGTCGAGCTCATGGCCTTTATGACTCGTGGACCTTTTTTTCAATGTTGAGCTCAGCTGTATGACTCGTGGGTGTTGGGCTCATGGGATGACCTCGTTAAAATGTCTGTGTGAAAACAACCATCTAATCAGAAGAAAAATAGATTAAGAGAGAGAGAGAGAGAGAGAGAGAGAGACACACACACACACACAGATAGGGAGAGAGAGAAAAAAAAATTAACACTAAAGATTTAAGATAAGAAGAACAATGAGAATAACGAGAAGGAATGACGAGCATGATGAAACTGATTTCTTCTTTTTTCCATTAGAAGTAACGAGTATCGGGAGTGAGTGGTAATGAAGAAGCAACGAATGCAGAACCAACCCAGCACGCATAGCAGCACTGTCAACACATATGTCATGGATTCAGCAATGCCTTTTGTTGTTGTGTGGTCTTTGGTCTTTGTTATTTAGAAATGACAAATCGTAACAGGTATCATAGAAATGTAATGGAAGTAGAAGAGTATAGAAGAACACCAGTATAGTACTGTACGTGTAGTAGTAGGAGAAGAAAGAAGAGGGAAGGATTGTTACATAGTAATAATGGACAGTGTAGTAAAGGTGACTAAGGTCAGTTTATATCTTTTAAACGAAATACATGTAGGATGACCGAACCACTCAAAGTGACTAACGTAAACATCATAGCACATTGCTGACACTCTGTAAAAAATCCACCTTCTGTAAGACTGGTTTATAAGGTAGACGAATACACCACAATCTTCATGCGAGCTCTCCCTTTAAGATGGCGTGGGCTTGGTGGCAGCGGAATAAACAAGTCTATTGGCGGCAAAAGTGCAATAAACTACCCCAGAAAGGCTATCGGATTGTGACGTCATTACTTCGAGCAAAAACTGACGTCATACCCCGAATCTCGCTCTTATCTGTCACTTCCTTCTCGTTTTCTTTATTTTGTCCATCAGTCTGACTATCTATCCATCAGTCTGACTATCTGTCCATCTGTCTTTGTTGCTGTTTTCTTTATTTTGTCCATCAGTCTGACTATCTATCCATTCGTCTGACTATCTGTCCATCAGTCTGGCTATCTGTCCATCAGTCTGGCTATCTGTCCATCAGTCTGACTATCTGTCCATCTGTCTTTGTTGCTGTTTTCTTTATTTTGTCCATCAGTCTGACTATCTATCCATTCGTCTGACTATCTGTCCATCAGTCTGGCTATCTGTCCATCAGTCTGGCTATCTGTCCATCAGTCTGACTATCTGTCCATCTGTCTTTGCTGCTGTTTTTTTTTTCCGTCTGTCTGTTTCTCTTTGATAGTTCTCTTTCTCAATGGCATTCATCTTTCTCCAGGCTCCCCTCACTTTTTCTTTCTAGAACTATGCTTCTTCTTTTTTCCTGATTAAACTTTCTTAGCTGTGTCAGAGAATCTCTCGACAGACAATCGACAGAGCAGAGATTTCAGTCCAGTTTTCCTTGGACTTTACTGCCTATAGTTCTCTTGTAATCTTGTGTTTCTTTTTCCAAAAGTGTATCATAATCACGCAGCTGCATTTTTTTTTTTCAGGATTCCTTGTCGGTAACGTGATGCACTTATATTCAGTATCTGCTGTGGTAATTTTTTGTTTGCTTTGTTCGTTTTTGTTCTTAGTTGTGCTTTGTTTCGGCTTTTTTTTCAGGGTGGTGTTTGTTTTTGTTTTTGTTTTTTGTTTTTTGGTACATCCCGTTCTTGAATATCCCAATCTCGTAATAAGGATAGAAATATTTTGTTTTGATTCTGCGATAGCTTTTCTTTAAGATAATCATATTTATGATAATATTACTGGTTCTTAACTGCTTTTTTATTAATAATAAATATTTGATATGCAAATAATTAGAAAATGCCTTTGATTAGAAATTATAGTTTAATGATAGTAACCATTAAAAAAAAAATCTGTTGTTGATAGGATAGTCTTGCGCTCATTGCTTTCAATGTATAGCCAAGTGTGCACTACCCTCCTATAGTTGCCAATTCGTTCACCTGAAACTAGATAATTAGATAACCTCGAATTTGTGAAGGTATTACCCGTAACACCAAGATTGCGTCAGACCTGAAGTTACTTATTGTGTGCATTCTTCCATAATCCACACAACTGACGCGGAACAATATGAAAATAGTGTAAAGTACTACCAGTGATGTGATATCACCGTATAACATTATTTTATAAACTGATATTACAGCAAGTTTCTTATGGGTTTTTTTTTTTATCAATAAAGGCAGTGTTATACAGTAGTATAACCAAGAGAAATGATGTCCACATGCAGAATAATTTGCCGACCAAAGAGTAATGCGCTATTTTCTTATTGATCGTTACTGATGGTTGATGAAAACATGTATAAAGCAGCGAATGCACGTAGAGCAGTTTCACGTAATGCTATTTTCACTTACAGTCCCATATGGAAGCTCGTTCAACATGTTCAATTCCTGCCGATGTTCGTCATGGGCGTCTTATTTCATATGAGTACTTTTTTGTGTTTGCGTGCAATCGATAGCCCTCCAACAAGAACTCATTTTTAGTGCTTGCCAAGGTATGTGATTTAGTCGGCGGCGGAGACAGCAGCTCTTGGCGTCACTAAATTTGGCTTTCACGGTTTATGAAGGGGCATCGTTGCTATAGAAATGTAGTCCTTTGAGCCGTGATTGATTGTTATGAAAGACTTCTTTTTCTGTGGTAATCATACTTCTTTGCTCTTCGCTCTTTCCTTTTATCACGCCAGCGCAGCGGCCTGATAATGCCAAGAATACGCAAGCTAAAACGAGACAGTGCAGACTAGGTCTACATGTTTGTCGGCAAACTGGATTATGCTTATTTACGCCATCAAAATCTGGTTAGAAAAGCTATTAGTGGCAATATATATTCCACAGAAAATAACATTTACAGAAATAACTTAACTAGAGCGTTCATCAGTGTTTAAAAAAAAAATATAAACTCATGCAGTGGTGTTTCCCATCAACGTAAACGCCACGTGATAATTATGTTGAGGTATATAAGCCCTACTGTACCAACATTGTGGATAGTCAGTAGTCGAAGGCTTAGTCGCATTGTTATGAAACTACTTTCAGTAAATGTTTTTTTAATCAACTTTAAATTAGAAGTAGCTTTAGAGCTATCCAATTTTTCTATTTTGTGGTATTTTTGTTTTGTTTCTGTGTCTTTGTAAATTTGATGATGTTCATTGTTGTTTTAGATGATGATAATGATAATGATGATTATAATAGTAATTATAAGATACCAATAAATTATAGTAATAATGATAATAATGATAATAACAACAATAATAATAGTCGGTATTTGAATGTTGCCATCTCATTATGTTATGGGGGGCATTTCATGAAGCGTTTTGTCCGACAGCTTTGCTCTCAGCCAATCAGATGCAATGAATTCAGTAGCTTATAACAGTTTGGTTTTTTTTTTTTAATATCTGACAAAACGCTTTATGAAATGCCCCCTGATCTACTCCTTCGTCTTTACCACTCGCCGTAAAGTAGGTCAGCAAGAGATCAGGACGTGACCTCGTATTAGAGGAACGCATCACTACAATTAATGTTACAGGAGTCGTTCTATAATATTCGATACATCTATCTGGACTTTCGCTGTAAATCTTTGTATGACAATTAACGGACTGGATTTAATTTCATTTCAGCTTTCGTAATTCATATTTGGAGATAAACATGCGATGTTCGCGCTGACAACGCGGAAAATGAAATGTTCTTGCCGTCAAAAGAACTGGACCTTCTTACATTGATTTACTTATACCATCAAGGACAGCCGCGATTGCTACACAGTGAGCCGCAATAAACGTGTTTAGTATGTGGTTCATTGACCCGCCAGGGAGTAACATGATTAATTTTTGCGAATGACTCTCATTTACATAATCCAAATGTCCTGCATGTTACATCTATGTTTAATTAGTCTTCCGTACAAAATTAGAAACTCCCCTCTTACCACACGATCAAGATCGTCTCCTTATACACGTATCTATAATAGGAAACTAGGTAGACAGGAAGCCCCGTTGGTTTGCCAACATCCCGACATGTTCACAACCATCTCATATGAAATAGTTTTTTGTTGTTTTTTTCTTGGTGTTTGATGAATATGTACGTAGATCATGATATTGCCCTTCAAATAGAATGTGAAAGTTATGAACGTAACAGTAAAAGTACTTGACTTCGATAGAAATGGTATTTTGAGTTTTCATGACTTTGCAGCCCCTGCTAAATTAAGATTTCAGTACAGCTGATCATTCGATGTGTGAAAGGTCATTTGGCTTTATTTCATCCCGTTTAATTTAGTATTCCAGCTAATTTTCTAAGCTATATAGGTCCGGGTTAAGTGGAAGGCTCAGTGTTGCATTGAGCTTGAGTAAGACTTATCATTTCAATTTTGGTTAAATTTAGGCCCGGTGAAGCAGAAAGTCAGGCATAACAAGGTAAATATAATCATAAGTACAACCAAGTGAGACCATGCAGCAATAAATCACTCAGTATGATTCAAGGTCGACGTTTCGTTAGTGAAGTATCTGACGTCAGGTTATGTTTCCGTCTTGGGATTGGTCGCAGGAAATCGATCGAAGCGATGAATCGTTACAGGACTTACTTAGTCACACGTCATCTGTCTTCTGCTTCTGTATGTAGGCTAGTTCGTTGTCATCCTTGCCGACACTCGGGTATCCTCGCACGTCCAGGCACTTTACCTGTGACACCAAATGTCAAATAAGTCTCCCAAATTGATTAAAGGATTGATTGGGACTGTTGGCCCAGTTCGAGTCGAAAACTTTGTAAAATAGCCTCGCAGTATTCTATTTGCACCCAAGGTTACACACACACACACAAACACACACACACACACACACACACACACACACACACAAACACACACACACACACACACATATATATATATATATATATATATATATATATATATATATATATATGTATATATATACATATATATATATATATATATCTTAATAATTATATGTATATACATATAATGGAAACCGCAATGCGCTATACAGTACTTTATCTCAACTCTGCGCAGACATTCAATTTTGTGAGTGAAAGGAAATTGAAGCTTTGACCTTCAAGGTTATATCATTCAATATACTTCTCCTTTTTAGGTTGTTTAGGACTGTCGATCCAGAGCCAAACAATATTGTGTTTGCTCTGCAGAGTGTCTCGTTTGACTGCACAGCTCCGACTGGAAAACAGGAAGACTGAGAAGGTCTTTTCTTTTAAAGTTAAATGTACTTTCCTTTGTCTTTATTATATATATATATATATATCTATCTATATATATATATATATATATATATATATATATATATATATATATATATATATATATGTGTGTGTATGTGTGTGTGTAAGAATATGAAATGTATATTACAGTCAATTTTGGTAGTACTACTCGAAGTCTCCAAACTATCACTTAACATTATTGTAAATCAAGTGCAGTCTTCATTTTCGCATATAATTATTACAGTCGCTGTGAGATCACTAGCGTGCTAGAAATCATATTGATATGACCGCATAAAATATGTAGTCATGCATGGATCAGTTTGTGGTGAACAAACCGCCTTCTCTTTCCCTTTCTCTCTCTCTCTCTCTACCGTTTTCTCGCTCTTATACCATCTCTTCCTTCTCTTTCTTGGTCGACTAAATGAATGATTATATTGATCAGCCAAGCAAACTGTGTTTTTCCCCCGTAAAAAAAAAACAAACAAACTGCAGTGTTTGCTCATAAAGAGAATGAATTTTCGACTTGGTCGTTAGGTTTTGAAAGCGTGTTTTGGTACAGTACAGCTTCCTATTAATACGTGTGTGTATATGCAGTGTGTATGTGTCTCGTATGTGTGTGATGTGTATGTATGTATGTAAAAACTGTGTATGTACCACCCTAGCCCTCTCTATCTCTCTCTCTTTCTCTCCCACTCTCCCTCCCTCTCTCTCCCCATCTCTCTACGGTTCTTTTTTTTTATAAGAAGTTCTACCGCTTCTCGCTGGTGATCACGTGGGTTGGCCGCGCTGGAGCGCAAAGAGTGCTTGTTAATGGTATTTTTCCCTCATTCTCGTATTGCATCGCACACCGTTAAAGCAGAAGGCACGCGGTAATCAGTCTTACTATTCGCCTCTGAGTGTGTCTGTTACACGATTTTTTTTCTCTCTCTCTCCTTCGCAGCCTTATTTGTCCTTAATTTTCGGATATCTGTTGCGATCAGCAGCAAGTGAGACCCGATTGACAGAACGAGAGGTGGTAAGTGGCGGACGTATTTGTGTTCTGTTGTGTGCTATTGACTAGCGTATTGCCATTTGAAAGCGTCGCTAGACCGGTGATATTAAAATGCTCCCTGATAATGGATGCAATCTGTATCATTTGGAACGGGGATTTTGGCGGGATTTACTCGAGACAAGATCTATTGCTACAAATGTCTTGTAATAAGTCTTGAAAATTTATTGCGTCATTGTTTGTTAAGGAGTCCAGGTGAAAAAAGGGAAATGACTCTATGTGTGTTTCTTCGACTGGTTCAACAAACGAACGATCAACAGTTTCATTTAGTATAGCAATCTTTTCATAAGAAGATGTAAATGATTGAACACACTTTTTATGGCGCCGCCAACAAGGGTATGGTTTGACCATAATACCATTACCTGACGCCATGGTGTGTGCAGTGATTTATTGCGTATGGTTTTAGGCTCTGTGTGCGTTTGACCTACACATCATACACCTACCATTCCTCTTGAGACCGATTTATTGATCATCTTTTCGCTGATCCGTGACCAATGGGATGAATAATTTAGTGTCTTAGGCAAATAAACATTTGGCAAACAATTCGAACGGGATTGGATCATCAATCTTCATCTTTTCTGGTACAATCTTGTTCTGAATGTAGGACAACAACACATTAACTTGTATGAAATTACCCCCAAAATGCTTGTTTGAAGAAACTAAGATTACACTTTATCACTCTATATATTCTGCGTGAGAAAAATTATCTTTGATCTAGGTTAGAATATGAACGTGTCATTGGCGTTGTCGTAAGCTGGTGGTGGGTGAAATTTATTCTGTAGAAACTAAAACTAGACTTTGTCACCCTATATATTCTGCGTGAGAAAATTATCTTTGATCTAGGTTAGATATGAACTTGTCATTGGCGGTGTCGTAAGATGGTGGGTGAAATTTATTCTGTAATCAATTTCAATCCATTACTGTTTCTATCAAAACCATAAATAAAAAAAAATGTCCTGTGAAAAAACAGTATTCCACAGCAAAAGGTGTTTGCCTTCTTTCCTAACCTGCTCGTTTATGCACATACATTCGACATGATCTGTTTCTCCGCTGCTGTTTTCTTCAAAAATGAAGTTTTCTTCAGAACGTGACATTTTTTCATTCCATCATTCCATCATTACTAATGAAAAAAAAAAAAATGAGTACCAACATGTCTCAATTGATTCCCAGAAAGATCGATTATCTTCCATGTATGGTTTCCCAATCTTGATAGCACTGCTCTGGTAGTGTTAAGAACAGATATGTTCAAATAACCATAATCTGGAAATCTTCCTTCGACAGGATATATGCATCTTCCTGTCTGAGACACAGCAATTTATTTGAGCCCTGATACCTTTTTAATCCTCACTAAGGATAATCGAGCGTCTAATACTAATAGAGAACAAATGTCCATCCAAGAGAAAATTGCAATTTTTAATCCGTTCCCTGAGATGACTTATGCATGAATACGAATGTTCCTCGTGATATCCCATATTCAATGACAGAAAATTACTATTTCTTTTCCAAAATGTTGGCCAAGTTTACCTTAAATTAGTTTTCTCCATTGCGGCTTATTAAAAGCATTATGATTTCTTCAGTTATTCCGAGCTCCCTTAATTTTGAATTCTTAATATGTACAGGCTATCTATATACTGATAAAACGTTTTGACAAGAGACACAAAAGTCCGCTCCCATACTGGAAAAAATGGATATGTGCTCAATAATAGCCGTCTTACTTATAAGAAAAAGCTATACTTAAAGGCGAAACATAATATCATAATTGAAAATTTTACTCTATTTATTTGTGTTTTTTGCTGTCTCGACCTGTTTCCTGAAAAAAAAAAAATTGATTCAGATATTTCGATTTTTATGTTTGCTTCGTACTTACGAGTCAGTTCTTTTATGCAAACAGTGTTATGTCTCACATTATTTTGAAAGGCGTATGGGCCATTGGTTATTTCTGGATGTTCGATCGCGTATAGAAAACTATGTACAGCGCCAACAATAATATTCCCGTCTAATAGAGCCCAAGTAATCTGGCGACAGTTTCCGCTTCACGGAAGTATTGATCCTCTACCCTATTGAGGTCGTATTCTATCACCTTCTAAAGCACCTGTACACATGAGTTCAGACATGGCGTCTGTTCCCCAACTTACCAACAGAGCCGTAGAATACCTCCCGGGAATATGCATGGCAGCAAGAAAGCACTGCACCGGTTCGCTTGCATGCTGATGATTACACGAATCCTCCAATCGGATGGAGTCAGCAATAAATTCTGTCCTAATTGATTACACGGTGTCCTCATAATATGCTTATGAAATAGTAATCCCTTTGGTCTGGCTAGCATTTATGTCCTCTGTTTATTTTTGCTTTGATAAACATTAGTGTTGTATTTATGATTGTCAGTATTAATTTCAGTCATAATTAAAGCAGCATCATTCGTTGTTTTTAATCCGTCACACATGGTGGTAGCGGAATAATGATTATTGTCACAATCATCATTTTGTTTATGAATATTTGTACTCTCCTTGTGAAAATTAATAATCATAGTCACAACCTCAATTCTGCTGATATTTTCATACACGTCAATACTTTCATTATCGTCATGACCTATACCTGTATCGTTTCGATTTCCCTGGAGGCGAGTGAGCTTCAGTGAACCGTTTCCTACCGGAGGCCAAACACGACACGGAGATACGTAATTTGCATGAGAAGTGTTATGGCAACGGTTCGGATGCGGAATGTTGGCGGGAGAAACAGTGATGTCATTTTGAAAGATGAGTGATGGTCGGTAACATGACGAGATACAAAGATCTGTCCGTCACATTGTCAGGGTTGATATTTCCTCTTTAGAGGTCATCAGGTTGATATCGTTCGTCGTAGGAAGATGGAGGACAAAACGCAAGGACACCAGAGAAAATCCGATACTGAAAGTTGTTCACTTTTAATACCCCTCCCCCGTTATGATAATGCTTTAATTACCTTCCATATACATTGACGTGACATAATAGTCGCAAATGCGCTCAAAAGAATTTCCACCCTTCAGTGTGACAGAATTTCAGTTGATACAACACTACACACACACACACACACACAGACACAGACACACACACACACACACACACACACACACACACACATCACTTGAATCATTGTCATCGCATTCATACCATACACTTGTACTTTGTATGACGGTAAGTAAAAGACTGCTCATGCAGGAGAGAGAGGGGGAAGAAAAAATTATAAATTACATTGAAGCAAAAGAGTGCAGCCTATTAAAGAGGACCGGCCAATTAGAACATCATAATTACCTTGTCTTTACAATCTATTCCTTTTCTACTTATTCCCCTGCGTCTGTCTGATAGGAAATGGGGGTCCCTTGTGTGAGAAAGTGACAATCAACCCACCTAAAAGGTCCCTCTTCATTCATTTATCACAAAGAGCAGGGTGCATAGACCGGTAAAGTGGTCCGCACCAAGCAGGTGTCAAGTACGCACAACTGGATTCTATGGATGACCAATAGGTGCAGCTGAATAATTATGGGCTATTCAGCCATCTTGTCAGATGGAAAAATAAAACAAACTATTATTTTATTCCTAGTCAAGCTTTCAGGGTGGGGTTACTGATATTTTCGTCATATTTGTCATTCTGTATGGATTTCTAAGTGAGGGGTGTTTTGTCCACAATAAAATCATGAAAATTTCACAATCTAAAATATGCTAAGAAATATTCATATCATAGTATTGCAATGGTTTCGAGACACTTTAATTCAATGTGTATGAAATTTGTGCGAAGAGCAATATGGAATGTTTTGATATTATTATCTCGTTCTGAAGTCTTTCCATTTAACATTTCAGGTATTGGGCACGCCGTTTCTGTATTCTTATTTTCGTGCACATCTAACTTTATCGGGTACCGTCCCCTTGCAGCCTAGGATGAAATTTTCCTAACAGGTTGATTCTCATCCAAACTTTTTCTTTCCAATCCAGAACTATAAATGAACTCAAAATGACAGTAAATTCAATATTACTGACATCAATGTTACATGCGATAATGGTCTTTCCCTGTGACGTATAGGGGGTAATTCATTATACATGGCCGTCTCTGAGCATCACATTTCGTAACTAATTGCTATTCTTCCAGGGACATCACAGAAGGTCGCTATTCTGGCAGGTTGATGCGAACGACGCTTTGTATGTCCTTCTTACTGCTGATGAAAGCAATTAGTGGTGACTGTTGTGTTGATAGATTGTAGGTTATCGATGAACTTGTGTCCAGAGAATGATGTGGATCCACCTCATTGACGAGATGCATTAGACGTCAAATCCTTGTCCGCGCTAATGTCAGTAAACTAATTACGCAAGGCGAGTATGTATTGTAATTTCGCCACGGGCTTTGCTGTCGAGAGTAAATTATGTTGTAAGTCAATAAAGCAGGGTCCCTACAGGACAGTCCTTGCAATCAAAATAATGTCTGCAAACTACATCGATTCGGGACGAACGAAACTGATGTCAGACATCTCTTAGTCTGCACATCGAAGTGAGACTAGGCCCAGCAGTGCACTTCAGGGATCCAGCTGGGCTTGATGTATCAGGGGCCTATTTCATAAGGAGGTTTTCAATTGGTAAAAGCTAAAGTAATTACCTGCGATGACCGGAGTCAGGAAATGACCAAAGTCGGTTCCTTTTAATGGTAATTGTTGCATTCATTGCAATTTACTTTGAATGAATCAGGACCTGGATTTTCTTGAATCCAAGTTTGGACTACCTTACAGGTTTCAAGAAGAATTTAAATGTGATGATACGGTGTGAACTGAATTGGCTTATGTGTATCAGCCACTTTCTTTAAGTCCCTGGGTTGTAACAACATCAGCGCTAAGGGAGTAAATATCAAATGCTAAAATGATTTTGGAATCAAAATCCTATCACCTTATCACTCGGTGTTCTTTTTTCAAGAACACAAGTGAACTAGGTTTGTTGTCCGTTCCTGAAAGAGAAAATTCTGCAAAAGAGTTCTCTCCAAAAGGGCCATGATGGGTTATGGGGAAAATGTCGTGTCTACATCAGTCCCAATCGACCTTGTTAAAACGTGAGAGCCAGATACCTGCCCCTGTTTCATAGAATTTACACATATTCGTTCCTGCTTGAAATTATAATTCATCGGTTTATATTTCCCCTGATCTCATATTATACAAATTCATCCGTGACCAATATGAATAGTGTTTTCATCCCGTCTCAGCCCGGGGAGGGTTCGGGTTTCATCGCCGTGATGCAGATCAGCATCACGGTCATACAGCACCGAGCGTGACTTTCACTGGTTATCAGGCCTGGGTCATAGGGAAATAAATTGGTCGCAGCGAATTGGTGACGGAGGAATTTTCAGCAGGGAGAGATCGAAACGGGGGCAGGGTAAAAGTCATGGTGGAAAGAAAACTGAACGGAAGTCAATTCGCTGTGTGCCAAGTCAATTGATTTGGGCACTGTCAATATTTCTCATTGCGGGATGAAATATTGAGGATTTGTGCGGAGAGTCTCGGCCATAACAGTGAACATATTTCATGCAGGAAGAGTTTGCGTTCCCGCGCGGTATTTACAGAAGAACGTTATCAGTATGTAGAGATTGTTTAGTCTGATTGTTGTGAAGGCAGGGAAATAATAATGAGTCTGTTTGATTGTTATCTTATTTATCTTTATTCTTTTGCCTCCCCTCCCCCTTCTTTGTCTCCCTCTGTCTCATGGTATAGGGTATTTAACCATTCGTTCCGTTTTAAGACAAAGTGAAAAACAAAAATAACCTGCTATTAATTTACTGACATTGAAGTCTGCAGAGAAGTGGCAAATCGATTCGAGATGACATAATTTGTTTTGACAAACTCCAAGGTACCCACTAATTTTTATTTCTGTGTGGATATAATTGATAGAAGTGGATAAAAGTGGTAAGTTCTTCCTACACGGCGAAGATATCTTCACCGTCAAGCAAGCAAGCATATCGATGTGGGACAATGTAGTCTGGTGTCCATCGACAGGTGGAGTAGACTAGTGGTCATGTTTGATGGCCTTAAGAATCGATCCTAATCAGTTTTGGTTTGTTTGAATGACGCGGCCGGTTTCGTGACCGCTGATGACCTGATGAAAGAGTCGCATTTTCGTTTCCGCTGTCATTACATTACCTTTGTCTCATTCATTTTCACTGCATTGCAGAGCTGGTAGAAATGTCGATGAATAATATCGGGACGCAATTTCGCCTAATTTTTTTTTTCAATCAACGGTATAGAAAGGGGGATTTCAAACTCAAGTCTGTCTTCCAACTCCCTGCTCAAACAAAATTCTTACACAAACCCATATGAATTGCATATTATTCCCAACATATTCAACATACTTTCACATCAAATTTCATCTAAGATAGCATGTATTCAGACATTCACTACACCCAAGTTTTGCGCTGATAGCAAAGACAGTGCACGCTACCTGCAATAGGTTACATGTAGCTACCAATGGATAGGCAACTGCGTGTATTGAGTCTCCTATATCCGGCCAAATCCGGTATCCGGATGAGGGCCGGTCCCGACATGTCCGGATAGGAGAGGTCGGACTGTAATCTAAACGAAGCAAGTACTTTCTTAATTTGAAATTGAAGATGTGAACATTCAGAAGACTAGAAGCATGATTTAAAGCATTATTTAGAATGGGTCGATGCTAGTTACATGTACATGATTTCATGTATAAGGAGAAAGAGGCAAATGATATTCAACAACATCGCAACATACGCTTTACCCTAGATCCCCTCTCTCTCGCCCATGAGAATATTAAATTAGTGGTTTATAGCAATGCCTATAAAAACTCTCCCCATACGTGTTGTAAGGGGAATATAATATTCCCCTTACAACAGCGGCATCAGAAGTCAGTGACAAAATGACCCCCATCCCCGATCCCCACACCCCACCCGACCCCTCTCTAGTAATCAGAACACCGGTACAAGAGTATTATCTTGGATGTAATCCTAGCATCCCTCTCGTCTTGTCGCCCCGTCACTCGCGGCGGCTATACTCCTCATCGTAGTCGTCGGCATCATCGTCTTCCACCTTGTTAAACAGATTAGGATCTGCCCCCTCAACTCACGTAAATCAGACGAAAACCGATCGCCCAACGACCAATAAAGACATCCCCGCTTCTCTTCCTGCTTCCTAGAGACAATCACATAATGCAGCGAGCAGTCACGGGTTACGGCATGGTGATAGAGATAGAGGAAGAGATAGATGGGCACACACATACACACAGACAGACAGAAAGTCATACATTATTACAGAAAAAGACAGACAAATAGACACTAAGAGCAGGACTCACATATTCCACAAACACAGACAGAATGGAGAAAGGGAGAGAGAGAGAAAGAAAGGGAGAGAGAAAGAGAATTAGAAAGTGGGAGAGGGAGAGAGAGAAATATAAGAAAGGGAGATGGAGAAGAAAAGGCAAATAGGCATTTCCGGAATTGCCAAACCATTTTGTGTATACATTTCAAAACGACGCTCTCCCGAAATGAAATTTCAACTCATGATTCAGCCTTGGCCGTCATAAATTGTGATAAATCGTTTTTCGTTTTCCTTTGTCTCCCCTTTAGTTGTAACACTAGAGCCGTTTCGTTCCTGAGCTTGATATTGAAGAAAATACAAAACCACCACCACCAAACACCAATAAAGAAAAAAAATCTCGATTGCTGTTTTTTTTTTTCTTTGGTTCCAAACATTGCAATGTATATCAAAATCGCTAGAGATGAATGCTCACAATTTGCAGCTGTACCTATTTGTAATAGGTTTCCGTGAGAATTTGTTGTCAAGGGACTACCCTTTGTCATTTGGAGCGCAAATATGTGTTCTCTTATTTAGATGATTGAGGTAATGGAATATGGTGGTAGATTTAGGGAAGGGTAATCGTTAGATTGCTGAAGATCATTGTATTGTAGAGACGTTTCTGAACAGGGTTACCCCATTGGATTCGGATATAAGAAGATCTGAATGACGATGATTTAATGAGATATTGAGGTTTCCAGCTGGAAGGCGGAAGTGAGCAGAAGAATTTCGGATTGATAGCTTGAAGGCTTTCCCAATTGAAAATACTGCAATCATCCCAAACAAACATGTGATACGGTAACAAATGGATAAACACATGCGACAATCACGGGATGAAATGTTGATGGCAGGGAGAGGGGGGGTGGAGAGGGAGAATATCTAGATGAATAATGCAAAACATTCCGAGGGATGATTACGGTATAGTTTTCATCTATCTTGTGTCAATTTGGACTCAGACATGCTTACATTTTATCCCCTGTGCTTTAAATGATCAAAAAATTTGTGAATATAAAGAGGATGTCAAACGAGGCAGAGACGATCATTGATTCCCGGTCCTATGCCATCAGCACCTTTACTATATGCTGGCGTCTTGGAGGGAAATCGTCATCAATTCTACAGTCCTGACTGTATATACCACCCTGTCAACGCGTTGCAAGTGTTCGCAGCTGCGACATGAGAACACCCACTGTGACATTAGCAAAACAGAAAGGAAAAAAGCTACAACTCAACTTACTTTTTTTTTTGTTAATCTCCCTCTCTGTAACTCCCTCCCTCCCCTCCCCTTTCTCTCTCTCTCTCTCTCTTCCTTTCATTCTATTTTTTCGCCATCCATTCATTCTTCTGTATACTAGTACTCTGTTTATCCGCGTTCCTTTTATTTCTCGTTTTTCTGTCTCTAAGTCTCTATCTGTGTGTTAATCTGTCTATCTTTTTCTCTATCCAACTGTCTATCTATCTATCCATCCATCTATCTATCCATCTATCTATTCATCTCTATCTCTCTTTCTGTAAAGTTCCCTCTTCCTCCCTTTATCTCGATCCTTTTCTCCCTGTTGTTCTCTTTCACCTTCAAATTTAGCACATAAAATAGAGAAAAAATATCAGAGACCAAAGAAGAAGTTAGCCAAATATTTTAGCAATGTTCGAATGGCAGGCATGGCAGGTGGCCGACGTGAATTAATGTCTAGAGGGCGAGAGAGGCTCTTGAATCGGGAAGATAACAACTACCAGTAATGACAGCATCACTGTGGTGATAATGCATGTTTAAGAGCAGCTAACAGGAGATTTAAAAAATGATATTTCCGTTAGAGGACATAGAAGGTCACATAACACCTGTACACCTCACTAATTCGTGTTACTCTCCGTAAATTTATCTCCCCTTTATGGTTTATGGAAGGAAGGAATATCGTGTTAACATGGTCGTAATACGAACATGTCAGTTCAATTAATGATTCTTGCGTTGTGTTGTTTTTATTGCAATTGATTGACAAATTGCCCTTCATCGACGTAAATACCGATTATCACAGTTTTTTAGTTATAGCTATGAAGAAAAAAAAAATGAGAAAAATATGGGCATACATATGCGGATGTGCATATCCACCCATGATTTTCATTATGGCTATTACTCAAACATTGAATAATCGGTGTTTATTCACGTCGATAAAAGGCAATTTGTCAATCAGTTGCAATAGAAACCTGTCAGTTACCATGGGTTGCTTTTAGTTTGTGATGATTTTGTGATCCGTGCCACTGTTGGAATAGTCTCTCTCCTATTCGATATTCATTTTTGTTAGTATGTCATGTACCGAATAATGTTCTTTTCAATCAAGTATCTCTGCAATTTGTTGATGTTGCATAACATATTTAAGCCTGTTATAGAACTTGTGTTACTCGAGATAAAGAGCTCACGATACTCTTTTGATATCATCTCGATGAATCTGTGTCCTAGTTTACCGATACAGCTTAGTTAGGCAAGGTCAGGAAGAAATGACCCGAATAACAGGCCAAAGATGGAGGGAGATAGATACCGGATTGAAATGAGAGGCTCTTAAAACGAATCAATTGATTGTTTGCGGTCAGCGGCGGCGAATAAAAGGGGACACGGCGGCAAGGAGTATGCGTTTAGTGGAGATCGATACGAGGTGAAGGCTGGGAGACCCTTCCCCCGACAGCTAGCAGGGATTCTCTTATGGGTGCACTTTGCCTTGAAGGAGACTTCTCCACAATGTTCGATGGAGTAAGGGGTAGATTGGGGGAGGGCCAAAGAGAATATATAGAGAGAGACCGATACGAAGAAAGGGAGAAGAGAGAAACGGAAATGAGAAGGAGATAAAAACTTGCTGCAAATGGAGAACCATGAGAAAATAAGAGACGTCGAAAGTGCAATCTCATCGAATTTCCTTTTAGCGTGTTGAATATAATCTCAGGGGACATCATGCGTGATTGATAATTGAACGATTCCAACTTGAGCTACTGGGAGAGCGATTGGAGTGGTAGACAAGTACGTAGAAAGACAAAAAATATTAATGATAATTTTCTGACATCTCTTGATAGGAAGGTAAGAGAGTACGATACCCAAAGTCTCTCTTACTGACGGTTCATGTTGAAGCTAAAAGCAAAGCCGATCTGGTCAAGGGATTATTGGTCTTTCTTTTCTTAAAACCTGGACAGATGGATACGGGTTGACTGGATTCCATTTTATTTTGTTCAATTTCTTCATAATGTAAGCAATACATTATGAATCATTCTATACTGTTTGTTATTGCAAAAGTTGTGTTGTATATTCCAACGCTCACAGTGAGTACTGGTATGCCCTGTCTTAAACTGATTACAGTTCTTTCCCAATGTCTGTATCTTTTTTCCAGCTCCCCCTTAGAGCAAGTTTTTCATTGAAGATTGGACTTATTTGCCTAATGTATTAAGAAAAAAGCCACACAAAAGGAAATGTTAATTGCTCTCAACTTCAAAATCATTATGTAACTTAAAGTACAATTAACAACAGCTGGGGGTATCTACGTTTGCTTTGTGTGTATAGAACAATGATACACTGTTGGCATTTATGTTACGCCACTGCCACTCAGTACTTGTTTTTGTCGCTAGGTGGCGCAGTATCAGATAAGGCAAGCTCGACGAGGAGTACTTCAAACTCTGACTGCATCGCCATATATATTTGATATGCTACCAACGTCTCGCTACATCCTCGTACGGAGCCTGAATTTCTAATTGAGCGTATCCTCTTCCTTCGACGAAGAGTAAGTAGAAAATAACGCAACCGTCCTATGAACACATAGATACTATTAGACACAATAATTTTATGTAGGTACATGTAATAACACCGCGGTATTTTATGATATTCTAGGCGTGATACACATCTTCAAATTTGCTTCTTCACAGTGAACAGGGTTGTAAAACTGGGGACATTGTACTGTGTAACTTATTCTCTGCAGACAAAATTACTAGATGCTCCAAGCAAAATGGGTTTATAACGCCAATATGATAATACTCGTAGTAGTTATAGTAGTAGTAGTAGTAGTAGTAGTAGTAGTAGTAGTAGTAGTAGTAGTATAGTAGCAGCAGCAGCAACAGTTGTAACAGTAACAATGACTATGATGGCAATTTATGATCCTATTTATCCAGTTTAGCTTCATTAGTTTGGGCTTTGCACTACCAGAGACTCCCGCAATTATCATTACACCAGATTTGTCAGGTGCAAATTTTTACATCTGGGTCAAGAGAGACATCACTGGTCAAAGGATCTCATCTATGGACGTGAGGACTTAGTAGGATCCGAACCTCAGTTTGAAAGTCAGGTATCGCTGTACCCCCCCCCCCCAAAAAAAAAAAAAATATATATATATACATATATATATAATATATATATAAGGGGAGTGTACACTACAAATAGTCCGGTGTTAAATTTCCGGTGCTCATTTATGGTGTTACATTAACACCTCCGGGTGTCATTTCAAAATATAAAATTGTTTTTTGAATAGCTTCTTAGTTAATGTTGTTCTTGTTGATTTTAGACTTCAACAAGACGATCAAGAATTTTTCGATAAAGTACTTGAATTTTGAAAAAAAAGGTGTAAACATATTTACACAAAAGTAACACCATTTGGTGTGGTCTCCTATTGAAGCTGGACGGATGTTATACCATTGACATTAACACCAGCAATATCAAATCAACACCATGCGGTGTCATTGTTGAATTAACGCCACCGCAGTGTCAAAAACATCACCAGTTACAGTGTCAAATTAATACTTTCTACTAACACCTGTGGGTGTGGTCCTCTACTGACACTTGATCGATGTTAGATTTGACATCCATGGTGTCAAACCCAACACCGATGTTTTTGCAGTGTAGGCTTTGATTATGAAAGCATCGGGGCAGTTACACTATCGCGAAATGAAATGACTGTCACTGCCAAAATTTGTGTGGATGAATTAAAATCAAAAAGTTGAATTTGTTCATGCTGGTAGCTGGGGACCCTATCGAGGTTGAATTTATTCGTATAACCCTTGTCTTGTTTTGTCATCCACAAAAAAAAAAGAGAGAAACACGGACATTTTGTGTGGTAAGCAACGTTATTACATAAAGGAGCAGCGTTCTGTCATACATACTGCGGTTGGTACAATGGATAAGCTTAGACAGAGTGTTTCGTTGGATCGTGCATCAAATCAAGATGAAAATGTTTGCTATATTATAAAGCTTGCATCCCAGTAAAACCTCATGATACTTTGACAAGGAAAAAAAAGACAGTTTTATTGTTCGGTAAACAGCCACAATAACTTGTTCTCAAGATTCAACGAATCACAGACTCTGCCAAAATTAGCCAAGTGGTGGCGCAATGCGAACATTCGCTGATATACCTCAGGAAAACAACAAAAGACACCAAGGTTGGCACCTTGTTGAAACACGCCATCACGCGGTCAGTTACTTTAGAGCCTCGGGGTGTGAAATGTATCGAAAAGCTGCGTTATTATAGCAAACCCTCCCTGAATGTTGGACAGAGACAGGAAGATCTGTCACTGAGAAGAAAGTTTGAGAGAATTAGAAGCCTTAGCACTTCTTTGAACATTATGCGTCTTTAACGTTGATGCACATTATATACGTATTACGTTAAAACCATCATTTAAACCATTTAATCATCAGCGGGACGCATTGTATCAATTAGGTGTAAGGGAGAATCTTTCGGTGGTATATAACGATATTATTATATTATTTAGGCTGAAGGGTGGCTGGTAAGCTCATGCCTATCCCTCCCCACTACTTATTATACACAATACACGAGCTTATAGTCTATCATATAAATAAAAGTATGTAAGTAAGTAAATAAACCAATAGATAAATGAATAAATTATGTATATATATATTCATATGTGTGTGTGTGTGTCTGTGTGTGTATGCTTGTATGCGTGCGTAAGTTTTGAAGAGGCTGAGCGAAAACTCAATATCTTATATTGTTAAACATTATATATATGACACAGCTTGGGAATGACATTGCTTCACGGAGTTCATCTCGTATTAAAAGAAAACATGATTACAATGTAAGCTTTGTTTGACATATCACCCTAAGCTAATTTTCCTCCCCGTTCATTAGTAATGAGTACACACGCTCGCAGCACGATGGAACAGTTTATTTGATTCGACGTGCTTAGTCATAGGGCCTAGTCACAAATTAACACATAAGGGACATCTGACTACGACCGATGGGTTCCATTGTTAAAGTCCACCTGCCTTGTTCGTAAAGTGATGCCATCCAATGGAGCTAAGTGTTGAGATAACACCCCCTCATGGGGTCCACCACTTGCTGACTGCCCCCGTAGAGCAGCTCCTTCTGATTATTGTACGTTATTCCTGATTAGGGAACATTATTTTCACCTTTGCTCTCGTCTTCATAAGATATGAACATGGCAGGTTTTGACAGGTTGATCCAATTACGTGTCTGGCACCGGTTGGAATGTCAGCGTCATCACGGCCATCTAAAGTAAAACAGTGTGTATGTTTGTGTATATGTGTGTTGTGTTGTATGTGTGTGTGTGTGTGTGTGTGTGTGTGTGTGTGTGTGCCTGTGTGTTTGTATGTGTGTATGTATGTGTGCATGTGTGTGGAGGCATATGATTAAAATGTTCAATCATCATTCTGTTACTATATAGATGGATTGATATACTGGTAGTTGAGTATATTTTGAACATAGATGGACGTTCCTATGTTTACATCTAAAGATACTGTCTTTTGAGAGAATTAATGAAATGCTGACCCAGTGTTACATAAAGATGATTCAGAATCATTTTTATTGTCAAAAATAAGTCATTGTAAATGAATTATGAAATCAATTGTTATTTGTTATACAGGCTCAATTGATAGTCATTACTGATATAAAACTATAAATGGATTTTATCATCATTATCATTATCATTACTACTACTACTACTTCTACGACTACTAACACTGTTATCATCATCATCATTATAATTGAATTATTATTCAGGGTGTTTATTTTATGCAAGAAATAATGTCACAATGTGTAATTTGTTTGCTATGTCTACAATGTGCAATATGATTGAATTACATTTACGTTCATTCCACTTCACTACATTTCATTTCATTTCATTCCATTTCATTCCATTTCATTCCATTCCATCCCATTTCATTTCATTTCATTTCATTTCATTTCATTTCATTTCATGTCATGTCATTGAAAGAAGCGTAGTGGTTCCCATAGAGGTGACACCATGGATCTTTATAATTTAAGGGATATAAGCATATATGGCATTGCTTACTTCGCATTTGTGCTTTAGTCTACAGGGTCACGGTATATAATGTACGCTTTTCACCAGTTCACCCCTAACTCATATTCCCAACCGTTTGGTTGTTTTACTGTAGCCATTCATATCTTTCCACTCAAATGATGTGTCCGAGGAAGTAGTGAGTCATAAACGAGAACTCTGCTTTCTGCTCCTTAATCTCGGGTGATCAAATAAATACACGTATCGGTGTGTCTTCTGATTGCAGGACATTCAAAAATGGCACTGCCGACTCTTAGATACTAATCATAACAGACTATATTTACTCTATATTTTAACACTTGAGCTTGCGAGATCTTTTCAAGGAAAGAATGACTCTTTATCTTGTTTTGAATACTTATTTCCTGTTCCTGCCACATGACGTGGCTAAATTGATTGCTCTGTTTCCTGATTAGTTTATATATGGAAAGATTAATATTTATCATCTAATTGCAAAATCACTATTTTAATCAAGTCTTGACGAGTTTACTCAGTATTGTCTCTGAAAAGCCACAAACTGCGAATTAGGGAAAGGTTACTTCAGTACGTGAGCCTTTTCGAGTGGATGTTATTTCACTCCCCACACGACAAATCTCCGTTTTCACTTTCTTCATCGCTCAGTCATTAGTCTACTGTATCGTTTCGTTCAGTTCAATTCTGTCTCGTTTCGAAGAACCAAAGCTACTTTCTGTTTAGTTTTCTCTGATGCTGAAGGGTTATTACGTATCTAAGTCTCATTTTCCTGCAACGTGACAAAAAAAGACTTGATATTTTTACACTCCTTTCTGTCAACGCGTGTGTGTGCGTGCGTATATGTGTATGTGTGTATTTAATGTTGTGTATATATATATTTTAGTTTGAGAAAGCAGAGTTATAAATATAACAACTACCCATTGTGCGCATTGTTATCGAGTCTCGAGATAATAACCAACGGACTACGCCCATAACATATTTCTTACTATCTTTTTCTTTTTGTTGTCTTGTCTATAAGATAGTAATAGAAGTATGACGATTTACCAATTTAAACAAGGAAGATTGAGGAAACAGGGAAAGGAGTTTGGTAAGGTGGATCTGTGGTTGATGTCTGTTTAAAATAATGGAGGAGGTGGAGCCGTCAGTGAATGGTGAGAAACAAAGATTAGGGACTGAAGTATATCCATGAGGTTTTAAGATACAGTTTAACGACATGGATAAATCGTATTCTTCAATATTACCAACCACAACTAGTTACGACACACTCATGTGGGGAATAAAACAAAATGTTTGAATCCTTCTTTAAAAAATTCAGCAGATCCTTTCAATAGTCATAAGAAATGGATTCCGCCAAAACTCGCAATCAGTTTGAAAGACTATTAAAAAATAGATCTAGCTATTCTTGCTTTCTTTTCGTATGCATGATCACATTAGGATAGAACATAAAAGAATAAGTCATCCTGGGGATCACGTAATATTTATGGAACCCAATTATACCCTCCAACCATACCTTTTATTCCCATAAGTACCCTAAATGTCGCATTCAAAATCGATTTAAGGTACAGAAATTGACTTGTATGTATGGAAATTCTTTGGAGATTTTTTAGGTGATCCGAGAATCCTCTCGGATCACCTTCTGTATCTGTACTGATTCTTTGTTCTTCTTCTTCTTCTTCTTTATTTCTCCGCAAAAGTTGTGTAGAGATAAGCTCAGAAAGTGCATTGCCTATGAATGTCAAACTTAAACCATATGTGTATCATGTCCCAAAGACGACATGTCAAGTAAAATCGTAGTGATCAGTCGACCGTGACGTCACTATGACGTCATTATATGAAAACACATTTTCAATCATATCTCATTAATGGAGTGGAATTTCTCAATGAAATTTACGTCACATAAATTTCAATTCAAGGGAATTCTACCCATATTTTCAGAATTCCTCGCATCGTAAAGACGTGCGCGTACGCGCGCGTTGAAATATTTGTATGCTCCAATCAAGCTCAAATTTTTTTTGCATACGTTTCAGACCATTTGGAGCATTTTTTGAAAAATTGAAAAAATTGGACGGACGCGTACGCGCGCGCACATATACGCACGTACAGCTCATATGCAACAGAAATTTCCCGATTTTTTACATTTATCGGATGTCTGAAAAGTCAAGGAATATTTCTAGCAAGTTTCAAGTCAATCCGACTCAATATGACGTCATACGGGACTGTCAAAGTTGAAATTCCGCGCGCGCGTCAATGGCGATATACAGTACAACAATGCCCCAAAACCGCCAATTTTAAATCCGATTTTACTCGTCAGGATGGACGGTGACCCCCCATTTTCTTTACATATTCTGAAAGCTGATGAGTTGTACATGTCAGTTTATGGGTTGGCGATACTGAAAAAGTCATTCAAAGATATCAAATTTCTTAATAAAGTTAAAAAAGTAAATTTTCAAAATGACGTCATCAAATTTCAAGTTCATTCAAGCATATCTCACTTTTTCTTTAATTGATTTACGTCCAAATTTCAATATGTTGTAGCTTATTAAATGGTCTTTCAGATATATAATAACAACAATTTGATTGGATGACGGCATCACCTCGTAAAAATGGATTTAAAGTAATCTTGTCAAATTTGACCAGTTTACGTGTTATCTCTATGGGAGTGCAGTTTTTCTGGAAATGAAAACTGACATGACTATCTTTATCGAGCACTAGCTCACTTATGCTTCGGTGAATTTCTCCCATATTTTAGTATGTTGTAGCTGAGACTTTGGGCTATCGTTAATGTGCCCTTCGTTTTTTCATACGGAGTCGGCATCATGCCCAAAAACTTGGTTGAAATTAAAGCTTATCTTCCATGTATTTTCATATTCCTTTCTTTCTGCAACTTTCTTTGCAATAACTCAAGAAAAACAAGCTCTATCAGCCCAATATTTTGCACATGTTTAGTTTATGTCACGTACATTATTTCATAAAATAACAACTACTTGATCGGGCACCTTCTTGGGTATGTAAATTAGGGTCAAAGGTCAAAAATGTTTCATCCTGTATCTTGGTTAATACATGTCTTATCTTTCCCATATTTTGCATACGTAAAGACCATGTTACAAGAATCATTTCACAAAATAACCACTTTTTGCTCAGACGCCATCTTGTCTGTGCAAAGTAGGGTCAAAGGTCATATGTACTTCTTTCTTTATCTTTATTATGACGTGTTATCTCTATGGGAGGGAATTTTTCTAGATGTGAAAATTGACATGATTGTCTTTATCGACGACTAGCTCAATTACCCTTCGGTGAATTTCTTCCAGATGTTAGTATGTTGTAGCCAATGTAATACTCTTTAAGTTTTGTTAATCAAAGTTTTAATCGGATGATGTCTTCACCACGTGAAAATGGATATAATGTAACCTTGTCAAATTTAACCAGTTTACGTGTTATCTCTATGGGAGGGAATTTTTCTGGAAATGAAAATTGACATGACTTTCTTTATCGAGCACTACCTCACTTACTCTTCTGTAAATTTCTCCCAGATTTTAATATGATGTAGCTGAGACTTTGGGCTATCATCAGTGATTCTTCATTTTTTCATACGATGCCGAGATCACGTAAAAACTTGGTTGACATCAAACTTATATTCGATGTATTGAGATATTTCTTTCTCTCTGCAACTTTCTTTGCAATAACTCAAGAAAAACAGCCCCTATCATCCCCATATTTGGCACATGTTTAGTTTATGTCACGTACATTATTTCATAAAATAACAACTACTTGATCAGACACCATCTTGGGTATGTAAATTAGGGTCAAAGGTCATAAATGTTTTAACCTGTATCTTGGTGAATACATGTCCTATCTTTCCCATATTTTACACACGCAAAGGCCATGTTACAAGAATCATTTCACAAAATAACCACTTTTTGGTCAGATGCCATCTTGGCTGTGCAAAGTTGGGTCAATGGTCAAATATACTTCATTCTGTATCTTCTTTATAGTGTATACCGAATTTGGTAACAGAGATAGCAGACCTAACTCTCTTTTCTAAATGAGAATCCAAATATCACACGTCCAATGTCTCTAAACACAGATGAAACCTATATGGTCATGCCTATTGCGATCAGGACTCGAATCATTGATTAAAAAAAATCGGATCACCTAATTTGTCAGTCTTGACAAATTCCAAGTCTAGTTTTTTCTTGTAGTTGAATATACATGTATATAGACAATGTAATTGGATAAACAAGTGTGTGTGTGTGTGTGTGTGTGCGTGCGTGCATGTGTGCGTATATGTGTTTGTATCATATTGAGAAATAAAAACAAAACAAAATGTGTGTGTGGCACGTTTGTCAGTGCGTCTGTGCTGGAATGAGTATAGGGACAAGAGAAAATGTCAAATTCTGCCCAACATTCCACTTCTGTCTGAGACTTAAAAATGACGAACACATTTTGGTAGATGGGGACCTATATTGTAACAAGTTTCTAACATATTGAAGTTTTTAAATATGCTGCAAAAATTATTTGCGATAAAACTCTTTTTTGTCAGTTGATTTTGTGTGAATGGTCAGCTGTGAGGTAGACATAAAGACCTTCTTTTCAGCTGTCTGGACTCTCAGAGCGTGCATGAACAGAAATTTATCGCGTTGATAAGGAGACAGTTGAACTGTCATCACGTAAACTTTAGTTATCAAACATCATCTTTTAGATTTCAGTATTTTTAATCAGACGTGTAATTTCCAATTAGCAAATCACACTAGCCTTCCTTCAATAGAACAATCTATCAAAGAAATAGTAAGGAAGATCTCTACTTGAAAATGACAGTTTTGAGAGAAGGTGTATCTGTACATAGTACAAAGTGAGTTTGGATCATTGAGGGAGAGTGTGATGAACTCTACGGCGTCAAGCAAGGCATGAAAATTGTGAACTTTCATGCGGACAAGTGAAACGCGTGGCCAATGATTTCCCAAAGGGCTGGTCATATCCCTAGCCATAAGATGTTTGTTTGAAATGAGTGCTTCTACCAAATCGTTCGATGCTAGACCTGTCTATTCCCATTCCCTCAACAGATGCACTACGCCTCCCACTGTCTAACTCTCAATTTCCTCCTTTTTTTTCTCCTTGCTTCCTTCCGCTTCTCTCTGCATCTAACACTCTCCCTTCCTCCAACCCCCCCCCCCCCCTCTCTCTCTCCCTACAATGTTCTTTTTCTGCATGGAACTTTGACATTCTCGCCGGTTCCATTTCGCTTGGTAATAACAGGCCGTGCGAAAACTGTGTAAAATGAACAATACAACATGGGCTTCGATTGTACAGCACTTTCAGCTCTTGGGACAACTATTATCCGCGAGATGAGAAGAGGGAATATCACAGGCAACAGACTTGTAAATAACGGACACCAATCATCATAATTGCTAGCAAAGAAACAATCACGAAGGTTATTACGAGGTATTGTAACGTAAGACGTACAATGTGATGGGCAAATGTGTTCCTGAGATGAAACTACCGGTAATGCGCATCGCATTACAAATAGTGATTGTTTCATCACAGTCGGTCGTATTTGCTTGCTCTGACTGCTAATAGCATTCCTATGGCTACCTTTGGGTATTGCTATCGGGTAAGTTTCAACGTCGATCTTCTGCCTGTCAGACAGTATCGTGTATGGTAATGTTTCGTATAGGGTTGGCTGATGTTTAATTTACCATGAAGATGGGCCATTATACCACATGAGCTGGAAGAAATACGTAAAAATTGACGTCATACGACCACGTCTTGGTGTGGGAGTAGCAATAAGTTACTCTCCGTGGAAGAATAAAGAAAGACTCAATTGAACCTGACACGAGATGATTGTACGCCCAAGTCATGCACCGAATTAATGACAACAGCGAGTATAACCACCAAACGCAGTACCACAAGAATGCGCTATGAGGACTACTTCAGAATAATGATCTGATCCCACACTGTACACACATACAAGAATGTGTTTATGTACTGTATATACGTGTGCTTACACATGAACATTTTTGGCCACAGGTTTAAGAGAAATGAACATTTCGAATATTTTGTTGTTGGATTTACATTATTTGTTTAGTTTGAAGAGTTATGAGAATATCTTAGACATTATTACGAGTTAGTCAAATCACTATTCCCCCTTCTCTTTCTCCCTTTTGATTACCCATAAATTTGCTTTCATTTCAAAAGAGTTACCTTTCTGATTATTATTCATGAAACTTTTTCTTTAGGAAATTAAATTGACAAGTGGACATTTAACCAGACACTTTTGCAATATTATGATATTTTTTATGCCAGTATTTGTTGGAATATTAATTGCATAAGAATCGACAGTAAAACTCTCAGAGGCACAACAATGCTTTGTTTTCTGTCGGCTTGGTGTGACAATTACGTGAATAACTCTGCTGTCTTTGTTCTTCAATAATAATTCCTGAGCTGGCAAATGTCAGCAGCACGGGGGCATCTGCTCTTCAGCCAATGACCGAGGAACTCTGCGATGCCTTTAGCGCCTCGCCGGAAACTACATACCTTGTTGCTGCTTTTTTTTTTCTTCTCGCCCCGACATCTGCAATCAGTGTACCGACCTATCACAGTCGGTGATATTGCTGAATGGAAGAGAGCTGTGAAAGAAAGGTAGGGTGTGCGACCAACGGCCCAAGGCATTCAAAGTGTGTGTGTTCGGAAGACACGAATAGTTTTCATAAAATAGCCACCGTGTCATGGAGAGTGTCTCTGACGTTCCACAAGAGGAGATATTGGGATTTTTTTTTTTCCAACGGCGTATTGAAGTAAGCCGTCAAATGAATTTGGTTACCGACTAAATTGTCCCTTGAGGCATAATGTGCTCGTAGTGTCATACTGGAGGAAAGACGTATAGCTTGTGACAAGGGCATTAACGAGTCGGCCGGCTTTCTTCTTGATAGGGACGTGGGTTAATTCAGCAATGACCGTGGTAGAAGGGAATTTCGGTCTTGGATTTTATTACTGAATGGAGTAAGGCGCGCGCCGTGAAGAGCTTCGCCCATTACGCACCTCAATGAACCTCTGCATCGAGAAGAGATAAACCAGTTTAAGTCATCAAGTGGATGATGACGATACGTTGTCGCAAGAAATTACTGTAATGGTGCAGTGATTAGCAGGATATCAAAGGAACAGTGTGTCTTCTTGGAACTTGATATTTAATATTCTTTCAGGCTGCTGCAAGTTTAATGTTCGCCGAGAAGTTAAGTGAAAACCCATTAAGCTTATCACCGTTGATAACATCCTCGCAATTCATGACATAATAGAAAAGATAACTGTCTTCTTTCAGAGAGATGTATTGCACCCTTTGCCCTTCTCCTTAGGACTACATGTTTCTATAATCATTGAGAGACTCGTTTTCAGATTTTTACATTACAGCCTAGCTTGAAACAGCACGTCACATGTTTCTGCACGTTAATAAAATGTGTACGATCCTACCGCATTATTATATTACACGTTGTCATACGTGGCTTGTGGCTGGGAATTGCCTGCTATTCATTGACGACTCATTGGAGGTTCAAGCGAGGGGATAGTAATAGTCGACAACAAAGCTCTATGAACTGCCTCTCAACCACCAGGCCAAAAACAAGTCTAATAAAAGGTGCTGGGGTGTGTTTACACATGCAGTGTTGCTTTTGGTGTTTCTGATATTGATGGTGGCATAAAGCGCGCTTTTGTGACGTCAACCTATGAACACTTGGAAGCGAACCTGCGTCTCTCATCTTCACGCTGCTACCGCTGACAGATGACGTACGGATGGAAAGGCGTGGTCGTCACGAGAAAGCAAGAGCCTAAATAAGCCTAGAAATGAAAACATGTTTCCGTTCAAACCACGGTTCAATTTCAATTGCCTGACCCATTCCACCCAACGAAATACATGCCTCAGCCATGGGAGGGGCTTTTTACTTTTTCCACGTAGTTGCACGGGATTCTCATCGACACTGCGGCAGGATTCGTCCTAAAAAGTTAACCTTAATGACGTTCATTTAACTATCGACATTTCCATTGCAGGATGTGATCCTTCTTGTGCAATAGTTCAATTTCGTTCAACCTTTCAGACCGTTAGAGTCGAGTTGGAATTTCTGCGAAGTAGTCACATAGTGCAGCAAGCGTTACATCAAACGGACAACAATGGAGTGGTAAGAGAGAGGGGTGCAGTCTCCGTATTTTAGTAGAATACCACTCATCACAGCAACATCAAAACTACGGACCATTTGCTGATGTACCAGTAATATCAGAATATTGATCTTTGAATTTTCATATGCCCTTTCAATTGATAAATGCAAGGTATGCATAAACACTTTATGTCATGTATTTGCTAAAGATAAAGACATCTTGCCCTGATTGGATCTTATCACGAAGTGCATGTACGTGTGTTTAAACAGATGTGTGTTTATGAACACAGCACACTTTTATCAATTGAGATTGTTGCTTATTTCACGCATTGGCTTCTGAGATGAATCAGAGATATGCGGCTTGCGCCGTGTAGCAATATTCCACCCAAGCTCGCCGCAAATCGAGTACTTTCAGACAAGCGGAGACAGAAAAAACAGAAATATCGCGCCAAAGTAAATATCTACTGTCGCCAGTCCCATCCCCTCCCCAAAATACAAAATGATAACGATATCTCAGTCTCCATAAATGACACACTGCATGAAATGCCTCCATCGGTCCAACAACCACACAGTGAAGAGCATCTGAGTCAGAATCAATACACGAGAATCCAGGCACTGGCTTATGGATCGACGATTATCTGGAGGGTAAACGGGGGCCCCTTGTCCTCGCTTTCCTGAGACTTCGTTCTGCAAGTTTGAATTGTGTGCATGCATATGAGTGATCTTTCGCCGGCTGAGACTGTATCGTGAAAAGCGAGACATTATCTCTCCTGCCGTTGAGCGAGATCAGCCATCAGGGACAAGCAATCGGGGCTGGGTAGCGGTGGGTGAATCCTTGGCGAGCGGCGATGACTCGCTCTCCGTCAACAACGTGATTTTATGAAGGATCATTGCACCTTATCGGTCATAACGTGGACAACCGTCATCGTGGCTTCGGCACATCACGGACTGCAACGCGACCTCGGCATGCACCTTCCATTCCAGTCTTTACTTCTCATCATGATCACGTCCCCAATCGTCATCGCCACGGCCATCGCAGCATCACCGAGCACCACTCCGCATTCCTCTCTCTCCAACGAAGAGGACGACTTAGAAATCGAGTCCTCTACTTCGTCATCGTCATCGTTAGCACCGACGCCGTCGTCGTTGTTTCGAGATACCAGATCAAGCCGGACCTGTTTACTTGGGAATTACCCCGCTGGAAACACAAAGTCGAAACTGGTTATGAACGTCAGTCGCCTGGTCGACGGTGATCTTGTCCAGATTCCTTGCCGTGGAGGCTGCGAGAACCTATGTCGGACTATCGGAGCTGTACGAATACGATGCGATCTACGGGACTGGCCATGCAAGTGCAAATGCGCCACTGGTACCACTCTCAGAATGGATAGAGGCATGTGCACGGATTATCCGTCTGGTACGTAAGCTCTATTTAACGTTAAAATGGAATACAATGTGTTGAATACGAAATTATGTCTCAAGGGAATACAAAAATTGACGAAACAAAATTGCAGAACAAACATTTGAAGTTAAACAGTTGAAGGTTCAGACTGCTCTAACATCATGTGGTTCTCATTTCTTCTCCAAAATGCCCTATTTTGGTTTTGTCCATTAAAAAACAACAACAAACAAACAAACGCTAGGGCGGGACATTCTCTAAAATATGCCTTCTTCCTACATTTCCGGACACGCATTAAAGAGTGTTCCACATCGATGCAATGATTCTCACCAATGGAAAAAAGTTTAGCATTTAGAATTCAAGTCAATTTTTTTCTCTATACAATGTGACAAACACTTTATATCATCAAACATATGTTCCAATAAAATAAACATACATCTTTTGTTCAAGTCAAAGTCAAGCAAGTATTACCTTGTCATGGAATATAGCAACATGACCGAGAATTCGTTTTGAAGCTTTTGTAGCGCGCAACACACTTGATCAGTGATTACAATAGGAAGAGAATTTATGTTGCCACCTGTTCAAGTAACTATAGTAATCATATTCTTCTGTTTCGTTGCTCGGTCCAAAAATTACCCAATTTGTTTTGTCAACCACAATTTCACATGACAACATGAGAGATTAATTGACATGTCTTTGAATTCTCTGCTTTTCTTATGTGTAAAACTCGAAGGTCGACAATGCAGCAATCCTGTCGAGTTCCTTTATGTTGGCGAGACAAGTAATGTTTTGTTCTGGGAAAAGTTATACACAGGACAATAGAAATAAGACCTCGTGCTTTCTGTGTTTCTCATTGCCACTCTCTCACAGCTTGGAATTCTGACTTGATTCTGACTCTGCCAATAAGGAGAATGAGATAATCAGTATCATCCTAATTTATTTCAAGTTCAGACTTCCGTCTACTTGTATTGAGCTTAACAATCTGATGATGTCTGGTGGCAATGTGGATTTCATATCATGACTAGAATTCGAAGCCTGTATAGTTAATTTACATGACACTAATGTTTGCATTTCAGTGCAGGCAAATAAACACAAGAAAAAAAAAACACGGGACAACTGGAACATATCAGTGAAAAGACTGGTATAGGACAAAATAAAGGGAGTAACATGGTGTCATACTACGAATACATTAAAAAAATGTTGTTAAGCATAGTAGATAGTAACGTGATGTGTGTGTGCAGGTTAGATCGCCTCCAACAAATAGGGCAATTATGCTGTTTTCTTCACGCTACCCAATTTCTCTTAACATCACATCGGTTGGATTTCAACGCGTCCAATATCATCCGATCAATATCAGGCAGTGGGCGATGTGGGCAGGTGACCAGGCTCTACTCGTAATTAATGATTCACCAAGGCCGAAGTTTAAAATCGGTAATTCATGAAGCTGTTGCAATGACTGCCTGCTAAAGCGAACTTTATTTTTTTTTCTACTACTAACATAATCAACATAATAGTCTAACGACATGACTGAATTAGAGCATGCTACTCTGCATAATTTTGTCTAGCCAGCTCAATCTATTTATCAAGAAATAACATGTACCCTCATTTACCCTGTTCGTATCCCTGTTGCTTGTAAAGGCATCTAATTAATCATTGATTTTGTCTGCGTTAAAAGAAAATGGAATATTTTGTCAGTAGGCTACGCTCTGGAGTGTTTTCCCGAGAAGGGTATTACACACAAGCAATCTGTTACGTTGAAGTCGTCATTGTGACATCATTCCTGGAGCGGGACGTCGTCGTGCTGTCGAGACGGGGTGCAAATATGTTTGTTTGGTCTGCTGGCTAGCCGGTTCTAATTCCGAATGATGTCTTTTTGGGTCAAGATGTCTTGAGATGAGTGATGTTATGTAACCATTCACTCTACTGCCTCCAGCCGACACCGATCTCCCATATTGGCACTTTCTCACATCACTACAGAGGACAGACTACATTAGCTTTTAGCTTAAAGATAGATCTCCAGAATACATCAGCGAAGAACTTCTCCTTCGTCCCAGTTTTGCCAGTGACAGAAAAGTTACATCAGGTATTTCATTCCAGGGCAACCAGCATTTCAAAAGCATTTTACACACGGTGATATAAGACTGGTCTGAAAGCAGTCCATTAGAGGATGATTCCCCTTCACTGGTGCAACTGAACAAAGACGTTTTCAGTTTTCATAGGGCTGACTTTAATAGGCAAATGTTTATCTATTATGTTCCCTTTATCATTCGATAAAAGGAAACCTCTTTAAACTCTCTTTTGTTAAAGTTGAAAATAACTACTTCTTATAAGATCGCAAACAGTCCCAGCGATGTTATCCATAGAATTAATCATAATGATATACAACGATATAAGCTCATCGATTTGTCCATACGATTCCAATCAAAACAGTCAGACCTGTATCATTTGCCTAAAAGTTTAAAGTTTCTTTTCACATTTTACGCAGAAAATTTATACCCACATTTCTAATAGCATTTTGAGCATTGCTAGCTTCAAAATGCTACACACCGTCCATCCCTCACTTCACGATGTGATATCTTCATAGCAAGTCCTATTGAATATTGACTGTAGATTAGAAGCGAATAATACGATAAAAGCCCGACAAATTTCAGCAAAATCTTACTGTTCCTTTTCATTTTGGGGAATTATTTGTTTTAAGCATTGAATTATGTGAATGAAATCACCACAAGAAAAATCTAATCCCTTCGTAGGAACTGAAAGTTTGGGAAGACCTCAATGATGATTCTGGCGGGGCACAAAACAACTAAATCAGTCTCACACCTTCCGCCCTTTGGAGAGGCCTGAGGAGAGGAAAGGAATAATCGATCGCAAGCAAGCAAACTGGTGGCGACATCAAACCAATGGTCTAATTCTCCACTGAGATGGAATGGAGTGGTAGATCACGTAAAATTCGCGCCGTATTTTGTCGAACTGATTCGCTGTTTCCTCCCGCCGTGTCTGCAAAGCTCCCCAGTCAGCATTGCATAAATCTTGACCATTAAGGTCTGATCGAAAGTGAACACCCAGTGATTCGAGTAATCGTGGTCTCGGCACTAAAGTAATGGCGGGCACCTCGCTACTTTGACTTGTAAACTCGTTTGCATTGAGAAATCGTAGAGTGTGCCATAAAATACAGTGTCACCGGATTACCTCTTGCAGTTGATTTACAAAGAGAAGCTGCATGGTCGCAATGCATCTGGCAAAATATATTTTTAAAAGACATTTTTGACGATTTTAATGTCAGTTAAATACCTAATAAGAAGTAATGAAAGTACCTTAAGTGTTGTCTTTACGATGTACCGAGGTTACATAGGGGTGGAAGCGTTTCCTGAAGTTGCAAATCATGATTCAAGTGGAAAGCAGTTGTTGTTTCACATTGAAACCGATTGATGACTTGGAATTCACTCTCGCATGGCTTTGCTGACCTTAGAAGTGCATAAAGCACTGATACATTTCGTTTTCATAAAACTTTACCACACAGTTGGGACGTGAGCGTCATTTTAGCTTCCATTCTCAGAACAATGGAATAAAATAAACTCGTTTCCTAGCAACATGTGCTATCGCCCCACTCAGCTAAACTCACATCTTATTGCTCATAAACGCACATTCTTGGTATTGCTCCCCTTCGCTGTTATTTGATGGTAATATCTGTGCCGTGACCTCATTTTCTTACAAGAATATATACCATTCGGGGCTGTGTGTGGTTCTTCTTTAAGGGGGTTGTTGACATGATGGTAAAAGTTCTAGCTGCCCGCTGTTGTCGTTTGAACGTGACTGACCCGCTCGAATAGTTTCTCTGCCTTAATTACCCGTGCACCTTGTAATGACTTTACCACCTCACCCGGCGGTGCTTGCTTGCTGACAAACAAGTCAATATTTTACTATTTTTCTACATTACTCTGTGGTCGACTGACGTATCAGCTTACCTCTATGTTTGAATTATTTTATATAATCTATAATTCAAATCTTTATTGAGTGACCTCGGTGTCAATTTGATGAGGTGAATTATTTTCCTCATTATGTTATGACGCAAGTGAAGAAAGATGAAAACGAATCACTGCACTCTGCGGCATATTGCTTTAAAGTGGCGAGTCTATCACGAACCACGGGGACAGTATGGCTGCAGTGAAGTCATTTCAAGTTAAGTTAGGGTCCCAGATTTCTGTCTTTCATTCTGTGATCACACGTGTGCCATTATCAGCGCAGGCAGTTTTATATCATGAAACACATTCAAACAGACACACACACACAAACACACACACACAGACGCACCCCCCCCCCCACACACACAGAGTATGAATGTCCGCAAATATACATTTTAACCTGTATGTAATGAGATTTGGTGTATTTCAATTTGAACAAAAATAATTAAGGCAGATGGTTACATGATGTTGGTAATTGTCGTTCCGTGAGACAGAGCACGTATCGATTTGTGAATATATCTTGTGTAATGGCGTCGGAGAGGCTCGACCACCAAACTTACCAATGTCAATTATTAATTCCATGATCGATCGTCTGGCTTGTGGCGCTGATGGGAATGTACACATTTTGGATGAGTCGTGTTGTCAACTTATCCTACAGTGTCAGCGAAAAGTACAAGTGAACATATACAATTATTCTTGCTCATATCTAATGACGTGTATAAAGGTGCACTGAATTATGACTATGAAGATGTTGATGATGTTGGTATCAATACGCTATAATAATGATAATGATTACGATAGATTCAGACGAAACAGTACCCATACGCACTCTAATACCAGTTTTGATTTTTCCCATTTATGTTTCAAATGACCATCATGTATAAATGACCGTGGTATAGTTCCAGGACAGTAAGCATGATGATATACGTAGAATATTGCAGAACCTCATTTTCATTCAAATTACTGACGGTGATGACTGTTTTTGGTCGAGTCACTGTTGTACTACGCAAAATCTTCTTTTTACAATGGATAAACAAGCGTATACTTTTATTCATTATCCCCCGGTCTACAAAGTTCGTTACGGTATACAGAGAACAGGGTATGAGTGTTTGTTTGTAGATTTGCTGATATCACGGGAAGGCACACTTTATGAAGATTACCGGTGAGGACAGAATTTTTGAAAGGCATTTTTTAAAGTGCGCGGAAGTTTATGAAATCATCATCCCTGCTTGTCATGGATGTTGCGATTGAAGTCACGTGATCAACACCTGCTCACATGAAGTTTGAACATGAAATATGCAGCAGTGAGACATACAGCGAGTGTACGCCCATTCCTTCACTCATGTCACGGCATGCTGGATCTGATTGGTAGAGAGGTATGGAAATTGAAAGAAAGATCAGAGTAAAGCAAGAGAAATCCCTCAATAAAAATAGGGCCCTACCAAGTATAGACACAATCCAATGAATATCTACCAACCAGATTGTCAGAAAATTGGCAGATATTTTGACTCAAGTGGTTGAACCCAACAAATTGTTTGAACCGCTTTCCAGTGCCCAAGAAGATCTATATTGTTCATTACCTTTGGATTTCGTGTCTTCGTTAGGTGATATTGATCCGAATGCAGCCGATATTGGACTTACCTGTCTTCTATTGGTGTCGTGTAGATGAAACTGGATATACGCACTGAGCCCGCTCCAGATCGTCAATAAATATTTTTTTAGTTCGTTTTGTTGGGTCGTTTTATTATTTTCATGCCTATTGTCGACGTTGCATAGAGTTTGCCCAGAAGAGTGTCGACTATTATGCCATTTCCTTCATCGAAAATGAATTGTTTTCTTAAGTTTGATGTGGTTGAGGATTCTCTTGTGTGTGTGTGTGTGTGCGCGCGCGCGTGTATGTGCGTATTTTGTTTTGTTTTGTTTTGTTTTATTTTTTCATGAGGGGGTGGAGGGCAGAGTGTCTCTACAAAACCCAGGAAAATGTGTCATTTATTGATTGTTTGCCACGTAGACAATTGAAAGGGAAATAAAGAATGAGGCACTAAGCTTCTATCTAAAGCTCGTCCCGTATAGATTTTTCATGGACTTCTGGCATTCACTACGCTATTTCTCTCAGTTGATGATGTCCCAGATTTGTAGACTAAATGCAAATGTTTCGAATAAAGTCATGAAGAGCTTCGAACCAGTAAGACTTTGGTCAATTTGAAAATTCCTCTTGGTTTCACAATCGCCATACCTTTCTCGCTCCCTTTCGTCTATTCTTTTTTTTTCACTTTTATATTTATTTTTTTTTCTTCTGCTTATTACTGTCATTCTAATCGTCATTATTGTTATTGTAATTATTATTATTATTATTATTATTATTATTATTATCATTATTATTATTATTATTATTATTATTATTATTATTATCATCATTATCATTATTATTATTATTATTATTACTTCTCCGTGGCGCACTTTCGGTGCATGAATTCAATTTTCAGTGGTTGCAATACATGGTATTCAGTGAGTAGCTAAATATAGAAACGATAAACTCAGCTACTTTGCCTTCCCTGGAATATCTCAGAATATTTTTCTCTCGAAGTGTCGTCCTCCAGCTGAAAGAGGCTTACTGCATTATGCACTGCATATGGAAATTTACCGCCACTGCTTACATGGACGGGATGGCGCTGCTTCTTGCTATATTTCATTGGCCGGCCTCCCAAGTTCTCTTAGAATAGTGAATGTCATGGGCACCGAAACGTTAGAATTAAGTACGAAAGAACAATGCACGATGGAAAAACGGACCGAGAGAGAGAGAGAGAGAGAGAGAGAGAGAGAAGAAAGGCAAATGAAAGAGAGAGAGAGAGAAGTAGGAAGAGAGAGATTTAAACGAACTGTCTTCTTTCATTATGTCCGCCTGATCCCAGCATATAAGGTAAAGGAACCTTGATGTTTACGTTCAATATGTATCGGTTGTCATGGCGACAGGACTCTGAACAATAGACCTTCGCGCCCTATAATATGTCACGTCTGTTTTGCAGGAGTATTAACATACGGTGGTTAGAAAGCTGCTTGGATGAGCAAGTCATTACTCAGAGGGAGTATGAGTAGAAAGAGAGGACTTAATTGAGAGAAATCTGTTGGCGTGAACGTAAAGCTGCGTTTGAGTTTAGAGCGCACGCACAGACTCCAATTTCTTACTGGTTTGTGGAAGGCAGCATGTTACCTTTGAAGTTTGATTATAACAATATATTGAGGATGAGAGTGCACAATGTTCGCTCTACATTTTATTGGTCCCTTTCTAACCCCTTCCCCTTCTTCCTGTCTTCTTGCGTAATTTAGTTCCCTTTACATCCCGAGGTTTCATTTTGAGATGATCACTTTGGGGCGCCATTCCGCTGCCATAACAAACCCAAATAGCCCAAATAACGACTTTTCTCACAAACTGGGGTCTATCTAGTTCCAAGTTGAAATCCGAAAGCTTAACGTCACAGAGCAATATTCGTGCCTGTTTAGTTTTACTTTTGTCCTAGATATTGCCCAATTTTCTCTCGAAAAGGGAAAAGAGGCTGTCTCGAGGGTTAGAAGAAACAGAGGAGTAGAGAGAGAGAGAGAGATAGAAAGTATGGGAGCCATCATCTACATAAATGTTCACAACACACTGTGCCCTTAGTACGTGTTTTCTCTTGGCCGATCTTCTTCTTCTCTATTTTCTGTTTGTTTGTTGTTGTTGTTTTTTCCGGATGCCATTTTTTCCTTGGTACATCTCTGTAGTGTTGTTTCCTTGACTGAATTTGCCAGTTCGCCATTCTACATCAACTATACTTTCATTTTTTTGCCTTGTTGACTTCCCATTCCTAACATACAGAGCAGAAAGTCGTTACACCCAGCAAATCTCCATTAACTTCCATCTGCAGAATTTGACCGTTCCGTGCAATTATCTCCTTTTCTTTCAGCTCCAATTATTTCATCAAAAAAGAGCACGGGAGTGTCTACCATTCCGCCTCAAACCCACCCCCTTCTCCCACCCCTCTCCTTCTCCAAAATTATTTTTGCCACACAAATCTGTGCATGTCATTCCTCATTCAGTGAGCTCATTCATACTTCTTTACCTATTCACTTCACTGCCAGGAGGAATCGAGTTTATTTATTTATGTCAATTTCATTAAGTCGACCTCTTTCATTTTCGTCTGAAATAGGTTAATATGATTTGTACACATCTCCTTCGAATTCCAGAGGAACAGTCATGACAGTGGAGTCATATTTTTTCAAGATTGCTTGCTCGCAGCACAGTCACAAGTTCTCATGGCCATACGTTACACAATGAAATCATTAAAGGGTAGCAACGCTAGAAGATGGGTAGCACTATAGAGAAATGAAATAAAAATACTTTCCGGGAAACAAGGGCATAGGACACTTTAAAGGTCTTGTTTACCTTTGGGAGCAGTGATTTAATTTTTTTTTTCAAGATAGCACATTTGATGTCTATGTGTAGGTCTGTTGTATCACAAAACATCCTACCATATAAGATTTTCGCAATAAAGCATGAAATATAAGGAGATATCAGTATTTTTCTCTATAAACCCTAACTGTGCACTGTTTAGTCTTGAAACATTTTTATCATATAATTATTGTTCACATTTTGTGTATTAACAATACTTAACAACGATTATACGGATTCAAATTTTTACAGTGGTTGCTTTTATTCCTAACTCACATTTTAGAACTATTTAAAAGTACTAATGCTGGGTTTTTATTTCATCTGCAAATGGAAAATTATTCCTTTAAGATTTCACTTAATTCAGCGCGTTTTACAGAACCAAGGTGTCATGTTAAGGCAAGAATCAATATTGCTATATAAGATGCATGATGCAACAACATCGATTGTCATCTAACATACTACTGCTCCATTTCCACTGAATCTGCCTTGCCTGCCTTTCGCTTCAAATTAGAAGTTTGGTTTGAAGTTTTCTGTTAACGATAAACAAAATTCAAACCACCTCAAAAGAAGGGAATAAAGTCCAAACCCCCGCAAGGGTTAAATGAACAAAGCCTCTGTTAGATTTATGTTTGCCCACAAGCAATACAACGGTGAACAGACAGTCAGTCTGGAGTTCATCCGAAGTATAAGCGCGCGCTCATCCGATCGGGAAGTGAATTAAAGGAAACCCCCTCGATTCTTTCGAGACATGGAATTATTGGAAATTTGTGCAAACATATCGTCTTTCCTTGGTAATTCAATCATTACCACATATAATCAGAAAACATGATGGCATTTCCCGAAGAACACTGAAGCCACAGATATAATGCGTTTACTGCGCCATGTTTGGGGGAAAGCAAGAGGCTTTGTGCCCCTTCAACGAACTAATTGGCATTTACATAACCCCGAGCTCCTCAACACTCCCTTATTCTCAGGGATCGTCAAGGCTGCTCATTTTTTCCTTTCTCCAGGAATAACTCAGCTAACAAAAACACGACGGATTATGCGGGTGATTGGATGATGTAAAAATGAAAGGTGTTTTTTTTTTTATTACCTCATGCCTTACTTCGAGAATGCAGAAAAGATTTCATGAGGAATACGTTTCCATCAGGAAAAACATGAAATATATTTTGATAAAACCATAATCATTACAAGTACTAAAAAGGGAAAAAACGTGATTCTAACTTAGGGGGAAATTTGATGACGACAATGTCTAGAATAGGTCTCGTAAGTTGACTGAGTCCATGGATGATTTAGGTTTGGTCCATTCTTAATGTTGTAATTAAACTCATGATGATTTTTCATGTTTTTTCTCATATTGTATAACCTCAGAGTTTTATCGATCTTGGTTGTTATTGTTGTTGTCGTTGTTTTCCCTTTGTGAGTCCTCTAACTGACATGTTTTTCCCCTACAATGATATCATTATTTGCGATACTTTTATCAGAACGATATATCTTGTTGATTGGTAAGCTCGCCGCACACATCGATCGTGTTTAGTAAGAATCACGATCATATTTGTTATATACTGTACATTTAGCAAAGTATGCAATCACACAGGACTAAACGTCTAAAGATATGGGCAAGCCTTTGGTAAATACCAGAATGAATGGGGTAAATGTGGTAAAGGTTAGACAATTGGAAGATGTGACTGAATCTCCTGCGTTACCAAGGCAACCGGAGGACCTTGGCTCTGGCTGAAAGAAGGATGCAATTATGAACATCATCAGTCATTTGTCAAGCCACGCACTCCATCCGCCTTCTTGTCAAGACAATTAAGTGTATGAGTCTCCTGTCCAACGTTATAAATAGTTCATGCAGAATAAATGTTTGCAATGACCAATGCCTAAACATACTATAGGCTCCATTTCCAATTCCTTTTTTTTTTCGAAGCGAACTATGTTGAGGTCAGAAAATTCATCGTGAATTCTAGCTTTAGATTTGTACATGTATGTTGGCTAAATTAAGAAGAAAACAAATTCGCCTTTTTGTATCATTTTTTTACCTCTGGCGTAGACCATCCTCATAAACGAGTACGGTCATTTCAGAATTGGGAAATTCACGTTAAAGACCAATCTTAATATATCTGTTAGATGAAAGTGTGGTCACTTTTCCAATTAATTTGTGCGTACAGTATAGGTTGCAGGGTAATAAGTACACACACTCTGCAGTCTGGAACGGCATTACACAAGATTTTTATTTCATTCAGCGGGCAAGGCTGGTACTGTCCATCTTGTAGATTTTCATAAAGACAAGAAAAACAAATCTTTCACGCTCTCGCACCGTCGACTGAAGATAAGATGCAGTAGCCAGGGGCGGATCCAGGAATTCCGTAAAGGGGAGGCGCCTTTACAAAATTAAAGGGGGTGCATTAGCCCCCCCCCCCCCACCCCATTTTTTAGCCTTGTCGTTTGGAGGGCCATCTCATATAGGGAGGCAAAAAGAAAGAAAGAAAGAAAGAAAGAAAACATCGACGAGTTTCAAACTAGATGCAGACCGCGTCACTGCGGTAAGACTTAAAGAAGAAGTTGATTTCATGGAAGAGGATAAATTGTGATTAGTGTTAATATGAACATTCTCTTTGTAGTCTACGTACTAACATTGGGAAGAGAGCTCGCCCGTTCTTTGAACAAGTCAAACATAAGTGATAAGGAATCATATGTGAAATAAGAAGCGGAAAGTCTTTTACTTTTTATTAATTTTACAGTGTAGGCCATTAAAATTCTTCGTTTTTCAATAAGTGACAGGTACTTCTTGAACGTAAACATTTTATCTATGTACAATTTGCTTGTATCAGATTGGTGTCGCCAATAAAAGAGAATCTTAGTTTTAAAGCGAGAGGCGTTTCCTCAACATCTCTGCATACGTACTTTACAGAGTAGAGTGGAGTTCGAATCTTCATGTTGAAAAAGAATTTTGTGTTTCATACACATCATTCTGATTGAATGTCATCGCAAAATGCAATCTCTTTTTTTTTAAACCTGCATGTTGTGCAGTTACCGTAATTATCTTGCAATTCCCATTACACCGCAAGAGGCGTGACATGGGTATATGAAGTAGTAATATGCACAGCTGAGGTCTTGCATAAGTTGCATGCACTTTCCATGGGAAGGTTACGTTCAACACTCTTGTCGAAAGGCCAGGCGACACTTTTCACGGATGAATAGTTTAATTTTAACCCTTTTAAGATGGTTGCCTCCATCGTTTGTTATCTGTTCGTTTGTTATTGATTAGATAGGAGCATTAAAAAGCCAAGAAGTTAATCTACTTCTGATATGAATGTATCAATAGTGTGTGCAAAGCTGCTGTCCACATGCCTTGGTTTATTCACATAGGAGATAAAGCCATGAAAATGTCAAAGGTAGCATAAACATACACACACATACAAGCTCAAACACACCCTTCTAAGACACACTCAGGATTTGGATACCCTTGCATTAAGTAATATGTGCATCTTTTGTTGTTGTATTAGGGTGTTGTTTTTTTTTTAGTAACGCCGCGCGACCATGCGTAGATATGAATATACGAATATTATGAATACACAATGATCACATGCATCTTTACGTCGGAAAGGCCTCGGGAATGCCTGTAGCTTATATTGATTAATGTTCACACAAATAGCACTGAAATTGGAAAGTTTTGTTATTCATCATGAATAGCAGTGAAATATTGACCCACCGTCTGTTGTAGGGCAGTGCAGGCTATGAACACAAACTTTAATGTCTCAACTTCCTAGCTGGGCAATAGCATTCAGCCGATAGTAGTTGCTTGTGTGATAATTGCTGAAATTTTTTCCCAAAACAAAAAAAAAACAACAACAACTGCGTCGTAGTTCTGACATGGCGCGCAAAGAGTCCTTGTTACAACGGCGACAATACATTCCAGACTTTTTATGATTATTATGCAGGATGCGATTCGAGGGTCTTATTGCACTTCTTATGCCACATTAAATTCTGCAATTAGACGAATGAAAATTAGTTATTGCAAAATACGCTTTGAAGCAAATAATCTAGTGCTGTGGTGCGAGTAGTAGATGATAATCGGATAATGTTACCTCCAGAACTCACAAGCACTGTATCTTCTGGACGACACGAAATGGCAACCCAGTCTTGCAGAAAGAAAAACGAAAATTATGATGAGATCATAATTTAGAATGACAGTAGATGCTAACTTCCAAACAGACACACGGAAGATTGGTTTCTCTTTCCTTCTTCCACCACCACCCCCCCCCCCCCCCGTTTCTCCTATCCGCTTTTGAATGATACTTGCGCTTTATGTATGAACGCTATTTTTCAGGTACATTGTAGGCCCAGACTGGGTCGTAAATGTGAAATTTTTTGATGGTCCAGTGTCTGGACGTAATCAGTACTGACCCACTTTTATATTTCCAAGACACAAATTAGCAATTTTCTGCAGATAATTGTAATGTAGCAAAAGAGGACATTCAAAAAGACCTAACGATTTGTGTATGAAGTTTCTCTGGCAACCCAAGAACGCAGCTTAGCATCGTGCTGGCAATAAATGAAGATGAAAGCAGTGGTTTAACTTGAACATTATCAGTAGCATGACTACAAATTACCTGAGGGAAATCATGATTAGTATCATTGTTAAAGCTGTTACTGTTCTGTAACTATCATACAGGATTCCTCTCAATGTTTTCAAACTGAATATATTGGAATGTGAAGTCGTGCCTTGTGCACAGAGCAAAGGGGTTTTTCTACAGTTAAGAATTAGAGAACCAAAGTTCGCATCTCCAGCGCTTGATTTTAAATGGCTGATATATTATTTGTGTATCATCAATCACATTTAAATGCTGCACGCATTGAATATCACACCCTCGAGAGTAATTATTTCCGAGGCGGGTAGCAGGGGACACAGAACGAGCGTTTTAATTCTTAAATTCTTGCACCTAATCTTCTTTTCTCCCCCCCCCCCCCTTTTTTTTTGGTTCTCTCCATTCATATCAGTTTACCCAATTAAAATCCACTGAAATTTAGTCAGACTTCTTTTTCTTTTTATTCTTCCCAATTCCGGCGCACGCAAACAATACGAAGCAGGAAACTTTATATGAGAAATGTTTTGTCCCTAAATGCTTAATCAAGCCACGTTTAAACGATATTGCAAAGTGCACAGTGTCACGCACTCTATTACAGTCGGATCACGGCAATCGAAGTTAATTTGCTACGTCTAGATGAATGAGGGTGATCTATTGGATGGAATTACGTGTTTCAGTCATTTTTCAGACCCACGAACATGTTAGCCCCTCCTTGCCAGTACTCCAGGTGGATTTTGTAGATGACATTTAGCTGCGTATGAAGAATAGGGATACATCATCGTGAATACATCATACAGCTTATTCCACGAGACGTAGAGGTGGGACAAACGAAATATTGCTTAGTATTGAAGAAATAATGCTATCGCTTTCGTAGGTACATTGCATTTGTTGAGAGGTACGGGGATTTGCCGTTTCAGGTTCAGAGGAAGCACCTATTAATTTTGTGGGTTAACAAATATTTAGATATAATGGGATATTACACAAGATGGATTGGAGATCCAATGCGTATATGATAGAAAGGTCTACTTTCGGAGATGTCGATATGAGGTGAGCTCATCTCACCGAAACCTACCTAAAAATTCAATGTTTGTTTTTTTATTTTGTGTAAGCCAGTAACGATTAGCAAGGGGGGCCTATCGGGATATAATTCCCTGGAATCTTTGTGATGGAGAGATGTCTAACGGACAAAGCTGTTTTGAATTACTTTTCCTCTCTGCTCCAATTTTGTTTTACCCCTTTTCATTGATGTCTCTGTTTCTCCCCTCCCGATCTATCTTGCTGCTATCGATCTATGTTGCTGCTATCGATCTATCTTGCTGCTATCCTCTCTTTATTCTAGTCGCTTTCACACCTGGTCGCGAATACTTATTTTCCTCTCTGCTCCGCTTTGTTTTCCCCTTTTCATCAATCTCTCTGTTAGTCTCTCCCCTCCCCCTCTCTCTCCCTATGTTATGGTTGTCCTCTCCTGATTTCATCCGCTTCCACACCTGTTCGCGAATACTTATTCTCACCTCCCCCTTCCAACTCCCTTGATGTTTCCTCTCCTTGTTTTTTTTTTCTTTGTTTTTGTTTTTTCTTCTCTCTCTCTTTCAATACTGATGGCCTTGATTTGGTTTCTTTGCACATTAAGATGTTTACATTATGCTGGGTTTCATTCTTTCCCATAACTTTAATCAATTTGCAATTGGATGAAATTAATTCAAGCACCTGTGTGTCACTGCATTCATTTTCAGTTGTTGGTATTTTACTTCACTGCTTATCAATTTATTTATTTGAAAATATTCAAAGAGTTTTAATGGGTGAAATATAACGAATTTTATTACATGTACATTGTATGTGAGGGTATGCGTAATTTTCCTTTTGTTAATGCCTTCTCTTTGTTGTTAGAATTGGTGTTATAAATTTTTATGATAATGTAATTACAAGTGTGGCTTTTTTTGGGGGGGTGGTCAATATGAATCAGTTGTTGTGTAAAGTGTTAGTTTGTGTTATTTTTTCTCTGGTCTCCCTGCTGTAAAGTTGAATTATTCATTTTGTCGTCAAGTTTAATGTAAACCAAATACGGTTAGTCTTCGGACTTTTATCTGGTGTTTTTGTAATAAAACCGAAATTGAATTGAAAAAAAAGAACGAAATTGAAATGTTGAAGTACAGGCAATAAACCCGAATAATGTGGAGACCTTCAAAGCCAGCAATACGACAGAAGGTAAGAAACTCTGTTGATACTCTACAATTGGCTATACCTTCGACTCAAAGACAAAGCTTGGTGTGGTCACAGTGGGATGATTTTACTGTATATCCTCAAGTCAACCTGAACATAATGGAATAGGACTGTAAGTGACTTACAGCACACTTTAATGACTTCTGTTGGGTTGGAGGCTGGTCGATCTCATGATCCCAAGATTTAAACCTAGTGAGTGGTGTATTAGACAAAGTGGGATGTCAAGTGGAAGGATTAGTGTTTGGTGTGAAAGACATGAAGCCTGTACAGTCATTGACAGTTTACAATGGTTCATTGTTGCTAACCAAAAGCTTCAACTAAAACATCCTCGTGATCGACAAAATTACTTCGACGTAAATGAGCCTGTCCGGTGATGAGGAGGTCGTAGGTTCGAATCCTGACCGAGTATGTGTGCCCATGATTTTTATCGTGCCTACTAACACTAATAACAGTGATTAATTTGGTGCTTATTAAATCGATGTGAACAATCAACACATTTCCCGATTGCTCTTGATATTACAATGCTAAATTATATCTCCCTGTTTCTACAGCAGTAACTCTTGTTTCTTACATTTACCAAAGGACATCTGTCAATAGATCGATACCAGGGGCATGAGATATATCGCTCATCCCCACTGAATTTGATTTTAATCGATCGAAAACAAAGCAACAAGTCAGAATAATAATGACAGAGAATACTTTTTGGAATACTATTTCTGAAATCGTGTTCATTTCGCCAAATCCTTGTTAGATTACATCAACCTTTTCAATATTTTTCCTCCCGTTATTAATGGTAGAGTTAACATCTCATTAAAAATATACGAATACACTTTTCCTACAATGTATTTGAACATCGGCAGTGTGTTAGCTAAAATAAGTGACATGTGTATGGGACAACTGGTTGTGTATAAGTCCAGTGGCAAAAGGGCTTTTTACACTTGTGTTTCTTAACCCCGGACTCTCTCTGACCCAGGACTATCGTTAGTCCCGTACCAAGTTTTTTCAGCTTTTTACACTCGCCAATTAGTCCCGTACTATCTCTTGTCCGGGGCTAAGGAGAAAACTGACCTTTTTACACTCGTATTTCTTAGCCCCGCACTTTCCAAACCACATGGATATTCATAATTATGCTGTGTACTGTACACGTACACGCACGCACCGGCAGCACTTGATTACCTCGTTTCTGATTGGTCAATGAGGGTCGGACTTCGTCTCCGTCGCTTAGCCCAGGATTATTTTTTCGTTCTGTTTACACTCACTTGCTTGGCACCGCAATTGCGGTGCTAACCCCTGCTATTTTGCAGGGCCAGATAGTACCGTACTATCGGTGGGGCTAGCCCACTTTGGCAAAAACGAGTGTAAACAGAAAGTGGGCTAAGGATAGTCCCGTACCAACGATGGGGCTAAGGCCCCCCCCCCCCCTTAGCCCCACCGTTGGTCCGGGGCTTAGCAAAAATTTACAAGTGTAAAAAGCCCTATAGTTCTGACTTTGAAGCGTTGTGACCTTTTTGTGTAAAGGTCATAGTTTCGCCCAAAACGATTGTCGTCTGTTGCCAAAATCTCGCATAGCATGGTCTCACTGACTATTGATGAAATCGTCCCTTTATTAAGATGTCCCATTGGAAAGTTCATCTTATGTGGAGTGTAGTCTTTATACGTACAATCTCATTAAAGTTAATGTACGCGAGAGTGAGTAACTACCGATCGCCTCTGAACAGAGGAGCGTGTTATCGTTACCGGGTGGAACCAAGGACGTATTAGGCTCACCTATAGTTTCTCCTATATGAACCTATGTTTGATTTCCTTTGGCGGTGTTTTCTGTGAACCTTGGACATTTCGTCTTGTGGGCGAATACATTGATTTAAACGTCAGGTGTAAATTAGAGTGTCAATTTGTTTGATATTGCAATGGTTTGCCGCGTGCCATATGTAACGTATTTCTATTCTGTACCATATGTTCCCAAATCCATTCACAGATCTCTTCATTTCCCTCAGTTTATAGGAACCTCCACTATGATATGCGTGTCTGAAAAATGATGCGCAGATGGGGAGTGTCATTGGAGGTAATCCACACCGTAGACCTCTGCTCTTTACAGCCAGGCCGTCATGCGTGACTAAAAAGATTTAGACTGTAGCGGCGTGGGATATTTTTTTTTTAAAACACTGCCACAAACGAGGCCGATCACGTATCGCTCTTCCGCCTCAGTATCCACGCGACAATCGCCTCGAGGCGATAGTATCTATTAGACATCGATATCCCAAGGTGTAAGGTATCGACGCGTTGCCGAGACCGATTTCGGTTACTCTGCAGCCATACGAGTCACCACGCTCACAGTATGGAGCTATAGCCCTATGCTCACACTACTACAAAGTATTAACACACCACGCGTCAGAGGAAATGGTGCCAAGTAATGAGAATGAGAATTGAACTGCAGCATTCTAATGTAACACGAGCTACACATTAGCATATTGAGCAAGCCGTCTTTATGTGTCGGTAAATTGTTTGTCTGTAGAAACAAAGAAACGGTCTAAGTGACTACTCAGTGACAATATAACATATCTATTCATTTTGTTGAATACATCTCTATATTATATTATTTTCATGAAATGGCTATATCTGTTCATCTTATTGATTCGGGACAAGAAAAGAGCAAATTCTTATAGTGTAGATTGTATATCTATTTAATCATCTCATCGATGCACATGCAGCCTTCATTAGCATATCTCATTTTTATTCTTAAATACAACTAAACAACGCATGAAATAATCCCCTGGAATGCCCGGACGTCGATGATGAATTTCGCATAAGCGTTTGATATCACCTTACTGAAATCATCATATTTTCTTGCACTTTTTCTTTGAATATCTGTGTCTCAACCTTCTCAGCATAACTCAAAACCACACCACATTATATCACATTGAATATCACATATACCAAAGATGCAGTGAGGAACGTCTGATACATTATGTCGCTGCGGTGGTTGCGCGGTAAATTTATTCAAGAAACAACCTGCGGGTAATGCGCTGAATGACATTTCTCCTGAATTTAGAAGCTCTTGTAATTCTGTTCTCCAGGGAAAATACCGAAGTCCGCTGCTATTAAAAAGACATTTTCCATGGCCATTTGTGAGAGCAGCACGGTAGGAGTTTATAGAGCCGAGTCGGGAAGCCTGAAATGTTCCTTAAAAACATGTACCGGCTAATGGCGAAGCTCTTTCTAGCGTGAAGCATTTTGGAAAAAGCATGAAGTAAGAGTCTTTTTTCTCTCTTCTTTTTCTTCTCCCTCTTCTCAGAGAGACGCTTTAAGAGCTGCGCACTTGTATTTGCAATTTACTTGTCGTAGAAAAAAAGCAGGTTCTATTTGAAGAAGAAAAAATGATAGCGAGGAATGTAAATTTACTCTGCGAGCCGTAATGAATTCGTTGATATAGGCAAGGCGTCGGTAATACAGTAACTGCGGTCCGAGGTAACTCCACTAAAAACTATAATCGAAGAGAGGGTATGAATCCCCCTAACGAAAGGTGTATGTGAAGAGAGACGAGTGTGGGCTTCCTTGTTAGATTACAATTTACTGCTCTCAATTCGTCCTGTTCGTGATTTGTCTGTGCCTTTGATGGAAAACGATATCCGGAAGTTGGTTTCAAGTGACGTCATTTAGTTAATATACAATCGGTTCAGTCTGGGCCTTTAGAGAAACAAATTCATAGCAATTTGCAGCATTTCTTTCAAACGGTTCATGTCGTTCTTTGGTAGATGTACCTCTTGACAAAATAGTGGTATTTAAACACTAACAAATGCAGATGAATAATACAAACATAAAATGGCTTTGCAAATGAATTAGACCGGCTTCGTTTACTTTTGCAATCGAATAAGTATATATGTTTGTCGTGTATGTGTGTGTGGTTGTCTCCGCGCATGCTTAGGAAATGAAACACATTACATAAAGATAGTAGTCGCTACGTCTGAAGTTTGTGGAACTTCTGTCGTTACCATCAGACAATTAAGGAATTAAGGCAAGTCCTGTCATCAGCAACCTGTCACTGCCACCTCAATGTCCGTATGTTAGTGTTTACCAGGAAAGCTAAGTGATATAATCAATGCAGTCTTACAGAATTTGAGACTCCAGTATGAGAGTTGTGTTGCACACTGTCTCTTCATCCTCATCACGTGACCAGGTCTCTTCACCCGCCTGTCTAGGGGGCAATCTATACCACAGACTAATACCCCTTTCCCGCTGCCCGTCTCGGTGAACCACCGAGAGGTTCCCCGGTGAATTCACCGGGGAACCTCTCGGTGAAAGTTTCAGTGCCGTCGTTTCACACTGCTCTCGGTGAAACTTTCCCCTAGACGGGTTTTCTGCTCGCAACGTGGGTGATCTTATGTACTTGAGTTTGTTGTGCATCTGCGATTTGGTTTTTTCGATCCCATGTTCAGCAAGTTTTCGGAGGAGGGACTCGTACGCGGCAGCGTCAGCCGACGTCCCGCTCAGTTCTTCGTTCACTGCTGCCTCGCTATACGTACTCTCTCTTCGTCTTTGGTCCACACTCCAGCCATTTGCAAAATTCCCTCAAATTTCAACAGCACAAAACGTCAACGGATTTCTCCTGCACACTGTAAACCCAGCACTTGACGAGAAAAGCACAAAATACGAAAAAATCAAGCAAGAGGCGGACTGTATCAGACTTTACTGGAAGAGTTAAGAGCTAGACACTAGAGGAAGACGAAGAGGGAGGACGCATCAAATCGATCAAGTACACTGTAAACCTATATCAGCTTTGTGTATGTATACACGGCGTGCTAATTAAACAATACAATGCACAGCACGATGCAAAACAATGCCGTCGCACTGTGAACGCCACATTGGGTGATTTCAAGTTCGGTGCTAGTGCTAGTGCTAGTGCTGAGATAGCACTAGCACCGGCGATAAAACCGAACTTGAAATCACGTCGGTGTTGGGAGTTGACCTCAAAATTATGACGTATTTCCGGTTGCTGGTGCTGGGCTCGGTGTTGAATGTCGTCTGCTGAACCGAGCTCCGCCGTTTGTGTTAGCGATTTACGTGCTTTTTCTCCATTGACTAACACTAGCCCCTAGGGATTATCATTTTCGTCATTTCAAGTTCGGTGCTGGTGTTAGCGTTGCCGTGCGAGACTCATATTTACGTCCATAAGTAGTTGCACGTTTTACGTGCAAAGTCTATGTTAATGCAGTGGTCGCCCACGTAACGTAAACGAACACCATCGACATGGCTTTATAAATCTGAGCCTATGAGCAAAATTAGGATAACTGTGCTTTAAAGAAGGAATGAAATTTGTGGCATTTTAATTATTCTTCCTTGTTATGTGTCTAAAACTAAACAGTCATGGCTACATCTTTTTATATTTGACTTTAACTATGCGCTACCACTTTTTTCGTCGTGCAATTCCCGCGGAGCTCGCGGCGCTGTGATTCCAACACCTGGTGCTGGTGATCGATAATTTTGATCGGTATCGCCTCGTTAATCTGACCGTCGGTGTTGGAGCTCGATTTAACGCTGTTATTCGGGGGCTAGCACTAGCACTAGCACTAGCACCGAACTTGAAATCACCCTTTGCACACGAAACGACATACAGTATGTAGTGTCGAGTGTATGTTTACAAACACGAATTACTAGTACCCTGTAGATTTGGGAGGTCGAGTGCGCGCTAGCTAGCTGAAAACGTGTGCATGACCAGAAACAAAACATGACCTTTGACATAATCTGCATATTTTCCCCGGTGTTTCACCGAGACAACCTTTCACGCTGGGCGCTCTCGGTGAACCACCGGGTGATTTCCCGTTGAACTATCGGAGTTTACCCAGGACGCTTCTCGGGTAAAAATTGCCCAAAATTTCATCGGTGTTTCACCTAGGCTTCCCCTAGGTTTCAACCGAGTGACCTTTCACACTGCGCGGTTCCCCGGGTGCCCCCAGGTGCCCCCGGGGAAGATTTTCTTCAGCGGGAAAGGGGTATTATACCCCTTTCCCGCTGAAGAAAATCTTCCCCGGGGGCACCTGGGGGCACCCGGGGAACCCCGCAGTGTGAAAGGTCACTCGGTTGAAACCTAGGGGAAGCCTAGGTGAAACACCGATGAAATTTTGGGCAATTTTTACCCGAGAAGCGTCCTGGGTAAACTCCGATAGTTCAACGGGAAATCACCCGGTGGTTCACCGAGAGCGCCCAGCGTGAAAGGTTGTCTCGGTGAAACACCGGGGAAAATATGCAGATTGTGTCAAAGGTCATGTTTTGTTTCTGGTCATGCACACGTTTTCAGCTAGCTAGCGCGCACTCGACCTCCCAAATCCACACGTACAGGGTACTAGTAATTCGTATTTGTAAACATACACTCGACACTACATACTGTATGTCGTTTCGTGTGCAATGTGGCGTTCACAGTGCGACGGCATTGTTTTCCATCGTGCTGTGCATTGTATTGTTTAATTAGCACGCCGTGTATACATACACAAAGCTGATATAGGTTTACAGTGTACTTGATCGATTTGATGCGTCCTCCCTCTTCGTCTTCCTCTAGTGTCTAGCTCTTAACTCTTCCAGTAAAGTCTGATACAGTCCGCCTCTTGCTTGATTTTTTCGTATTTTGTGCTTTTCTCGTCAAGTGCTGGGTTTACAGTGTGCAGGAGAAATCCGTTGACGTTTTGTGCTGTTGAAATTTGAGGGAATTTTGCAAATGGCTGGAGTGTGGACCAAAGACGAAGAGAGAGTACGTATAGCGAGGCAGCAGTGAACGAAGAACTGAGCGGGACGTCGGCTGACGCTGCCGCGTACGAGTCCCTCCTCCGAAAACTTGCTGAACATGGGATCGAAAAAACCAAATCGCAGATGCACAAACTCAAGTACATAAGATCACCCACGTTGCGAGCAGAAAACCCGTCTAGGGGAAAGTTTCACCGAGAGCAGTGTGAAACGACGGCACTGAAACTTTCACCGAGAGGTTCCCCGGTGAATTCACCGGGGAACCTCTCGGTGGTTCACCGAGACGGGCAGCGGGAAAGGGGTATTACTCTACCCCAGCTTGTGCCTACGCGCTTCACCAGTCTTTTACAATGAAAAGGTCTTTCCAGAATCCGTCAAGCATCCACAAATTAATTCAATTTGTGTGATTTTCATAGAAAAGGCGAGTATGTGCCAGCTAAATATCTGCCTATCCTGATTCCAGTGAGCTGGTAGAGCATAATCCTCTGAGAGAAAGACGATCGAGGTGCTGAGGCGAATCATGATTCGCAAGTGATGCTAGGCTCAGAGGCCAAGAGAACCCGATAGACATGCTTCATTTCTTTTCGGCACTCGATACCACAAACCATGGCGCCACGTGGCTCCAACAAACTGAGTTTCTGGCACTAAACTAAACTCGTTCCGCTTGCTGTTTCATAATCTGTACTAAGAGTGTGTTCGTCAGATACATTATCTGTCTATGTAATATCCTTTGTGATTCTTTTTGTTTCAGTCAATGGGTCTCTCTGTTTTAACGTTCGTAGTTTTATTTGAGACTTGTAGAAAACTGTGCTAATATTAAACTACTGTATAGTCATCGTCGTCATTTTCGTTACAATATGAAATTATTGCAGAATGTCTAACAGATGTTTTCAGCAGCCTATTTGACTGAATCTGTCTTATATGAAATCTAGGTTGAGTGAATGTGTTAACAGACTCACAATTGAATGTGCACAAAGGCTTGGTTGTACAATGTCGTGTCAAAGGCCAGCATCTTATAATACTTGAAATGTTATTATGTTGTCAATATCCTACCATTTCCCTTTCCGTACGCAAGAGGTTATTGAACAACCGTTGAAAATTGTATTGGAATGACAAGCTAACATGAATGTCTAGGCATCCACAGAGTTTACAACAACAAAAAATCTGACTACAGGAATAATGACTCTTCTTTGATTGACAAATCTCCATGAAAACCAGAATGTGAGTTAAGTTAGAGTCAGACATACAGATCATAATAATGATCCCAAGATCGGTAGACTTCGAGTCTGAAGTTTGACTCATTTGCAAGATTGGGCTGCGATGATTGTGACTCGTGGAAAGAAGAATCGAGTCCATAAATCGAATAATCCTGATTTCTTTTCTAATGATGACAGAAAGAAGCTATAGGGTTTCATCGGAAGTGCTTACACGGCATTCTAAATGTTTCTATGACTACGTCTTGTTCTATCTTCAGAGGACCGAGAACGACATAACAATAATCTCTCAATACTTACCCACCGTTAAAGATGCAAGCATTGCTGGATGAACACGTGAGCATGTAAAAGAAGACAAAGAACTTTTATTCTAAAGAAATTACTCCAACACTTCAGTTTGCCCTTACAATAAAATAAATGTAAAGAACAGTAGAAATACACCAGATTCTAATAAGTATGGGATATGCATCATGTAATTTGTCTGAGTCATTGTACTTTGCTGTGGTAATTCTTACATTCCCTACACATACACAAATCATTTACAAGTAGAGGCACGATTATGAGTGTACTAGCGTTCTTGGAAGTGATGATTATTGTTGTTACTTTCATAGTTCATTAACAACAGTTGCGGTGACTGCTTCACGTCAAATTTCTTCTGGATTTCTGCAACTACAAAAATTTGATCTCGAATAAAACTTAGGAGAAATTACATTAACACATATCTCATGTGCATGAGTAGTATGCAGTCAAGTGTTTCTGTGGTTTATATTCTTTCATATCTCCTTTTTACTTTGCAAGGGAGTGAGCCTGGCATTGTCAGAACTTCTCTGATAGTACATCATGAGTTCAAACAGACACTTAGCCGAACTCTACCCGCAACCTGAATCTCAGTTGTGGTAATTTTCAGTGTGTTCACCACATTCAGGGATGCAAAAATGCACAAGGCTTTGGCGTTTGTGCATTTTACACTTTTTAATCAACGATACGAAAAAAAAAAAAACACGCTAACGTTGATTGCAGCTCAGGACATTCGTATTGACAGCTTTTTTTTTCCACGGCAAAGTTGAAAATTTATGAAGATGAAAATCTGTGTGACGAGCTTACATCCCTGGAAGGTAAATATGACAAAAACCGGGCCTAGATATTACGATAACCTCGCTCCTTTCATTTCTAGTGGCCCCCCTTCAAAGGGCTCCTTCTCTCTTTAGTGGCGGAGAAAACGTAACTCGGCCGCGAATGAAGGGTCGCTGGATTGACGTCATCCCAGCGCACATTTTCACTCCGTCGCAGACGATCGCTGCAAGGCGCATTTTTTTTCTTCTCTCCTTCTCTCGCACCTGGGAAGAAGTGGAAGGAAAAAGTATCATAAAGCTCATGGTACTTGCATTTTAGCTGATAGGGGAGCGTGGGGTTGTCAATGCTCTCCGCATTGCATTTTGCTTTGGTCGTGTTATCAATCCAGTTCCTGTATGCTCGACTATAGATTCGTTCTTACATTCTATCTTCGGGAAAATCATATTTGAAAGAACAAAGTAAAGGAAAAAAATGCTAAGCATCGTTCTTGTATATAGCAGACTGTCTATTCTTGCTAAGAAAATAGTACGCAGTGAACGATCTTTTGTAAATTCTTCGTTCAGTTCATCCTCAATCAATCTTCCGCAAAATTTCTCTTTGATTTTAATTTCTCCTCCGTGTAGTTGTGTTTGCATCCGTTTTTCTCTTGCACACAGTGTGTATCACCGCAAATTACACACCGACAGGTTGAGTTGTTGCTGCAGTGCTGTGCCAGACGGTCGTACAGTGTACAGTCTCTTGTTGAAAATGGATACCACCCTTTCCAATTCAACGAGTTCCTGGCTTCTGAAGAAAGCAATTTTTGCAGGTTGTTGGTTTTCTATCTGAATCAACCTTCGCCGTTTCCGAAGATTTTCATAACTTGCATCCTATCCTTGTTTGTTTTGTTTGTGAAGGCTCCCAAAAGACCCCAGGCACTATTAGTGCATTGACCCGATAAAGCACTTTTCTGCTATTCTTCGGGCAGAGTCGGTCTTAATATTTTCATCCTTTATTGCCCCTCATGGCCCTCTCGGAAGGGGGGCTGTATCAAATGACCAGCTTCATATGGCAGTCTTGCGTGTTGGGATGCAGTCTTCTTGAGATGGCAGCTTTCTCATCAGACAGTCAGCCAGTGAACTTCAACGTCCTGAAAGGGTCTTAAGGACTATTTGAATTGTCTATGTGGGAAGAGGAGATGTAATTCCATTAAGCCTCCGTCGAATGAAATTTATTGCATACAATTTTTGAAAATATGTGTGATTGCGTAAAGGAACTTGATATCAGAGATTGGAGTGTGCTTCTCTTCATATGACCAATGAAATATAAAAATATATTTCTCTCTTGATTCTCATTTTTTTCTCTCTCTCCCCTCTCTCCCTCCCCCCCCCCCTCTCTCTCTCTCTCTATTACTCTTTGTATCTGTCTATTCGTCGGTCCATCTTATTCCGTCTGCTCAATGATAAAAAAAAATATGAATTTTTCAAATTTGGTTCACATCTTAATTGCACTCTATCAGCAGCATAATCTTATTCTATCAGTAGTTTTGTCTGCTATTATATTTGGATTGATAAAATGATAAATGATTATAATGTAATAAAAGGGCGGACTTTAAGACTTGCTATGGAATCAAGATGTTTGAGATGTTCTTGTCAGATTGATATTGATGTCATGATGTGATCTCTATATCACATTCTACAGAAGCTGAACTTTAGGTCAATAAAGGCTTGGCATAGTTCGGGTGTTTAAATGCTGAGACCCCCATTTTTACATCATGATTTAAGAGAGACAATAGGAAACTGTCCTCATTAGGAACACGGCTGGCTTGTTACCATTGTCGTGTTAGCGAAGTTTATGGACACCCGTAACTTCATGTGAGATGTGTAAATAAGAACACCGTATGAAAGGTATTGAGTTGCCATAGGCTGCATCATCGGTAGATCGAGGTGTTGTCGAAGGGCGTGTTGCTGGAGAAAGATTCTCGACTGTGACGTCATACTGATACGCTGTTGTTGTCCAATCAGAGCTATGTTGTTGGGTCAACTCTTTAAACACGAGAGTTAACGGAACGATACTCGTGCTCTTTGGATGTGTATGAGTTTGAGCAGAGTTTGGTGATCAGTTCCGACTGTCCCAGGTCAGTCTGAACTTCGGCCTTTCATCGTGGTTCATCGATAAAATCCAGGAACCGACTTGTCGTTTGTTAACGAAATGCCACTCTTTGCACAGTTGGTGCTACAGTAAACAAGCAGACAACAGTATGACGTGCCCAAGACGTTACTGACAGACAGACAAAAATGGCTGCCCACTAATTTCTCTGTATTGAAAAATATAATCACCTCAATGTTGCGCATGTCTAGAGAACCAGATAGATAAATTGACTGATTGTGAGAAGGTTTTTATGTTTATGATATTCTTGTTAATAGTAGTGGGATTGACGGAATGCAACAGCAGCCTTTATTTTCTTGATTGGATATTGCTATTACACATATTTATTATGTCTTGTCTTGTCATGACGTACAAAATGGCCTATTGGACATTATCAATAATATTCGTCAGTTCATGTGTGTGTATAATGTATAGGGGAGGGGGTCAGAGCAGATTCTAAGACCATGTTTCGTCGAAAGCTCTAAGCAAATCTTCCTGCTGGGGAGGATGTCATAAGCACAAACCCTCTAATATTATTCAGATGACTGTCAAAAATGTTCGTATTCATGACATCATGTCAGGCAATAATTGCTTGCACGTGTCAGGTTACTACAGCCAGCGGTTGTCACTTGTCTCTAGATGTCCCAATGGCAGTCTGTGCGTGACGCGACAGTTGGCGGGATGTCACTTCTGTCAAATACAGTCAAAAAATGCCTCCAACAGTTTGGCGGCGGTATCATCACTGTCGTCGCTCCGATTTGAAAGAAGTATTGAAACCAGAGTGGCGCTGTGCCGTTGTTAGACATCTTTCACATTGTCTGCAGAATTGCTCAGCTATATCGATACGTGACCGGTAGCGCAGCTGAACAACCTGAGGGAGAATTCTTTTTCATAACAAATCTGCCAGCCGTACAGGGAATCGGTTGACTAGATCGATACGCTCTCCTTGAAGACACAAACATCACCGCCGCCGTGTTTTATGCACTGAGTTTCTGTGAGGAGCATATGAATCTGGCTTGTCAATACGCCCTTCTCTTCCCTGAAACTATTAAGGATATGGAAAAATATGGAACCAACGCAGAGTGAGGTGGTTTAAGTCATTGCCAACTAAAGTTAAGCAATTACTTATTGTCTACAGGAAATAAGTACAATCACATTGACGTCTTCTAGCCAGTAAACATGTAAAATACACTTACAAGGGTAATTATCTATTGTAGCTCACACACTATTGAACTGAACTAATCTGAATAGGCCATACTTATTTGTGTCTTCAAATGATATCATTCAAAGCAATGAAAATTGAATGATTTTTCATAAAACCGATCGACGAAAATGAATGCATAAAGATAATATTTGTCATTACAATTACTCTCTAAAAAAAATCGAGTGAAAATTTTCACTCTAAAAAGAGTGCATACAAAAAAGAGTGAATTTCGAGTGAAATTGGAGTGAATTTTGAGTGAAAATGCTTATTTTCACTCATTTTGGAGTGACGTCAGGGGTCACTCGAAGATTTTGGAGTGATCCCTGACGTCACTCCAAAATGAGTGAAAATGAGCATTTTCACTCAAAATTCACTCCAATTTCACTCGAAATTCACTCTTTTTTGTATGCACTCTTTTAAGAGTGAAAATTTTCACTCGATTTTTTTTAGAGAGTATGCTACTCTACGACGAGAAACAAATGGCAGCTGTGTTTTTTATTTTCTTCTTCTTTTTGAAGCCTCCATGATATCGATTACTCATGGTTGGAATGTATGCATGCAGATTAAAATTTCAGAAAGAAAACTCTTTCTTCCAATATAACCACGAGAAATACGTGCAACACGGTAATGTACCAGAAGGACTGGTTGTCCTCACAGAAAACGTTATTCTTAGAAGTTTCCTTCCAAACTTCTCTGCTCTGAGGGCTGACACGTCAACATACATGATGAGAAAAGTACTTTGTGGGGGTGTTCCTAATTCCCAGGAAAACTCGTCTTGAATGCCCGACAAAGCGTGAAGACAATTACTAAATCATCCATGTGGAATACAAACGCATCGATATCACGTCTATCACTGATATTGGAGTATAACGCAAGGAGCATAACAATCATACCCTTCAACGACCAATATGGAGACCGCTTGTACACCTGCTTGATTTGTTGTCTGACGTCACATTATCAATAAAGCCTTCTCTGAACCTACTAGGGTTCTGAACTTCCAGCAGAATTCTGCTGTGTCACAAATATCAGGAATTCTATTTAACCTGTACTTGGAAATGGTTCTTCCATCCTGTCGTGGAAATTTGAGCGAGCACTGCGAAAAATGAGACCAACCTCAAGAGGGACTTGAATACTGACAGAATGAAAAGAGCATGTGAGCAAAATGATGTGCCAGAAAGCGAACCTTTGCATGATACATGAGCAATGCTTCATTTCTAATCTCCAAAGAGTGTTTAAATTAGATTATGTCAGTAGCAATCCCCTCCACACGAGTTCAGTGCAAATAAACGAGCCCAGTGCTCCGTTAAGAAATGCCATCCTGCGCTGATTGAAATCTGCGCTTGCCAACCTCCCTCCCGTCTATTCAAGCTCGCTTTTTATCACTTACCAATGCATTGGGGTCCTTTTGCTTTACTGTTTCATTACGAGGCAATATGTTAGATCGCATAGAGGGATGTCACGCGCTTTGGCCGTGTTTCCGCGTACGCCAGTGAGTGATTGGGAATATATAGCTGCGGGCTCGGGAAAATTTATTCCCGTGACCAATACCCATCGACTACTCTTCCGTGACGTGCAATCAAAATACCGTATAGCATCGCGTCAATATTCCTCCGCGTTTCAATTTTCTATGGGTCTGGATTCAAGACAGATTTCGCAATATTCCCATTTTCCGAATCACATATCTGAGATGCAGTGTTTGTCCGGTATGTCACAATTTTGCAGTGACTACATACATTACATGTACTCCTAAAGTCATAAAGGCGGAAGGAGATTGTTTCTACCTTTCTATGACATGTATGAGACAGTCTTCTAGAAATGTAAAGCGCTAACCCAGGCATATCTTTCATCTACAATCTTAAATAGCAATCAGGAAACTTGAGACAGGGAAAGTGGATATCATTGAATAAGAACCTACGTAGAAACTACCGTGAAGAAGGCTATTTCCTTACGCCACCAATCACGTTGATATCCATTTAGATGTACAAGATTATAAGGCATGGAATGAAAGCCATCCGAACTTTTATACAACGACAGTTATTCGCAAAAGTTGTGCATGTTTTTCATTTTGTTTTTCGAAAGCTTCGATATTTATCAATACTCACGCTTTACCTGTTGCATCCACTCCAAACATCATTTGTGTGTTGTCTGAAACAATTCCTTCCCCTCGTTTTTTTAATGCACTTGATGACTTTCTTTGAGTTGAAGCAGTCATAAAATACGTGAGCTTAAACAAACATACATGTACAAAAGACAATAACCCTCCAGTGGGATGTATCGTCCGTAAATGAACAGAGAGGTCTGGGCAGTCTTTTGCAATCTGTCCTTGTTCGCCCAATCAGTCTGCCTATTAGACAAACCGATAAACCAGTCCTCTCTGTTCGAATTTTGTTCGGGAGTTTTCTATTGTTCTTCTTATATCAGACCATGATATAGTCTACCTATTTGTGCCTTTTAGTGTGTTTGATAGAAAGTCTTCTCTAGGGTAGAGATTATTGTTGGTTTTTAGAGGTTTTTGTCACCGTGTGAATATAGCTAGACCATTTCCTATACTGATACGGTAAAAACCGATGAACATGACTGAACTATCCATAGGTGTGTGGGAGTGTGTGCTGTTCTCCTCGCGCCTTTCTTTTCCCATTTCAATTCAGATCTTTCCTTCCAATCATTATTGATTTACATTCCTCTAATGAAAAAGAGTATCCATAAAGGCGTACCCTGGTCTCATTTCTGATAGAAAGATCTTGAGTAGGATTGACGCCATTTTGGTAGCCTCGCGCCTACAGAAGCCTGCTCGACGTTCATATCTTCCACAGATGTGTGTTCATGGTCTGTTCCGAACGAGACGTGTCATATTTACAACGTTGTTTGAAGCGGGTTTATTTTACAAGGGCGCCATAAAAGTCTTTGAATGTTTATGTGCAAACCACCACGTGCTGTAGGACACTATAGCTACTAACAAGGGGTTCGAACCAAGGACCTGATACTACCGAGAGTCTGTGGTTTTCTACGCTAAGCCGCAGAAATCTTTGCCGCAATGTTCAGACGGGAAGTGTTATATATTATGACGAAAGGACTTGTGATAAAAGTTTTATGATATTACGAGCTAAGAGCATAGAAATTTGCAATGGATGCTTTATTTGGTGTGAACAGTTTTAAACAAATAACAATTTATTGTGTTATACATACACAATGATGGAACAGGATAGGCTGTATAATTTTGATATTTTTAACAGCTTAGTTCAGTGATTTTGAAAAACATGTTGTAAATTCATAGTCTAAACATGGGAATAAGATAATGGTGTAACTTGCTATACTCGCATGGCTTCTTTACTAATGTCATTTCATTCCGACAAGGTAGCCTTGTTTAGGCCTACTCACCTCATAGAATCGACTCTGAGAATAGCTGCAAGGAAAGTGGAAGCTTAGTACATGATGATATAAATTTGCCTAATTCAATCACTGTTTTAACTACAACGAGATTGCTAGCTTTTCAATAACGCTGAAATTATGTGTGTCTTAGGAGATAATGATATAATTATGAAGAACATTATGGTGTCAACTTTCTTTTTTTTATGTTATCTTCGCTATTCATTATTCGCCCGGTGTATTCGTGTTTCTTGTTATTGGTTTGGTTTTACCTTTTGAGTTGGGTTGTTGTTGTTGTTGTTTGTTTGTTTGGTTGGTTGGGGTTTTTTGTCTTCATAAATATTACTTTGTTGCCTTAACTGTTCTTCACTGATCTGCTGATGGTTCATAGGAGAGTTGTCGAACGAGAGATATTTTCACAATACCACAAAGGTATACCCGAGGGAGGGAGCTGAGGAAGGGGTTTGAGTTTGAGTTTGAGTTTGAGTTTGAGTTTATTTTATTTCACCACGGGTCACTCACTTCAGCCAATGGCTGTTCTTCTGTGAGTCCGTGAAGTAAAAAATCATACAATTACAAAATACAACATTTTATACATAGTATAGGAAACTTTAAAAAAAAAGAAGAAAAAATTAAATACAAAAATCAAACAAACAGACACTCAAAAACATATCATAGGAAATCATGCATACTACATAAAGAAAATGAGAATGATACTGAAAAAAGAAAACAAAGGAAAACGATTAATGCACAGTGCTACAGTTTATGCAAACAATTACTACGTATATAATTTATCCACCTTATGTTTAAATGTAAGAAAGGATACACTTTGCTTTACATCATCTGATAGATTATTCCATAATTTAGCGCCTCGATATGTTACACTACGTTTCTTAAAATTAGTTCTTGGGTGTGGTATATCTAGTTTCAATATTCCTTTTCTCAGTATGTAAGTAGTCTGCTTAAATAGAAATAAATTACATACAATTTGTGGCATAATCCTATTTACAATTTTATACATCACATACAATAACTGTTTATCACTTCTTTCAATAAATGTATCTATCTTTAACTTTGCATTTGTTTGTATCAAATCAAATAATGCTTCACTCGAAAATCTCCATTTTACATTCATAGAAACTCTCAATGCTCTATTCAATAATTTCTGAATTTTATCAATACGTATTTTCCCCGCGTTTCCCCAGATTATACTACAGTAATCAATCCTACTTTGAATAATAGTTTTATAGAAAATCAATGCCATTTGCTCTGTTATATAAGGTCGAATTCTTTTTAACAAATATAAAAGGGTTTGTAATTTTTGATACAATGAATCGATGTGATTTGTCCACTCTAAATATTGATCAATTTGCACACCCAGATATTTACAATTTGAAACACGAGTAATAACAGTGTCCTTTATCTTAATACATGGTGGCTCCACTGAGTTGAGTTTCTTTCTTGACCCAATTAAAAGAAATTCACACTTTGTAACATTAAGAGCGAGCTTATTTCTGGTTAACCATCTATGTATTCTCACCAATTCTTCATTTAAAACGCCCGTCAATCTCTTCACATCACTACACGAGTAGTGCAGGCAGGTGTCATCTGCGTATAATGAAACCTTGCATTTCTTTACAGATAAAGGCAAATCGTTTATGTATAGAACAAAAAGTAAAGGGCCCAGATTTGACCCCTGTGGTATTCCACATGTGATTGTCCGTGGACTAGATTGTACACCGTTGATGATAGTGCATTGTGTGCGACTGGTAAGATAACTTCGGAACCATTCAACAACAACATCACTGATACCATACATACGTAATTTCTTTAAGAGGATACCATGGTCTACTGTATCAAACGCCTTCTTTAAATCCAAGGTTACTATCCCAACAAAGTTGCCTTTGTCCATATTATCAAGCCAGTCTTCAGTGGTGGTAAGCAAGGCAGTCATGGTGGAATTGTTTGGCCTAAAGCCTGACTGGTGCTCACTAAGCAAATCATTCATTTGCAGATATCCGTAGAGTTGATCAAATACTAACTTTTCTATAATTTTTGTGATAATCGATAATATTGATATAGGTCGGTAGTTACTCATATTAGTTTTCTCACCACCCTTGTAGACTGGCGTAATACGCGATCGTTTCCACGACAACGGCACCTTACTTTGTTGTATTGACTGATTAAATATATATGTCAACGGCTTAAAAACATAATCAGCTATAGATTTCAAAACGATAGCGGGAATATTGTCCAAACCAGTTGCTTTATCAACAGATAGACTATTTAAACTGCTCAAAACATCTTTCTCATCTATCTTTTTCAACTTAAAATCATTTCCGTTATCAACGATTCCAGGGTCATTGCTCCCATCTTCATCATTGACTTCAATGCTCTCTTGAATAACCTTGCCAATGTTTGTGAAATGCTTATTGAAGCTATCTGCTATCTCAACTTTATCATAAATGTCCCTGTTTTCATTTGCAATACACGTTATTCTTTCAGCCCGCGGTTTACGAGGTAAAACATAACTCAATGATTTCCATACGTCACCAGAGGTACCACAACTATTTTCAACACAGCTAGCAATATACTCTTTCTTTGCTTTCCGAATTTCATACGTTACTTTATTTCGCAGTAGCTTATACTATGCGGTTGAAGTGTTATGTAGGTATACATAGTTATATTTGTACATGATCGCTAGCCACAAGCGACGCCCGTCCTGTTGCTGTATGCCAGTCGAAGACTGATGCTATGGCTGAGTGTGGAGCTCGATTGATTGCTGGTGGCTTACTCCAGAGCTGAGGAGGGTTCAGCTAAGGTCTGTCCTGATCTGATCGATGGGTTCCCCAAGGCACGCCAGCGGCTCCCCAGGTCAGATTGGCCAGTGAGCGGCTTACTCGCATCGCGATACCACTCCAAACCTCATCAAAACTTCATTAGAAAACGTGGCAGCAAAATACCTCACGATAAATTCGTCTCGGGGCCCACGGGCTCAGCACAACAGTTATTGCTTACAGAGATTGCTGGGCGAACGAGATTATTTCTTTTTCTCACACGCAGTCTCCCTGTCAGAGGTCTCTGTTGTTTGTATTGTTTTATTTGAATGTTTGCTGTAAGGAAATCATAAATTACAGACACCACTTCCCTCCTAATGGGCATAGGAATACCATTAATAATGTGTGTGTGGCTGGGCATGTGTATGTATATTGGGCATGTTTATGTTTACATATCTTGTACATATGTAAATTGGACAGCAAACTTTGACACAAAACCTTATAATATTTTACTATTAAATTGTGATGTCTTAAAGATCATACAAATTGTTAACAAACATTCATAAGCCTACACCCGGTGTACATGCCGGTATACATTATAAAAGACGTGTGTATGCGAATGGTATGCGTGAATTATGTTATAAAACAGATGAAAATTGAGAATAATCTGAAGTGAATAAAACTGCAAACAGTTTTTTTTTCATGTAGCCAGAAACCCCACAAGATCCGTTAACCTTATTATTTATGTCAGATATGATTAAAAACAACAAACTGACTTTATTAACTTTTTCTGTGCCAGTGAGTGAAATGTGCTCAAATGTTACACACAAACCTATAGACAGATGAATAGAGGGTTAATTCCAAGTCATGACTGATACTGCATCTGTATTAGAACGAGATCCCCTTGAACTGAAAGTCTACGCGAATATTTAAATGACAATATTTTGCTAGAAGCGAAAGATCTTTTCATATCCATAATAGAGATTTGGGACTCTTTGATATTCCTTCGCGCGTGTGTGTTTAGGCATAACTGTGTTCGCGTCTGCTTGTGTATAATAATACAATTACGCGTTGGCCGGTTCTACTTCCGTCGTAAAGGTCGTGATATTATC